>NC_137771.1:4047645-4342645 GCF_963455305.1 Plecotus auritus | reverse complement strand
CTGGGTGGAGGGATGAGAACCGGGGGGTCACAGCGGGAGCCCAGGGGCGCCCACATCGCTGGGTGGGGGGATGAGAACCGGGGGGTCACGGCGGGAGCCCAGGGGCGCCCACATCGCTGGGTGGAGGGATGAGAACCGGGGGGTCACGGCGGGAGCCCAGGGGCGCTGGACTCCGCCCCGGGACCAGGCCGCGGTGCCCAGGACAGGCCGGCCCCGGGACAGGGTGGCCCCCGGGAGCTGTGGACTCCTTGTGCGGGGCTGGGAGAGCCTCATGGGGACACGGCGTCTCCAGAGAAAAGGCAGGGTGCCCAGGTGCACTTGAATTTCAGCTGGACAGTGCGTATCAGTGAAGTCTGTCCCAGGCGATACTTGGCACCTGCGTTTCGAGGGGCGCCCTCCAGCCACCGCTGGGCCAGCTCCCGGGACCTGCAGCAGAAGCCGCCGGCAGCCCGCGGCCTGGCCCGTGGAGCGGAGCCACCCTCTCCACGCTCAGCTTCCAGGCGCCCGAGAGGAGTGGGCCCCCAGCACGCAGAGAGAGGTCCCAGCAGGAACCCCGCGGGCCGCGCCCGGGCCTCTGACGTTCCAGCCGCCTCTAGGCTTCCTCTGTCGGCTCAGTTACTGCAGTTCGGGGTCTGCAGCGGCTTCTAACCCTTCACCGCTGTGCATCCGGCTCGGCAGGAACGTAAGTTTGCAGGTGGCTCTCCTCCTCTGTCTCGCTGCCCATGAGTTACCCCGCGCTTCTGTTTCGGACTAAAACGCAGAGGAGCGCGGGAGACAGCGAGCAGCTCGGTGACGTATCGCACACGGGGCGCAGCCGGGTGACGGCCTGT
Source organism: Plecotus auritus (assembly GCF_963455305.1). Taxonomy (NCBI): domain Eukaryota; kingdom Metazoa; phylum Chordata; class Mammalia; order Chiroptera; family Vespertilionidae; genus Plecotus; species Plecotus auritus. The sequence goes on along the minus strand of NC_137771.1, from coordinate 4,341,815 downwards.
TGCCCCGCTGGCTGGAGACGCTCCCCTGCGTCTCTATCACCCCCTCCCCGCTACTTTCCAATTTGTGTGTCTTGTATCTGCCTTTCTTGCCTCGTTGCGCTGTCTGGACCTCCAGCACTGCACCGAGCAGAGGTGGAATGAGCAGCCCCTCATCCAGCTGCTCTCCGAGGGAGCTGCCAGCATCCCCCGCCCCCGAAGCAGCATCTCCTCCCCCCCCCCCCCGCCCCAAGCAGCCTGCTCCTGCAGGTTCTGTAGGCGTTTCTATCAGGTGAGAGGCGGTCTCTTCAGTTCTAGTTGCTAAGAATTTTCCTCATAGAAGAGGGCTGAATTGCATCAAAGGCTTTAACAATGTCCACTGACAGGCTCACGTTGTTCTTCCTGTTACTGGTACCGTGGTAAATTGTATTGACTGATTAATTATGAAATATTAAACCAGCATTGCTTTCTAGGAAACCCCCCCCCCCACCCAATGTGGTGTGACATCTGATCCTAGTTATGTATGGATGGGTTTGCCTGGCTAACCTTTTGCATACAAGAGAGCCTGTACGTTTTCCTTTTTTATTTTTTAAAAATATATTTTATTGATTTTTTTGCAGAGAGGAAGGGAGAGGGATAGAGTTAGAAACATCAATCAGCTGCCTCCTGCACACCCCCTACTGGGGATGTGCCTGCAACCAAGGTACATGCCCTTGACCGGAATCGAACCTGTGACTGTTCAGTCCGCAGGCTGACACTCTATCCACTGAGCCAAACCAGTCAGGGCACGTTTTCCTTTTTTAAGCGTCTTATCAGGTTTTGGTCAAGGTCATTCTGGCTTCTCCCCACTTCCATTTTTTAAAAAAAATATATTTTTTTAATTTTTTACAGAGAGGGAGAGGGATAGAGAGTTAGAAACATCGATGAGAAAGAAACATCAATCAGCTGCCTCCTGCACACCCCCAACTGGGTGTGTGCCCACAACCAAGGCACACGCCCTTGACCGGAATTGAACCTGGGACCCTTCAGTCTGCAGGCCGATGCTCTATCCACTGAGCCAAACCGGTTAGGGCCCCCTTCCATTTTTTTTCTGTTTCCGAGGAGAAAGTGGGTAAGATTGGCGGCATATGTTTGTTCGATATGTAGAAAAACTCACCGATGAGCCCGCTGGGTCTGCAGTTTTCTTTGTGACAAGGTTTAAATTTGTGACTTCGATGACTTTCATGGTTGTAGGCCACTCCAATTTCCTGTCCGTTTCTGCGATCGTTCGGGATGTGTATTGTCCAAGGAAACGGTTCGCTCCGTCTTAGCTTTAGAATTATTTTTGGCTCCTCGTATCCCCGTATGACCTCGTTGGTGTCTCTTAGGTCTCTAGTAACATCCTAGGGATGAGCTGAGTGATGTCTCTCCCTCGCTCCCCAAATTCATATGGTGGAGTCCTAACCGCCAAGACCTCAGAGTGTCACTGATTTGGAAAGGTGGCTCTTAAAGAGATCATTCTGTCTGACACAATTGGAGCTTGCTATAGCAACAAAGTCTAACCTATTCCGGTGCTCTCCTCTATGAGACAAGCCGTTATATAGACTTACCAGGGGTCCTCAAACTACGGCCCGCGGGCCACATGCGGCCCGCCGAGGACATTTATCCGGCCCGCCGGGTGCCGCTGCCTGTCCTGCTTAGCAGCCGACTCATCCCGGACCTGCAGTGCGCATAGGAATTTGTTCGTAGTTTTTTTTTTAAAAAAAACTATAGTCCGGCCCTCCAACAGTCTGAGGGACAGTGAACTGGCCCCCTGTTTAAAAAGTTTGAGGACCCCTGCCCTAACCAGTTTGGCTCAATGGATAGAGCGTCGGGCTGCAGACTGAAGGGTCCCAGGTTCGATTCCGGTCAAGGGCATGTACCTTGGTTGCAGGCACTTACCCAATAGGAGGTGTGCAGGAGGCAGCTGATGGATGTTGCTCTCTCATCGATGTTTCTCTCTATCCTTCTCCCTTCCTCTCTGTAAAAAAATCAATAAAATATTTTAAAAAAATAAAATAAATAAAAAGTTTGAGGACCCCTGATTAGACAGTGTTAAAAAAATAAATAAATAAAAGGGGGGAAAAAAAAGAGATCGTTAAGGTGACATGGGGTCATCAGGGCAGGCCCTCCTCCCACGTGATCCGTGTCCTTCTCAGCAGAGAGGATTAGAACGGAGACCCGCAGAGGGAAGGCCACGTGAAGACGCGGGGAAGGCGGCGTCTGCAGGCCTCGGAGAGAGACCTGACACAGCCGGTGCCTCACGTCCGCAGCGGGAGCACATCCCGCAGACACCTCGATCCTGGACTTCCGGTCTCCAGGGCGGAGAAAATGACTCTGCGGTTTAAGGCCCCACGTGTGTGGTGCTGTGTTACGGCGGCGCTGGCCTGTGACCCCCGCCCCATCGCCACCCCTGCCGTCAGTCAGCTGGCTAGTCTTTCTCCCCTGCTTCTCGATCTGCCGCCAGGGGTTCGTCCATTAGTCACTTCAGAAAACCGGCGTGATCGGCCCTCTCTGTTCCGGCCATGCGTTCGCCGTCACTGCTTCCCGCTTCCCCTGGGTTCGCCCCCCGGTCAGTTTCCTCGGGTTTAACTTGCTGTGCGTCCACGGGCTCCCGGAGACGGCCCCGGGGCGGTGGGCTTTGCCGACACTGGCATTGAAGTCCCACGTTTCCCTCTGCGCTCGACTTGCCACGCATCCCACGAGCTCTGACACGCTGTGTTTCCGTGGTCGTCGCGTTAGACATGTTGGCAAGTCACCAAGCGAGCAGCCGCGGCGACACGGGCCTGGGCTCGGCCCTCTTCCCGGTTTGGATTTGGGGGTGTGGGGGTAGGTCTTGAGGGAGGAAACAGATCTGCTTTCCGGGCCGGTGGGGCGGGAGCAGGGCAGACTCGGCCGAGGTGCACTGATTGCTTAAAGGCGCCCCTGCGCTGCCGCCGCCTCTGCGGCCTCTCCGTCCTCCGGCTCTCATACTTGGTTCTCCACGTGCACAGGAAACAGGCGCCTCCATTTGTCAGTCCCAAACCCAAACCCTCGTTTTCCTCCCCAGATCGGCTCCTGGCTGGACTGATCCCCAGGGAAACTGGGTGACACTTAGGAACCCCTGGAGATCTGGGCGGAGCCACGACTTGCTTCTGCAGGGGTGTCGCCGAGTCAGCAGGCGGGCTGCTCTCTGCAGAAGGACGCACCGTCCTGACGACCTTGGACACATCCTGCGGCCGCTGCCCACTTCCTGGCGCCGAACCCCCGCCTGTTTCCCGCCTCCGTCGTCTGCTCCTTCCGTCTGCACCTCTCCTCACGGCACTGCCCGCTCGTAACCCCGCCCCCCGCCCCACGCTCCTCTGGGACCACGCTCTGCTCGCTCCCTGATGCGGGCTTCCCGGTGAGGCTTCAACTCCGACCCACGGGTGACGTCCCGCCGTCCTTCTCCAATCTCCTCCTCTCGCCTCCCCCTGCATGTCCGTTCCCCCTGCGTGTCTGTTCCATGTGCGTGTCCATTCCCCCTGCGTGTTTGTTCCATGTGCGTGTCCGTTCCCCCTGCGTGTCCGTTCCCCCTGCGTGTCCGTTCCCCCTGTCTGTTCCCCCTGCGTGTCTGTTCCCCCTGCGTGTCTGTTCCATGTGCGTGTCCGTTCCCCCTGCGTGTCTATTCCCCCTGGGTGTCCGTTCCTCCTGCGTGTCCGTTCCATGTGCGTGTCCGTTCCCCCTGCGTGTCCGTTCCCCCTGCGTGTCTGTTCCATGTGCGTGTCCGTTCCCCCTGCGTGTCCGTTCCCCCTGCATGTCTGTTCCATGTGCGTGTCCGTTCCCCCTGCGTGTCCGTTCCTCCTGCGTGTCCGTTCCATGTGTGTGTCCGTTCCCCCTGTGTGTCCGTTCCCCCTGCGTGTCTGTTCCATGTTGCATGTCCGTTCCATGTGCGTGTCCGTTCCCCCTGCGTGTTTGTTCCATGTGCGTGTCCATTCCCCTGCGTGTCTGTTCCCCCTGCGTGTCTGTTCCATGTGCGTGTCCGTTCCCCCTGCGTGTCCGTTCCTCCTGTGTGTCCGTTCCCCCGCGTGTCAGTTCCCCCTGCATTTCCGTTCCACGTGCATGTCCGTTCCCCCTGCGTGTCCGTTCCCCCTGCGTGTCCGTTCCATGTGCGTGTCTGTTCCCCCTGCATGTCCGTTCCCCCTGCGTGTCCGTTCCCCCTGCGTGTCTGTTCCATGTGCGTGTCCATTCCCCCTGCGTGTTTGTTCCATGTGCGTGTCCGTTCCCCCTGCGTGTCCGTTCCCCCTGCGTGTCCGTTCCCCCTGCGTGTCCGTTCCCCCTGTCTGTTCCCCCTGCGTGTCTGTTCCATGTGCGTGTCCGTTCCCCCTGCGTGTCTGTTCCCCCTGCGTGTCTGTTCCCCCTGGGTGTCCGTTCCTCCTGCGTGTCCGTTCCCCCTGCGTGTCTGTTCCATGTGCGTGTCCATTCCCCCTGCGTGTTTGTTCCATGTGCGTGTCCGTTCCCCCTGCGTGTCCGTTCCCCCTGCGTGTCCGTTCCCCCTGTCTGTTCCCCCTGCGTGTCTGTTCCATGTGCGTGTCCGTTCCCCCTGCGTGTCTGTTCCCCCTGCGTGTCTGTTCCCCCTGGGTGTCCGTTCCTCCTGCGTGTCCGTTCCATGTGCGTGTCCGTTCCCCCTGCGTGTCCGTTCCCCCTGCGTGTCTGTTCCATGTGCGTGTCCGTTCCCCCTGCGTGTCCGTTCCTCCTGCGTGTCCGTTCCATGTGCGTGTCCGTTCCCCCTGTGTGTCCGTTCCCCCTGCGTGTCTGTTCCATGTGCATGTCCGTTCCATGTGCGTGTCCATTCCCCCTGCGTGTCTGTTCCCCCTGCGTGTCTGTTCCATGTGCGTGTCCGTTCCCCCTGCGTGTCCGTTCCTCCTGTGTGTCCGTTCCCCCTGCGTGTCAGTTCCCCCTGCATTTCCGTTCCACATGCATGTCCGTTCCCCCTGCGTGTCCGTTCCCCCTGCGTGTCCGTTCCATGTGCGTGTCTGTTCCTCCCACGTGTCCGTTCCCCCTGCATGTCTGTTCCATGTGCGTGTCCATTCCTCCCGCGTGTCTGTTCCCCCCGCGTGTCCGTTCCCCCTGCGTGTCCGTTCCCCCTGCGTGTCCGTTCCTCCTGTGTGTCCGTTCCCCCTGCGTGTCAGTTCCCCCTGCATTTCCGTTCCACGTGCATGTCCGTTCCCCCTGCGTGTCCGTTCCCCCTGCGTGTCCGTTCCATGTGCGTGTCTGTTCCTCCCGCGTGTCTGTTCCCCCCGCGTGTCCGTTCCCCCTGCGTGTCCGTTCCCCCTGCATGTCTGTTCCATGTGCGTGTCCATTCCTCCCGCGTGTCTGTTCCCCCCGCGTGTCCGTTCCCCCTGCGTGTCCGTTCCCCCTGCGTGTCCGTTCCCCCTGTCTGTTCCCCCTGCGTGTCTGTTCCATGTGCGTGTCCGTTCCCCCTGCGTGTCCGTTCCCCCTGCGTGTCTGTTCCATGTGCGTGTCTGTTCCCCCTGCGTGTCCGTTCCCCCCGCGTGTCCGTTCCACATGCGTGTCTGTTCCCCCTGCGTGTCCATTCCTCCCGCGTGTCCGTTCCTCCCGCGTGTCCGTTCCCCCTGCGTGTCCGTTCCTCCCGCGTGTCTGTTCCCTCTGCGTGTCCGTTCCTCCCGCGTGTCCATTCCCCCTGCGTGTCCGTTCCACGTGCGTGTCTGTTCCCCCTGCGTGTCTGTTCCCCCCGCGTGTCCGTTCCCCCTGCGTGTCCATTCCTCCCGCATGTCCGTTCCTCCTGCGTGTCCATTCCCCCTGCGTGTCCGTTCCTCCCGCGTGTCCGTTCCCCCTGCGTGTCCGTTCCTCCCGCGTGTCCGTTCCCCCTGCGTGTCCGTTCCCCCTGCGTGTCCGTTCCTCCCGCGTGTCCGTTCCCCCTCCGTGTCTGTTCCCCCTCCGTGTCTGTCCACGTGACCTGGCGCCCCCTGTCCATGGCTCAGTGCTGTTTCACTGAAGCTGGTCCTTTGTCCCTGAGCAGGTTTGCGGCCCCCACGGTGCCCAGCAGTTGGAGCTGAGCCTGCACCCCCACCTGTGAACTGACAGGGACCGACTGCAACGTCACAGCTGCTGCTTCCGGCGTCAGAAACCCTCTCCCGCCCGGGGCATCACTTCTGCATGTGCCACACCGGCCACGCCTGTGGACCCCTGGACCCCCTGCCCATCTGTGGTCTACACGTCCCCTTGGCCAGGATGGCCCGAAGCCGGCCCCGGGACCAAAGCCAGGCCTCCCCCCCCCCACTTTGCTCCTGGCCTCTGGGACGGTGCTTCTCACACTTGGGTGGGACTCAGGTCCAACCAGGGTGCTTGTCACTGTCCCCCCAAGATCCTGACTCTGTCCGGGGGCAAGATGAGCAAACACCGGTGCTTCTGGGGGATGGCCCTGTGACCCCACTTTGAGAAACAGGCTCCCGCGATGGTTTAGAACCTGAACGCTCCTGGCTCCCCGCACCTCACTCTCACACAGGCTCCCCGTCTTCCTCGTTTTACGTGAAACCGCCGCGCTTTCCTTCTAGGGTTCCCTCAGAAATCGCCGCAAGCGGGAGCTGGTTTGAAGCAGCCCCCTTTGGGCCCGGGGCCTCCCACGTCCCAGGCCTCCCTGGCTCCTTCCCCGGCTGGTGGAGCGGGGTGGGGACGCGGGTCTCCACGGTGACGCCCCGACTCGGTGGGCGGGAGGCGAAAGCCGCGGGGGGGGGGGGGGGGTGCCGGCGTGCCATCTCCTGCACGAGGCTCGGTTTGCATCGCGCTGGGCGAGCAGGAGCTGTAAAACCAGCTCCGGAGGGAGGAACGCTTCAGGGGCCTCACTTTACACCCGGACGCTGCAGGGGAGGGGCCGCGTGCGTGTCTGTGCCTGCGGAGGCGGGGCCTGGGGTGGCCCCGGAGCCTCACTGTCCACCGTGGGCCATGGGGCGGGAGGCCCGGTGACCCTGACCTCGCACTGCGGCCACTCCAGGACTCGTGTGGGGGTGGCTGACGTCTTACACCGTCAGGTGCTACTTTGGCAATAAAACGAGTGAGACAGCGGCCACGCCCGCGCCGGCTCTTTAAATAAAACACTCAGCACAAGCCCTCGGTGTTCCGTGTGGTCACGTGGGAGGCCGGCTCCGCGCCCCCTCGGCCTCCCCTCGGCCTCCCCTCGGCCTCCCCTCGGTCACCGGCACGTGGTGGGACCAGAGCCGGGGTTCAGCGCCCAGCCCGGCTCCTCGGGACTGAAGAGGGGCTCGGAGGGGTGACGGGGTCCTCGGTGTCCAGGGCAGCAGGACTGGGAGAGTTCAGGTGGCCCGGCCGGCGGGGCTCAGGGGTTGAGCGTCGACCTGTGAACCAGGAGGTCAGGGTTCGATGCCCGGTCAGGGCACAGGCCCGGTTTGCGGGCTTGATCCCCAGTGTGGGGGGTGCAGGAGGCAGCCGATCCATGATTCTCTCCATCATGGATGTTCTCTCTCTCTCCCCCTCCCTTCCTCTCTGACATCAATACAAATATGTTTTTAAAAAGAGAGCGCCGTGGTGCCTCTGGCTCTCGTGTGGGTTCTGCGCAGCGGAAGGCGTCGCTTCCCCACCTCCGTTCCCCACCGTCAGCGGGGGGCCCTGGGAACTCACCGAGCAGCAGCCGCGGGCCTCCGTCGCTCACCGCGGCCCCGTGCGTGTCCAGGACCAGAGACCAGACTCGGACACGAAGGATTTTGTGTTCCCTTGCACTTGACCAACAGGGGGCGCTGGGAACCTCCCACCTCACGGTCTCCACTCCGCCCTCCCAGGACGGCCCCCCCTGAGCTGCTCGGAGGAGCCACCGCGCCCGTGGGGGGCCCGGGCTGTCCCCCAGCTGACAGGACCCAGCAGCATCCTACAGCTGGTCAAGGGCAGGCCTCAAGGTCACGGAGCTGGCCGCTTCCGAACGTGGGCCCTCCAGCGGGATTCAGTGAAGGGCTTTGTGTCCTGCAATGGGCCGGCGGCCTCAGCGCATTCAGCCTCCCTCCCCGCCTCCCGGGGGCCCCACGGACAGACGCCTCCTCATTTACCGCGCGATCGGGGGTGCTCTTCGCTCCCCGAAGCCTCGCTCGGGCTCCGTGACCCTTTCTCCCACGAGGGCAGCTCTCCCGCCGCCCAGCCCGCGGCCTCTCTGCAGGGCCTTCTCCATCGCCCTGTTCTCAGCGAGGCTCCGGGTGGGCCCCCTCCGCGGTGGGCCCCCTCCGCAGGCATCTGATGGCGATGACAGTGGTTCCGCTCGAGGGCCTGCGTCCCAGAAGCAGCCAGCTTGGTGACCTTGAGGCCTGCCCTTGACCAGCTGTAGGATGCTGCTGGGTCCTGCAGCTGGGGGACAGCCCGCCCCCTCCCCCCCCCCCCCCCCGGCCTCGGTGGCTCCTCCGAGAAGCACCCTGGACACGTTTGTAAGACAATTCTCTGGCTCCTCTCCAGACAGGAACAGGGTCTGGGGGCCGAGCGGGGCCTGGGCAGGAGGGAGGGACGTTGGCTAACACTCTGCCGGGTGGGGGGGGTTGCGGGGGGGGGGGAAGAGCCGGCGCCAGGCGGGAGGTCACAGAGCGTCTCTGCTGTGGAGGCGACCGACTCTCCCCACCTGATGCTGGAGGTGCGCTTCGTCTCAGACTCCGTCGTTCAGCGTGAAAATTCTCTCTCGGACGACGAACAGCGTTCAGGTGTTTGGTGACAAACCCCAGGTCCTGAGCCAAAGAGAGGCCTGCTTTCTCCCTGTCCGGCCGGGAGCTCACTGCATGGCCCGTGGGCCGTCCGAGGCCCCTCCCAGGAGACCAGCTGGGGTCCCCTCGGCACCTCGGGGCTGCTGAGACCCCGGTCCACCCCGCACACTCGGCCTCCACGCACCCCTCGGACTGCCCCGCGGAGCAGGTGCGTTGTGTGAGGACCTGTGTGATGGGGAGCACACGGTTCCTCCCGGACCCGCCGCCCATTCGCCGCCCGACGTGCTGCTCTGCGCTGTGGGCGCCTGAAACAGCCAGCGCAGGAGGCGGTGTTCTCTGACCCCCAGCCCCCCCCCCATCCCCCTCAGCACAGGTCCTCCCGAGGCGCTCGGTGCCATAACCCTCGGGGTTTCCTTAGCCGGGAGGGGGCACTCCTATCCCGGGGAGGAGGCCAGGGGCACCACCCAGACGGCCGGTCACGGTCCATCACCCCTCCCAGCTGCTCCCGAAGGCCATCCATCGTCCCTAAGCCGCTTCCTCCCCCGAGGCCCCCCCCTGCTGAGATGGGGCAGAACATCAAGCCCCCTCCTGCGGGCTCTCTGCTCTGTGCACGCGACATGACAGTGAGCAACTGGGTGCCTCGTCCCGCTGTCGGCCGTCGTCTGTTCACTCCAGGGCCGGCGGCCGGCAGGAGGCAGAGGGTTCCTCCCCACGCTAGGCTGGCGGGCTCTTTCAGCTGTTTCTTAAACACACTTTAACGCAGCCACACACGGCAGAGACCGTGTCTGTGCTAGTCCAGTTCCAAGGCGTTTACCGAGGCCCGTTGCAGCCGAAGTTTTAGGAAAGTCCCAGATGGGCTGGAGGAGGACGTGGGCTCCGGGGGTCAAGGTCAAAACCACAGCGAAGGCCCGGAGCAGAGGGGCTGGGGAGGCTGGGGGGCTGGGGGAGGCTGGAGGGCTGGGGGGCTGGGGGGCTGGGGAGGCTGAGGGGCTGGGGAGACTGAGGGGCTGGGGGAGGCTGGAGGGCTGGGGGGCTGGGGGGCTGGGGAGGCTGAGGGGCTAGAGAGCCGGGAGGCTGGGGGACTGGGGAGACTGAGGGGCTGGGGAGACTGAGGGGCTGGGGGAGGCTGGGGGCCTGGGGGGACTGGGGAAGCTGAGGGGCTGGAGGGCTGGGGGGCTGGGGAGGCTGGGGAGGCTGGGGGGCTGGGGGGCTGGGGAGGCAGGTGAGGCTTGGGGGGCTGGGGGCTTGGGGAAGCAGGGGAGGCTTGGGGGGCTGGGGGCTTGGGGAAGCAGGGGAGGCTGGGGGGCTGGGGGCTTGGGGAAGCAGGGGAGGCTTGGGGGGCTGGGGGCTTGGGGAAGCAGGGGAGGCTTGGGGGGCCGGGGAGCTGGGGGGCGGGGGGTGGGGGAGGCTGGGGAGCTGGGGGTGGCAGAGGAGCTACTCCCTTTGGGTGGCAGGAGGTGTGGAGCGGCTATACACGGGGCTCTTCCCAGCGTAAGGTCATGTGTTCCTTTAGAAACAAACAAACATATTTTTATTGGTTTCAGAGAGGAAGGGAGAGGGAGAGAGAGAGAGAAACATCAGTGATGAGAGAGAGTCACTGATTTGCTGCCTCCTGCACGCCCCACACGGGGGATCAAACCGGCAACCCGGGCCTGTGCCCTGACCGGGAATCAAACCGTGACCTCCTGGTTCCTGGGTGGACGCTCAGCCCCTGAGCCACGCGGCCGGGCTCAGGTTTGGTGCTGATGGAGCGCATCAGAGAACACCCCGGGGGCGTGGCCGCTGTTCCTCTGCTTAGAGCACCGCCGGGCTCGGGCACGGCTGGAGGGGGAGCTCCAGCCATGGATGCTTCACTGTCACACGGGGCTTTTTGTGGTGTATCCTTGGGAGAGGTTCTTACGAGGTGCTTGAGCATCTTTCCACACGGCTGCAAGCCATTGGCTGTTTATTTCGTAAATTGTGCGTTCCTATCTCTAGTCCACTCACCTGCGGGGGTATGGCCTATTTCATCTTTAGAAGTTCCGTACGTATTAAGTCGAAACATCCGAAACTGCTCTTTTGTTAGGTCGCAAAGGGTCTACGACCAGCAATTTCAGAGGCTCAGCCTAACCTACGAACCCCTTCTGTCTGCCGTAGTAACTGCTAACGTTCCCCCCTTTGCTGTTTGTGGTTTTGCGTAGCTGAGGGTGCTTACGGTCAGGCCGATGTCATGTTCTCATGCAGACGCGTTAGTCAATCCTTTTCCCGTGTTGCTTCTGGGGGCTGAGTCATGTCAGGAACGCTTCTTGACTCGGTAACTCCTACGGGACCCAGGAAGTTCCCCGTGTTTTCTTCATCTCACATCAAGTCGGCGATCCCCTTGGCACATACCCTGTTTTTCACATGCCTGGTGAGCATCTCAGCATCACATTAACTGTTTCCGCTGATCTGAGGCGTCACCTTAGTCTAGTAGATTCCTATGTTTAGTGGGGCCTATTCCTGGGTTTTCGATTGTTTAATTTGTCTGCATGTGCTCAGTGATTCTGTGTGGTTTTAGTCACTCTGGCTTCATAATTGCACACTCTTGGGCTATGCTAGTCACTCCTCCCAGTACTGCACTTATTTTTTTTTGGGGGGGGGGGTGGAGGGAGGTGGATTTTCCTGGCTAGTCTTCGCTTGTTTATTCTTCTAAATGACCTTTAAAGCCAACATGTCCAGTTCTAGCAACAAGCACGCTGCCACGCTCACTGGGATCGTGCTACAAATGAACTCCTGGGTCTTCTCTTTCTGCTCCAGTCTGTTTTGACAAGTTATAAGATTTGTCCATGGAATCTCAGTCCTCAGCGGCACAGAGCTTTTCCAGTATTGTCTTCCTCTCTTTCACATGTCTGGTCTTTTAATAGTTTTGTCCTTTTTTATTCTTAGTGTTTGATTCTAAGTGTTATCTATTTTTTCCTTTTCTCTTCCCCCCAGGAGCAGTCTTCCCAGAAGCTTGTTGTTTTTGTTTGAATTTGAAAAGACAAACCTTTGTTCTCTCTTGTCTGTTTGTCTTCTATTTTGTGTTGAGTGTTTAACTCACTCATTTCCTCCACGGTTAGCTCCCTCTCACAGACATTTTGATGTGTTATGTTTTCATCATTGTTATTTCCAAGACATTCTGCATTTCCCTTTTATATTTCTTCATGGACCGGAGTTATTAGCAGTTTTTTTAAACATATATTTTTATGGATTTCAGAGAGGAAGAGAGAAGAAGAGAGAGAATCATGGATCGGCTGCCTCCTGCACACCCCACCCTGGGGATCGAGCCCACAACCTGGGCATGTGCCCTGACTGGGAATTGAACTGTGACCTCCAGGCTCATAGGTCGACGCTCACCCACTGAGCCACACCTGCCGGGCTAGAAGTTTTCACATTTCCAGGTGAAGGGTCTTTATTTTTCACTTGTCATTCATTGCTAACTTGATTGTGTTAAGGTCATTTCACCAATGAGGGCAGAGAGCTCACGTGACTTGCCCAAGGTCACACGTCTGGTAAGAGCAGGCGTCCTCAAACTACGGCCCGCGGGCCACATGCGGCCCGCCGAGGACATGTATCCGGCCCGCCGGGTGCCGCTGCCTGTCCTGCTTAGCAGCCGACTCGTCCCGGGCCCGCAGTGCGCATAGGAATTTGTTCATAGTTTTTTTTTTAAAAAACTATAGTCCGGCCCTCCAACGGTCTGAGGGACAGTGAACTGGCCCCCTGTTTAAAAAGTTTGAGGACCCCTGGAGAGGGACAGGAAACTCAGAGTCCACTGTCCTCCCACTGCACTGCCCTGCCCTGGCTCAGGGGCAGGCGCGAGGTCTAATCGTTGCCAGCCCGTTCCAGCAGGCGTCCTGGGAGGCCGGGAAGTCTCATCGATAAACCTGTCGTGGAATATTAACATGCAATCTCTGTGGGTAGGAAATGAAATGTTAGGAGTGATAATTAAGTGGGGACTTTCCTTGACAGGAACTCAAGTGACTCGTGATTTGGGGTCTTTCCAAAGTGGAGCCTGGGGAAGGCTTGAGTGCAGGTAGCTTACTGGGGAGTGTGGCCAGGGAGCAGAGGGAGGGGCGGAGAGGCCAGCCCGGGCGGGAGGGACCTGCTCACGGATGGGCTGTGAGCTGGCCAGGTGGTTCCGTTTGGTCGGACCCTCGGACGAGCCTCATGAAAGCATCTCAGAGAGTCCTTCCAGGGAGAGGAGGGGGGGAGTGTGCTCACCAGCTCTGCCACCACCAGTCAGGGGAGACCCCGCGCGCTATCTCCCCACACCCCTGGGCTGGGCAGGAGTCCATGCCGATCGGTCCTCCGTATCGCCTGCCACCAGAGACGCCCACGTGGGTTGAGCAGGGATGCCCACCTATGCCCAGCAAAGCGGGCGGAAGTCGCTCAGCACGGACTGGAGCAGGACGGGAGGGGCGAGGACGGACGCGAAAGCCAGCGTCTGGCACACGCAGATACTTGAAAAAACACATTTTGATGCAAATCGTCCAACTTGTGGATCTGGCCAGTGTGGCTCAGCCGAGTGCATGTTGCTGGTTCCATTCCCAGTCGGGGCACGTGCCCGGGTTGCAGGCTCGATCCCCAGCAGGGGGCAGGCAGGAGGCAGCCGGCCGATGTTTCTCTATTGTTGATGTTTCTATCTCTCTCCATCTCCCTTACGCTCTCTTAAAAAAAAAAAAAAAAAAAAAATCAGACCTGACCGGTTTGGCTCAGTGGATAGAGCGTCGGCCTGCGGACTGAAAGGTCCCGGGTTCGATTCCGGTCAAGAGCATGTACCTTGGTTGTGGGCACATCCCCAGTATGGGGTGTACAGGAGGCAGCTGATCGATGTTTCTGACTCTCTATTCCTCTCTGTAAAAAATCAATAAAATATATTTTTTAAAAATCAATAGAAACATTTTTTTTTTTTTTTAAATTGTGGATCTACTGGGAATTATGGGTCTCTGCTTTGCAAGGAAGGGCCATTATCCCAGTGCAGATGGGGAGTGTATAAGCTCCTCTGACCAGGAAACAGGTCACATTTCCCTAAAGGTTCTCTGCTCTGGCAGACATTCGCCTTGAGTGTGATAGCGGGGTGAGAGTTTGGGGCCACCGGCAGAGACCAGGTTATACACGAAGGACGGATAGCATGAAAGGGTTAACATCTATCCTGACAGAGCATCGGAAACACGTGAACGAGTCATCTTGTTTCCATCGGCAAGGCCGCTTCCTCGGAGCCGGGGCGTCCAGCGGCCCCTCAGACAGGGCGTCCGTGACGCTGACACACGCTTCAGACAGAATCTCTGATTCTGTACGTTCATCCGAAATCCGTGGTTGTTCTAACTCTCAAATTCTAGGTTAATGTCACAAACCCGTGCACATCTCTGCGGGATTCATGACTCCTTTGTCCTGTGAACGCAGACCGTGAATAGCAACACGGGCCACGGCTGCATCCACACGCCGTGCACACACGTTCGCCCTCCTCTGCGCAGGGGCTCAGTGCGGCCTGCCCGCTTCTCCCCAAAAGTGAGCGGCCGGGGCATTTCAGCCACCAAATGGCCAAAGTGACTCCTCCGCCCCAGTCGCCGCTGCCGGGCCCGAGCTGGGATGCTACTTTCTCCTGCAAATGCTCGGCCGAGGGGATACGATGCTGGGTCCGTCTCTTGGGGGTGCCCCTGTGGAGGTGCCCATGTCAGGGTGCCCAGGAGCGTCTGTGGCCCCTGGGACCAGCCGAGAATCGTTTTGGGTTTAAACGTGAACAATTCGGGTTCTACCATGTTTCAGAAGATGACAGTTTTTGCTCAGAGCCCTGCAGGGAAAACTCACATGCCGGGCCCAGGTCCAGGAGCGTCCGGGGACCCAGGATCGATTTAAAAGCAGGTGCCTCTCCCTCGTCGTCTCCCTGTGGGAAGTGACAGAAGGCCTCACTGAGGACATCACTCGAGGGAAAAGGTCACTATCTTCCATTATTATTATTGATTTTGTGATCACCGTTGTCAAGACATTGAATGGAGCCAGGCCGGCATGGCTTAGCGGCTGAGCATCGACCTGTGGACCAGGAGGTCAGGGTTCGATGCCCCGTCAGGGCACAGGCCCGGGTTGCAGGCTCCATCCCCAGTGTGGGGCCTGCAGGAGGCAGCCGCTCAGTGATTCTCTCCCATCATGGATGTTTCTATCTCTCTCTCCCTCTCCCTTCCTCTCTGAAATCAATACAAATATATTTTTTTAAAAAAAGAACTTGAATGGAAACCAAATGAGTGAACGAGAACGTGTGTGGCTGCACCCAGCATGTAGCCCATGAACTTGGTGAGTTCTGGGAAGAGCAAACCCCACAGTGGACACTCCCATCCCATCACCAGTGGCCCCAGAGGTCAAACAGCGCAGCCGACCTCCGAACCCTGGAGGTGGCGCCAGGCCTCCGGTGACACTCACTCGCTGACTGCTCGGCCACGGTTCGGTGGTGACTCTCCTGGATTAGCTGGGAGAGTGAAAGGCCCGGTGACGCGGAGCGATTTTCAGGTACAGAAAACTATCCTGGACCGTGAAACTCTCCCCTCGACGCTCCCCGGTCACCGATGACCCCTGGACCGTGAAACTCTCCCCTCGACGCTCCCCGGTCACCGATGACCCCGGGCGGGCGGCACCTCCTTCGTGCGCGGCCCCCACAGCAGGCAGCCAGCGTCCCCCCACGCAGACGGTGACATAGCAACATCCAGCACATGGCCTCATCCACACGCCATCCACACACCAGCCACATGCCAGCCACACGCCAGCCACATGCCATCCACACACCATCCACATGCCAGCCACACACCTTCCACACACCAGCCACGCGCCTTCTCCATCCTCCACTTCATGCAACTGCCTGACTCTCCCCGGGAAATGAGAGCGGAGCCACTCCTCTCAACGGCTTTTGAACGGAGTGAAAATGCTCTTTCTGCACGTTAATGGATGGTGCTGTCATTCGGGGAAATGCGTGCGTTCCTCTGAAAAGTCTAAATGATAAAAACTGGAATCTGACTCTGCGGACGAGCCGATTCTCAGCAGGGCCTTCCCTGACCTCGTGTCGCAGAAACGAAGCCGCTTCGCTGTCCTGAGGTCGGGGAGACACATGGAAATGACCACGTGGCCGTCCCAGCAAGGTCGCCCTCGTCTCTCCTCACAGGGACGCCGAGGACCCACCGTCTGTCTGGGACCCTGGGCCTGGTTCGCTCGGCCACCCCGGCCGAGATCTCCCAGCCACCACGCTGGGCTCCACCCCCAACGGCCGCTGCACCCCAGCCCCACCCTCCAGCAGGACTCTTTCCTTTTTTAAATTATTTTTTACTTATTTATTTAAAATATATTTTATTGATTTTTTACAGAGAGGAAGGGAGAGGATAGAGAGTTAGAAACATTGATGAGAGAGAAACATCGATCAGCTGCCTCCTGCACGCCCCCCACTGGGGATGGAGCCCACAACCCGGGCCTGTGCCCTTGACCGGGAATCAAACCGTGACCTTGGCCAGGAATCGAACCGTGACCTCCGGGTTCATAGGTCGATGCTCAGCCGCTGAGCCGCGCGGCCGGCCCGGCAGGACTGTTCTAACGGCCTCCCGCTCTGCCTGCCCTCCTTCCCGCTCAGCGTTAGCAGGGACGTGGTTTCCCATTTTAAACAGAAGATGGCAGCCGGACAGACCCCTGCCGCCAGCCGCCCGCCGCCCTGTGTCTGCTCCCGTCTTCCCTCCTCCCTGCATCCCCTGTCCGCACAGAGCGGCAGGCCTCCTCCAAGCCCCCGTCTGTCCGCACCCCTTATCTGTGTCTCCAGCACCCTCTTCCCGCCCGCCCGGCCCGGGCCAGCGCCCCAGCAGCTGCGGCCATCTCTCTCCCGCGCGGCTCAGCATCGGCAGTGACCGCCTTTGGCTCCCGGCTGCCCACTCCCCCTTTTCCTTTTGGAAAGAAAACCTGGCACCGAGCTCCAGCCTGCGGGGCCGACCGGGGCGGGCAGCGCCCAGGGCCTGTCTCTGGGGGAGGGCCTTGCCCTCGGCCTCCTCCTTCCCTCCTGCAGGACAGGAGCAGGGATGTGAGGGCCTCTGCGCTGGGACCCGTGGGCGTGGGTCACCCTCGGGGGACAGTGAGGTGAGGGGAGCTGGGCTCAGGAGGAGCTCGGGGCAGAGCCGCCACCTCGCCACGCTGGGCTCTGCCGGGGAGAGAGCGGCGGCCGGCCGTCCTGGCTGGGCCTGTGTCCCCGTGACCGCAGCCAGCCCACAGCTACCGGAGAACTGCCCCCTCCCTCTCCACCCGGTTCTACTCGCGTCTCCACCCACGGCAGCCGTGCTTCCCACGGCTCTCCTCGAGGCCCGAGCCCCATGAGCACCCCCAGGTGACCCCGGGGCACTCCTCTCGCCCTGGCTTCCCAGCGGGTCTGGCCCTGCCACCCCCCAGAGTCTCCGCGGGCCGCTGGCTGTCATCTCTGCCCCAGGCTTCCTCCAGCCTCTGCTCTTCCGTTCCCGCCACACACCCTCCTAGGCTGGTCAACTCTGCCGCCTCCGCTCAACCACAGAGCCATCGGCTATTACAGTGTGTATACATTTTGGGGGGACACTGTAGATGTAGATAGAGGTGGAGATGGAGATGGAGATGGAGATGGAGATAGAGATAGAGATAGAGATAGAGATAGAGATAGAGATAGAGATAGAGATGGAAAGAGAGAGATTTATTACAGGAAGTGGCTCACATGATGTGATCACCAGCTGACAAGTCCCAAGGTCCACAGAGCAGGCGAGAGACCCAAGAGAGCGGATGGTCCCAGGAAGAGAGCATCGCTTCCGTTGGGGCTCAGAGACAAGAAACAGATCAATGTCCCGGATCAAGGCAGCCAGGCAGGGAAGCTCCCCCTTACTCACCGGAGGGGCAGCCCTGTGGGCTGTTCAGGCCTTCACCTGCTTGGGCGAGGCCCACCACACTGGGGGGGGGGGGGGCGCGGCCATCCACATTACGCGGTCAACTGACTCCAATGTCAGTTTCATCCAGAAACACCCCCACAGACACCCTCAGCACGCTGCCCAGGAAAGCTGAGCCATACAATGCACCATCCCCGCGTCCCACAAAGCCCGTGCTTCGAGGGGCTGCTGGACATGGCAAGACCAGCCATTCCCGAGGGTCCGGGGCTGGACCACGGGCGTCAGGTCGGGGCCTCCACGCTGCAGCCTGGCCCAGCCGAAGCGCCTTCTCCTGCCCGGCGGCTCTCTCCAAAGTGGTGGCTTTGGGATCACCCAGGAGCTCGGCAAGAACAGGTGTCCCACATGCGCCCTGCGCGGCCTCCCACACCCAGCCACCTTCCAAGCACATGCCTCCTTCTCCCCCAGAGGCCGGGGAGCGAGTGCCGCAGCTGTCCCTTCACTCTGGAGGGGTGGTCCCGCACCCCCAGACATGTCACAGACCCTGCGCCCTCCCGGACTCCATCTGCCACCACCAGACACGGTGCTTCTCACCAGGTACCTACGCCACCTGCGGCCCCTGGTTGCTGTTCAGACCAGGGCATTTGGGCTGTGGCTGTTCACCCCCCACCCCCACCCCACCCGCAAGCCATCCTGGGTCCAAGATGCACAGTGCCCGTAACAAAGCAGACTCATCAGAAACAAGAGCTGGAAGTGCATTGCGAGCAAGAGCGGCCTCGCCACCGGAAGCAGGCCGCCTCCGTCCCGGCCCTCTAGACGCCTGGGCTCTGTCCCGCAGGCTGGAGCTGGGAGGGCGATGACCTTGGGAACGGGGAAGAATTCCCGCCTGGGCAGCTCTGGCCTGTCCCAGCTTCTTTTCACGGGGCCTGCTTCCTGGTGGCAATAACGCTTGTTGACTTTGAAAACGAGAGGAGACACTTGAACG
The DNA here is from genome assembly GCF_963455305.1 of Plecotus auritus. Taxonomy (NCBI): domain Eukaryota; kingdom Metazoa; phylum Chordata; class Mammalia; order Chiroptera; family Vespertilionidae; genus Plecotus; species Plecotus auritus. The sequence goes on along the minus strand of NC_137771.1, from coordinate 4,323,306 downwards.
GCGGGATGTCGCCATGGCGCTCGGGTCCCCCGCGCCCGGAGCTCCGACACCCCCTCTCGGTGCGGGGCTGGGGAGCGGCTGACGCCAACAGAAGCAATCTTCCCTGAGAGGAGGGCAGATTTATGCCCGTCCCCCTTGTCCCCCAGGATGTGCCATCAGAATGCCAAGAGGAGTCGCCCCGGAAGAGCAGTGGCTGCGGGTGAATGAGGGGCTGGGTTTGAGTTGGGAACATTACCGCCTATTGTGCGACTCTGGCAGCCAGGCCGCCGGCGTCTTTCCCGTTTCTGATTCTAACGTAGGAAGCTCCGGTCCCGCTCCCCGTCTTGGAATAATCAGGGTTTGATGACCGATCGGATGTTGACGGTGCTTTCATTCCCACAGTGAGACACGCAGCCTCCAGACCAAACAAGGGACGTTCTCACGGGAGCAGGGGGAACACCATTTCAAATACAGGCTCCTCGTTGAAGCCACTGTCCGAGCCCCCAGCCCCCCAGCCCCCCAGCCCCCCAGCCCCCACTGTCCCCCCAACCCCCCAGGCCTCAGAAATTGGTGCGTGTCATCTGCAGTCGCCTCCGCCCGCAGGTGCCCTGGCCAGGTGGCTGCTGTCCCGTTTGGTTCCCGATTTTACAAAAGTTGTCATGGAAGCAGTTTTATGAAGTCCATTTTCGTGTTGAATGTCTCTTTAAAGATTGTCATAAACACGGTTCTGCTTAAATCCTGTTCAAAGAGGCCGTTGCCAAAGGGCTCCAAGCTCCTTTCTCAGCCCCCAGGACGGTGGTTTCTAAAGTAGCTTCTACCCGAGGCAATAAATAAGGTTTCTGGGGGAGACATCAGAGCCGGGACATAAATCGCAAGCAGGCCCCGCCGTGGCCAGCATCTCCGAGGAGGGAGACGGGCTCCTTTTTTAGGAAGAAAGTGGAAAATCCCTCCCTCTCCCCATAACTCTTCTGGCTTTTGGCTTCGCTCTCTTGTTGGAAAAGGAGTGAAGGGGGGTCCGAAAGGAAAATCGATGTCTTTCCTCTGGTTCGCTGGGGACCATTTGAGAAGAATGTTCTTTCTGGAGAAGAAAAGCTGCTGGCTGTTTCAGGAAGCTGCCTGCAAGGCCGCTCGTAGCAACGGCATCGCCACGGCCACTCCTGGGAGAGCAGAGGACGGGGACTCCGGAGGGGGACTCGCCCAGTCAAGTGGCAGAGACTCGGGGTGGACGTGGAGAAACCACGCTTTTAGTTGGTGTGGGAATCTTCTGAAATCGTTTTTAAACGTTTCCATACTTAAAAAGTTACCTAACCAAAGGTAACCGAGGCTTTAAAAAAAAAAAGTGTACAAAACACGAATATGAAATTTATTTTAGCACGAGGCCACAGCAGAGCAAGGTCCCGGGCACCTGCCCATCACCGGCCCATGTGTCACCTCTGCTCCTGGGCAATAAATAAACATCACTGAGCCGCGACAGCGTTATTGATCAGGACAATGGGGAGGAACACATTGGCACCGCCCGCCCGCGCTGGCTTTTTGTTGGCTATTTCTTCTTAAAACATATTTTTATTGCCCTAGCTGGTTTGGCTCAGTGGATAGAGCGTCGGCCTGGGGACATCAAGGGTCCCGGGTTCGATTCCGGTCAAGGGCATGTACCTTGGCTGCGGGCACATCCCCAGTAGGGAGTGTGCAGGAGGCAGCTGATCGATGTTCCCCTCTCATCGATGTTTCTAACTCTCTGTCCCTCTCCCTTCCTCTCTGTAAAAAATCAATAAAATATATTTTTTAAAAAACCCATATTTTTATTGATTTCAGAGAGGAAGGGAGAGGGATAGAGAGATAGAAACATCAGTGATGAGACAGAATCATTGATCGCCTGCCGCCTGCACGCCCCCTATTGGGGATCAAGCCTGCCACCCGGGCCTGTGCCCTGATGGGGAACCAAACCCTGACCTCCTGGGTCATAGGTCAGTGCTCAACCACTGAGCCGCACCGGCCGGGTTCACACATGGTTTGAATGAACGGCGCTTTACCTGGAATTGTTTTCTTGTTTCTAGAACCGAGGAAGAGGTTTCCCTTATTCATGGACTAGTCCCTGAAGTGCCCACAGCGAACAAAACACGCTCACAGCCCACAGCAAATGCCGCCTCCGCTCGCGAGCGGCGTGCACGTTTTTAACGCTGTCACCACGTTCTTACTTACAGCGACGGGGTTTCTCTCGTTTCCCTAACCTACAGGAATCACCAGTTTTACACAGAAATTGCCAACCTTTCGCCCTGGCTGGGGTGGGTCCGTGATTGGAGCGTCAGACTGCACACCGAGGGGTCTCGGGTTGGATTCCTGGTGAAGGGCATGTACTGGGTTGTGGGCTCGATCCCCAGTGTGGGGCCTGCGGGAGGCAGCCCACTAAGGATTCGCTCTCATCATTGATGTTTCTCTCTCTCTCCCTTCCTCTCTGACATCAATAAAAATATTTTGAAAAATAAAAACATTTAACAAAGCCCTGGGTGGTGGCCTTGCCCAGGGAGGGTGAGCAGGGACCTGGGACCAGCGGCGGGTGATGTGATTTTAAACGGTCAGCCCTGGCCGGTTTGGCTCAGTGGATAGAGCGTCGGCCTGCGGACTGAAGGGTCCCAGGTTCGATTCCGGCCAAGGGCACATGCCTGGGTTGCAGGCTCGATCTCCAGTGGGGGCGTGCAGGAGGCAGCCTATCAATGATTCTCTCTCATCATTGATGTTTCTATCTCTTTATCCCTCTCCCTTCATCTCTGAAATCAATAAAAATGTATTTAAAGAAATAAAAAATAAAATTATATTAAACGGTCAGAGTTTTATGCTGGAACTGGCTGCCTCCACCTCGTTATGGCCATCCCAGACTCTACCCGTGCAGCCACCTCCCGGCTGTATCTCCGGAGCCGCCTATGGAAAGGGCCCACGGGAGCCAGGCCCCCTCCAGCCTCACCAGTCAGAGAACCGGGTCCCGGGCTGAGGCGGCGGCTCCGCTGGGTGACCTTCCGGCTACTGGTTGTTTCACGCATGAGGCTCTCGGCTCGGGTTCGCGGATAAAGCGCCCCATGAAGCACATCTGTTATGTATTTGCAAGCAACCAGCCTCTGATTGGGAAGCGAGGCGAGGCCGCGGGGGGCTGGCACCGTCTCTCCCAGCTGGGCCGGCGGCTGGAGAGGACGGGCTGGCTCTCCTTACGGAGCTGGCTCCCAGGGCGTCTTCCTCTTGAGCAGGAGCTGAGTCAGCACTCAGGCCCCTTGACAGACAGGACTCTCACCCGCATATCCACCTGGGGGGAGGAGGGTGTCAGGCATCTTCTCCTGGGGCGAGGATGGGAGGGCCGGGATGGGAGGGGCGGGGATGGGAGGGGCGGGGATGGGAGGGGCGAGGATGGGAGGGGCGGGATGGGAGGGCCGGGGTGGGAGGGCCGGGGTGGGAGGGGCGGGGATGGGAGGGCCGGGGGCTGGAGTGTTGGGGTCATCGGAGCCAAGACTGATGAGTAAGAGGAGAGACGAGCCACGTGCACCCTGAGGTCACCCACCCTCCCGGCTCCTCCCAGCCTCACCTCTCTCTCCGGGGCGCCGCGGGGACTCACGCGCAGACACACTGATTGGTCACCCACACGCGTTTACGTCTCCTCTCCTTTTAGCACACCCACACCTAATTCACCGACAAGTCCGTCTTGTGCTCCAACATGGATTCCAGAACCTTCCACTGCCTCCCTCTCCCTGCATCATCCTGGTGTGGGCCTGCCCCTCCTGATGAGGTCCCTGTCCCTTCATCCCCTCCGTGTCCCACAACACAGCCTTCTTCCCACGAGGCGGGCTCTGGCACCCTCCTGCAGGGCCCCCCCGACAGCTGCCCCACCAGGCGGGCTCTGCCACCCTCCTGCAGGGCCCCCCACAGCTCTTCCACCAGACAGGCTCTGCCATCCTCCTGCAGGGCCCCCCACAGCTCCTCCACCAGGCAGGCTCTGCCATCCTCCTGCAGGGCCCCCCACAGCTCCCCCACCAGGCAGGCTCTGCCATCCTCCTGCAGGGCCCCCCACAGCTGCCCCACCAGGTGGGCTCTGCCACCCTCCTGCAGGGCCCCCCCCACAGCTGCCCCACCAGGCGGGCTCTGCCATCCTCCTGCAGGGCCCCCCAACAGATCCCCCACCAGGCAGGCTCTGCCACCCTCCTGCAGGGCCCCCCCCCCCAGCTGCCCCACCAGGCGGGCTCTGCCACCCTCCTGCAGGGCCCCCCCCCACAGCTGCCCCACCAGACGGGCTCTGCCACCCTCCTGCTGGCGCCCCCCACCCCCACCCACACACAGCTCCCTTCACCCCACCAGTCCCAGACAAGTTCCCCGGGGAAGCCCCACCGGGCCTGTGAGCTTTCTCTGGGCCCCTTGGCCTCGCCCAGGGTTGGGGCTCAGTGGAGCCCCTGCACATGCTGTGGGGCAGCCCCGGGACCCTCTTCAGCCCCTTCTGCATGTGCCTGGGTCCTGCCCCTAGGATTAGTTTCCCACCAACAACCGATCACCACAAACTGGGCCCAAAACACAGAACGGTGCCCTGGCCGGCGGCTAAGTGGTTAGCGTCGGCCCCCCGACGGAAGGGTCGCGAGTTCTATTCCGGTCAAGGACACGTGCCTCAGTTGCAGGCTCCATGCCCGCCCCGGTCGGGGTGCATGCAGGAGGCAACCGATCCATGTGTCTCTCTCACATCGATCCCCCCGCCTTCTACTCTCTCTAAAGAATCAATGGAAAAAGTAGCCTCCGGTGAGGATTAACAACAACAAAACCAGAAGTGAGTTCTGTCACGACTCAGGAGGACAGAAGTCCAGCATCAAGGCGTTGGCAGGCCACCCTCCCTCCGAAATCTGTAGGGGAGGGTCCTAGCGGCCCCTTCCCGTTTCTGGGGACGCCAACATTCCCTGGCTTGTGGCTGCATCCTCCCGGTCTCGGCCTTCATCTTCGCACGGCCCTCCCCTCCGTGTCGTTTCTCATCCTAAGCCCGGTATGACCTCTTTGAACTAATTGCTTCTGCAATGACTTGGTTTCCAAATAAGGTCACGCTCACAGGTCCTGGGGATGGAACTCAAACATATCTTTGGGGGGCGGGGGGTGGAACACAATGCCACCCCAACAGAATCCTTGAGCTCTCAGGCTAGCATCCCTTCCCCCAAGATGACTGAGCCTCCAGGGTGGCTGTCAGTCAGTCTCCTGCTGGTGTCCTGGCGAGCGTTCGCATCTTAGATGACCGTGGGTCCCCCAGGCACTGGCCCATGGGTCCCCCCGGCACTGGCCCGTGGGTCTGTCTCTCACGCGAATGTAGGCTCCTGGAGCCCTGGCCCTGGGCCCGCCGTTTCTGTGGAGCCTGACAACACGCAGCCACGGCGGAGATGCTCGGTGCATTCTTACTAATTACACTTCAGCGCGAGTGGCAGGCTGGAGGCAGTGCCGTGGCCGGAAGACTGGACGGCATAAAGTAGCAAGACTGTGACCTGCATCCATCACTGTCAACGTTTTCAAAGCCATTATTTCCCAGAATCCGCACGGCAGCCCAGCAAGGCGGGCCTGGTGAGTCTGATTGGCCCGTTTTGCAGAGAAGAGCGCGGGCGTCAAGCTCCTGGGGAAGGAAAGTGCGTGGCTAAGGCTGGACCCCTGGCTGTGGGAGTTGGCCTTGCAATGCTGATGGTAACAACGGGGTGATGAGCTCCATGACCTCCGTTTGCAGGGGGTTCCGGTGGACCAGGCTAACGAAGATGGCTGCAAGCCCATAACGTACATCGAGAAGGATTTTGGAAGCCACGCTGGAAAGGCGCCCTTACTTCTGTATCTGACCTAGAACACCGCCTGCATTTTTATTTACTTTTTATTTTTTAAATATATCTTATTGATTTTTTACAGAGAGGAAGGGAGAGGGACAGAGAGTTAGAAACATCGATGAGAGAGAAACATCGATCAGCTGCCTCCTGCACACCCCCTAGTGGGGATGTGCCCGCAACCAAGGTACATGCCCTTGACCGGAATCAAACCTGGGACCCTTCAGTCCGCAGACGCTCTATCCACTGAGCCAAACCGGTCAGGGCACCACCTGCATTTTTAACTATTCGATGTCAAGAGAGTGTCTTGGAGAAGAACCATTCAAACAACCCCAGGAAGAGAAGCTGACGTTGGGTTAGAAGGCAACGGTCAGGTTTTGTTTTTTCTTTCTCAGCCTGGAAAGAGGGTGGCTCGGGGGAAACTAGAGCAGGGGTGGGCAAACTTTTTGACTCGAGGGCCACAATGGGTTCTTAAACTGGACCGGAGGGCCGGAACAAAAGCATGGATGGAGTGTTTGTGTGAACTAATATAAATTCAAAGTAAAGGAGCGGAGGGGAGAGCAAGAGAACCCTCCGCTCTTTCTGCTCCGCGGGCCGGATAGAACAGCCGAACGGGCCGGATCCGGCCCGCGGGCCGTAGTTTGCCCACGGCTGGCCTAGAGGCTGGTTTCTGCACAGGCTTTCTGTCAGGAGGCCGATCCTCATCGCCTGCCTCCTGGGTGCAGGCACATCCGGGGGCAGGAACCGAGATGCACGCGTCGGACCACGCCTTGCCCTGGCGGGGTCCGTGGGTGTTCATGTGAATTTATTTACAGAAGTTTTGAAAATTATCTCATGAAGCTAGGAAGGGGTACATAGAAATAGACAAACGCACGCACAGTGCCCAGGGCTAGAGAGGCATCGTGGGAATGGCGGGTGACTTTCTACGGCAACAAGAAGTGCTGCTGTTCTTAACGTGATATGAAAACACCTATTGGAAAAGGCAGCAAAGGGCAGCAGGCAACTGAGAAAGGAGAAACACAGCCCTGACGGGTGTGGCTCAGTGGACAGAGCGTGGGCCTGCGGACTGAGGTCCCAGGTTCGATTCCGGTCAAGGGCATGTACCTTGGTTGTGGGCACATCCCCAGTAGGAGGTGTGCAAGAGGCAGCTGATTGATGTTTCTAGCTCTCTATCTCTCTCCCTTCCTCTCTGCCCCCAAATCAATAAAATATATTTTAAAAAATAATAAAAAATGAAAAAAAAGAGAAAGGAGAAATACAAATGTGCAATAGAATTAAAATATATGCAAATTAGCCCAGCTGGTGTGGCTCAGTGGTTGAGCATGGGAGGTCGCGGGTGAGATTCCAGTCAGGACACATGCCTGGGTCCCCGGTAGGGGGTGTGCAGGAGGCAGCTGATGGATGCTTCTCTCTCATCCATGTTTCTATCTCTCCCTCTCTAAAAAAATCAATAAAAAACGTATGCAAATTAAAATAGAGCAATGCACAGCTGCTAGTGAACAGCTGGAAGGGGCTCATGGGTTGAGACCAAGAGGAGACGGAGTGATTAGAAATCAATTCTGATAAATGTTCACAAGGTCTGTGAGGAGTGATCCGTGAGAACCCCGTATGGGAGGGTCTGGAAATAGCTCACGAGGCTCCCTGCCCTCCTCTCACTCAGTCCAGCCTGAGCTTTCTGTTCAGGTCCCAGGCCCGTTCCTCGGGCCCACCACGGGGGGAGGGGCGGGAGAATGCCCAGCTGAAGTTCTGGTCCCCGGCTCTGCTGGGTTTCCTTATGTGACAATTGCCTGAGCTGGTTAGAAAGAGGACGTGTGACATCAAAGCTCCGAACGGCCGACACACACATGCGGCCAGATGCAGGCCGGCGGGCCTGTCTGGATGCACTCCCGGCCCGCATCTTCCTGCATTTGCGTTTTATAAACTTAGAAAACAGTCACGAACGAGGAGGCCGTGTGTTTGCCACAAATCGTGTTGGTGATCCTTGTTTGCCTGAATCTCTGTTACATCATCTCCGCTATCACGAGCTCGAACATTCCACCACGTCCACCCAGAGCGTCTGAACAGGACACCCCGGCCAGCACCCGTCGGGACGGCTTGGCGCAATGTTCCGTGCTCCCTCGTGGGCGTCGCGCCAATGTTCTCTCTCCTAACAGTTGTCAGATCTTTCTAGCAAACACCTCTGACTGGCTGCTCTCTGGGATCGGGTGGGGGCGGGCCCAGGGGTGTATTTGTTTAACACCCTGTGCTTTCCTTTCCAGGAGAAAGGGAAGGGGACAGAACGCTCTGTCAGGTAAACAATGGCCCGCAGTCTTGGGCAAGAGAAATTGGGACAGGAAGCAGACAGTGGACTCCTGGCCCAGGTAACTGCCTGATAAGGTCAGCACGCCTGTACAATGCGTTCCTGTCCTCCTGCGATAAATATTTATATGCTGCGCCCTGTGTTTGGAAGCACGAAGCCACTTCTCCGTCTGCACCTTGACCTTTGGGCACAGAACACTGGGCTAATTTGGCAGGTGATGTAACTAACCCCCGAGGCTCGGAGCTGCGGGCGCGGGAGAAACGGTTGTTTCTGCGATCGTTTAAAAGGTGATTCAGCAGGTGTTGCAGCCGCCAGGTAACACGCTCCGGGGACAGCCTGACACTTTTCTGAGTCACACCTGGAATGGAGCCACACCAACGATTCTAGGCAGATGGGGGCCGGGAGTGCATCCTAAGCCAACGCGGGTCCCCCTGACGCCGGGAGAAGCGGTGAGCGCAGCTCGGGGTCTGTGCGCACGGCCTTGCCTGCGTTCTCAGCGGGCCCCGAGGACCCGATTTTTCGGAGACTGGTTTGGCGTGGCCCGGAAGTTCTGTGACCTAGAAGTCCTGAACGTTAATGTAAATGAAATGTGCAGGCAAACCGTGCTCTGACCGGGAGCTAGAGTGACCCCACCCCAAGCAAAAGCAAAAGGCAAAGGACCGGCAAGGAAAGACACTGGCCATAAACAGCGCCACCTTCTTTCTAGGGGGTGGCCCTGTCCATCCTTGTCACCGCCCTCTCTCACCCCCAGTGTTCCTGAACCTAAGACCTTACAGTTTCACCCCTGATGTGTCTCAGACCCGCCCCCTCCCCCACAGCACTTGCCAGTTCTCTGCCTTCTCCCACTTGCTCCCTGCCCGGGGCCTCCAGCACTGACATGCTCAGACCAAACGCAGGGTCTGTTCCCATTAGATTCTGCCCTCCGCCCTCCTGACTGCCTCCTGGGCCCCGCCCTCCCTGCCCCGCCCCGCCCCGCCCCAGGTCCCTCAGACTGTCCTTCCCAACACCTTGGAGCCATCCATCCACAGCACCCCATGTCCATGCGCCCACCCTCTCTCCAAGCACACACTGAACTACACACTGAACGACTGTTAAAACGATAAATTTTATATTTTGCCACAATTTTTAAACATACCTAATATGTTTTAAGAAGGTAATAGTAGCCCAGCCGGCGTGGCTCAGTGGTTGAGTGTCGACCTAAGAACCAGGAGGTCATGGTTTGATTCCCCGTCAGGGCACATGCCCAGGATGCAAGCTCGATCCCCAGTGTGGGGTGTGCAGTAGGCAACCGATCAATGATTCTCTCTCATCATTGATGTTTCTATCTCTCTCTCCCTCTCCCTTTCTCTCTGAAATCAATAAAAATCTATATATATATAAAAGGCTAATATGCTAAGTGTCCGACTGGTCGCTATGACGCACACTGACCACCAGGGGGAAGACGCTCAGTGCAGGAGCTGCCGTGATGTGCACTGGCCATTTACAGAGAAACGGCACCGCGGACCTGGAGCCCACAAAGCAACACTCAGCTGCCCCCAAGTGGGACACAGGCCCCGCCACCACCCCGGAGGGACAGCCCACCAATCGCAGCCGACGCTGCCGAGACCCCATAGAGCAAAATGTGGCCCACAGCCCAGCCCAGCCCAGAAACAGTGGCTGTGGGTGCCAGGTAATGATGTCCCATAGCAACGCCGGCTTTCTCTCCCTAGCAACTAGCCTCCTTGCAGTTTCTTCAGCCCAGAAACACGACTTGCTTTATAGCCAGGTGGAAACATTTCACACTATAACCAAATGTCTGTGAAGTGTTTCCCGTGCCTCATCTCATCTGATCCTCACAGAAGTCCTGGAGTAGGTAGACAGGAGACTCAGTGGAATCCTATTTTCTTTTCATTAGCCGGAAAACGGAGATTTAGAAAGCTTAGAAACTTGACCCGACTGAGAAGAAGTAAGAAATGGTGGACCTTGAAAATGACTTCAGGTTTTCTCACTGCACAGAATATAGTCAAACACTGCTGCAGTTAAATATTTTACCCTTTGTTCTCCCTGCGTGATCTACAATAATAATCTGCTTTATGTTGATATTTACTGCTGTGTTGCTGACAATTACCTGGAAGAGAAGTTGGGGTGCTTCACTGGGCTGGAAAAAGTTTAGCTACATCAGAAAGCAGGTCTAATTAAGCAAGTTTATTCTCTATCTATAAAGGGCTAAGTTGATTCACACATGCATGATACATATAAAGCTCTCGCTGGCGCCAATCGCACGCGTGTGTTTCCATCTGTCATTGTCGATCGTGAATTTGGTTGACACGTCTGTTATAGAGAAAGGACGAATAGCGATATTAAAATATTTCTTCTAATTAATTTCCTTTCAGTGTGCATGAATTTGTGCACCGGGCCACTAGTATTTTTTATAAAGAGGTAATAGTAGCTCACACCACATCATGTTTACTTTTGGGACCTGTGGTTCAGGGACCAGTCCTGAGCACACCTGTAGGGGGTAATAGTCTCCCCATTTTCCTCTGAAGCACAGAGGACTAGCTCAAGATGACAAACCCCAGTTCACAGCCGGATTCTGGAGCCCAGCAGGGCCCGCTCCTTACACAGCGTCTCTGCGTGGCTACACCGCGGCCGCAGACCGGAGGGGTCGCAGCGGAGAACATGCAGCTCAAAACACCTAAAATATTTACCATCCAGCCCCGGACTGGCAATAGTAGGTGCTCAGTCAATGCTTGTTGGATGAATGACTGAAGCAGCACAGTGCTGCTCACGGTGGTAAAATGCATAAAGTCATCAATGAACCTCAACGTGTTCCCCTCCCCCTTCCCGGGGCCTGAAGCTGATGACCTTGAACAAGTCATTTGACCTTTCTGAGGTTTGGTTTCCTTTTCCATGAAATAAGAAGTTGAACTAGACCCGTGGTCGGCAAACCGCGGCTCGCGAGCCGCAGTTCGCCGCTCTGTTGACCCGTGAGTTTGCCGACCACTGAACTAGACGAATCCAGGGTCGGGAGAGGGTGTCTTCCTGATTCTTAAATTCTACAACCATTTCAGCATCTAGTCAGGGGTCCTCAAACTATGGCCCGCGGGCCACATGCGGCCCGCCGAGGACATGTATCCGGCCCGCCGGGTGCCGCTGCCTGTCCTGCTTAGCAGCCGACTCGTCCTGGGCCCACAGTGCACATAGAAATTTGTTCATAGTTTTTTTTTTAAACTATAGTCCGGCCCTCCAACGGTCTGAGGGACAGTGAGCTGACCCCCTGTTTAAAAAGTTTGAGGACCCCTGATTCTAGCTCAGGGGTGGGCAAACTTTTTGACTCGAGGGCCACAATGGGTTCTTACACTGGACCGGAGGGCCGGAACAAAAGCATGGATGGAGTGTTTGTGTGAACTAATATAAATTCAAAGTAAAGGAGCGGAGGGGAGAGCAAGAGAACCCTCCGCTCTTTCGGCTCCGCGGGCCGGATAGAACAGCCGAACGGGCCGGATCTGGCCCGCGGGCCGTCGTTTGCCCACGGCTGGTCTAGCTGCTCAGGTTCTGTGTGCTCGAACACGCGGATTCCTCCCGGGCCTTCCGTCCAGACTCCTCTGCGCAATCATTAACCTTTACGGCCCACATCCAGGCTTTATTGCAGCAGCAGCAGCGTGGCCCCGCGCTCCTCCCCGGCTCTCTGAGGAGGAGGACCTGCAGGAGATTGTCCCGCCTCTTTCCAGCGATCGATCGCCCCCGGGAAGGGCCATGACATCGGCCGGCACGGAGCACTCCCAGGCTGGACACAAGCTCGCCTGGTGTGGGGCGACCAACGCTACCGCATCCTCGCGCTTGGCCTCGAACGACAGCACGGATCTCCGCGTGTCCTTGGCGACGTGTTTCCATCTCACGCGTCTTCCGTGGTGGCCACGACAGTCACCAGGGCCCGCGTTGTACCTTCTCTCCTGCCGCTCCGCCGAGGATGCTGGCGTGGGCTGTGAGGAGAAGGGCCCTCCGCTTCCTGGCTCCGCGGAACGAACCCCTTTTCTCTCTCCCGTTCCCCGATCGTGCAATTGAAGAGGTTGTGAAGAAGTGAAACAGCAGCGCCCACTGTTCCTAACAGAAACCGTCCCTGACGTTTCTAGAAAGGAACCGGCTGGGAGACCATGCCGCCGTGACACCGGCCAGTGGTCCACGGAGGAATGTTCCCGGGATGAATGCAGGGTCATTGAAAAAAATTGGGGGAGGGAAAGTGGAACCTTTTTATTTGTCACAGCTTGGCTGAGATGTAACTCACCCACCCTGCAGTCCGCCCGCTCGAAGGGCACCGTTCTACAGCTCTCCGTACGTTCCCGGGGCGGTGCAGCCACGACACAGTCCCTGTCCAAACATTCCCACCCCCCCAAAGAGAAACGCGCCCCCTCAGCCATCCCCCTCCGGCCTTGCCCTCTCCCCGCCCCGGCAGCCTGCTTTCATCGGAGGCTGTGCCCGCTCTGAGCATGTCATGTGAGTGCAATCCCTGCCTCTGCCTCTCGCTCAGCATAATGCTGCCAAGGTTCGTTCAGGTTGGAACGTGTATCTGACCTTCACTCCTTTTCCTGCCAAATCGCAGTCCCTGGTGAGCCGCCTCGGGTGGCTCATCCATCCACCAACGGGCGAGTCATTCAAGGTTTGGACCTGGAGGGACCTGGCCGGTCCTCTAACCCCGTGGTCGGCAAACTGCGGCTCGCGAGCCACATGTGGCTCTTTGGCCCCTTGAGTGTGGCTCTTCCACAAAATACCACGGCCTGGGCGAGTCTATTTCTAAAGAAGAAGTGGCGTTAGAAGAAGTTTAAGTTTAAAACATTTGGCTCTCAAAAGGAATTTCAATCGTTGTGCTGTTGTTATTTGGCTCTGTGGACGAATGAGTTTGCCGACCTTAGGCAAACGTCAATCTTACAGAGACAGAGGCACAGAGAGGGAGGGGACTTACCCAAGGTGACGTCACCAGACCAGGCGGCCTGGCACCAGAGCTTCGGTTTTTTAATATATGAGACACGTCGGTTGGGTGCCTCCCGCACGCCCCCCACCAGGGCTGGGAGCCTGCAACCAATGCAGGTGCCCTTGACTGGAATCGAACCCAGGACCTATGCTCTATCCACTGAGCCAAACCAGGTAGGGCTATTATTGAGTTCAGAGAGGAAAGGAGAGGGAGAGACAGAAACATCAATGATGAGAGAGAACCCTGCACGCCCCACACTGGGGATCAAGCCCGCAACCCGGGCACGTGCCCTGACCAGGAACCAAACCATGAGCTCCTGGGCTTCGGTTTTTTTTTTTTAAATATATTTTTTATTGTTTGTTTGTTTGTTTTTACAGAGAGGAAGGGAGAGGGACAGAGAGCCAGAAATACCGATGAGAGAGAAACATCGATCAACTGCCTCCTGCACACCCCCCACTGGGGATGTGCCCACAACCAAGGTACATGCCCTTGACCGGAATCGAACCTGGGACCCTTGAGTCTGCAGGCCGACGCTCTATCCACTGAGCCAAACTGGTCAGGGCCTGAGCTTCGGTTTTTTAAATCAGAAATAGTTCCAGCATACTGGAAAGTGGAGGAAAAAATCAAATGAACATCCATGGACCCACCACCCAGCTTGGAAGCCATCTTCCCATATTTGCATGTTATGTCATTTAGAGAATAAAATATTAACGACACTTTTGAAGCTATGTACCCCCTCCCTGGCCCCTGATCCTGCCCCCTCGCTCCCCCGTGAGAACGACTTTATTTCCATGCACATTTTAATTCTATCACTACAAACACACATATCTGGAAACATGCACACTATTTTGTACATGCATCCAAACTTTATAGAAATAGCATCACACCATATGTATGCCTCACTCTGAAACTTGCTTTATACAGTGTTGTGTGTTTGAGATTTATCCGTGTTGATACATGTAGCCGTGGTCTACTATATTCACTGCGTTACAGTATCTGTTTTTTAAAATCTACCAGCATAGCCTGAACCGGTTTGGCTCAGTGGATAGAGCGTCGGCCTGCGGACTCAGGGGTCCCAGGTTCGATTCCGGTCAAGGGCATGTACCTTGGTTGTGGGCACGTCCCCAGTAGGGGGTGTGCAGGAGGCAGCTGATCGATGTTTCTCTCTCATCGATGTTTCTAACTCTCTATCCCTCTCCCTTCCTCTCTGTAAAAAATCAATAAAATATATTAAAAAAAATAAAATCTATCAGCATGCATGAACCTCTATGTCCCGATAAGTATTTAGATAAGGGGTCAATACACTGAGAATCCGGTTGTAACTATCTTGGGGTTGGCAGGTCACGTGTTCTCTGTTGCCACGGCTTCACTCAGCTGCTCCAGCTGTCCCACAGCCTCGGACAATATGAAAACACACGGGCGTGTTCCCATAAACACCCAGGCGGCAGGCCGGACCGCAGTGTTCTCATTTACTGGTCACTGGGGTTTCCTCTTTGGGAATCCCTTTTACTGGGCTCCTTGGAGGAGTTCTTTGTAAATTCTAACCCCCAGGTCAGCTTGTCAACTCCTCAGCATTCCTTGTGGGACTTCTGATTGGTATTACACTGAGTGGATGCATTAATATTGACGTGTACTAACATCTTTACACGATATTGACTATGTTCATGAACAGAGCATAGAGCCCTCCTGTATGTTTCAATACACACATTTTAAACAATTCTATAAACTGTATACTTTGTGTTATACATTTTATAACTATGGTTTTACCATTTCCTTTATAAATGTCTTACACACCTTCTGCTCTATTTATTCCTTGGTTATGTAAATTCTCTTACTCGTGTACACGGCAGTTTTAAAATTATGGTGTTGCCGGTATACAGGCATGCACGTGAGTGTTCTATGTTAATCTGAAATCCAATGACCGCCTAAGCACTCTTAGCTCCAAAAAGTTTATTGGTTCTAAAACTCAGTAGGGTGTTTATGATCATATCTGTGATCAATTTTGTTTTTCCTTCCCACCTGACACCTTTTACTACATTTTTCTGTTCTTGATGCATAGGTTCAGGCCCGAATCCATCCCAGGCTCACGTGGAAGTGGTGAGCGTGGGGGTGGCTGTCTCAGGCCTGGCCGTAGAGGCATGTTTATCACCTTCAGGGTGACAGTTGCTGTAGGTTTTCAGCAGATGCCCCGCCCTCCACGTATGGAAGACCCTGCCTATTTCTAGTGAGTTCGGCGTCTTTGCCCTGGTTTCTAAAATAGTTTTTATTAACCGGTATTTTATTATGGAAGTAAGGTCTGCTCCGAGAAACAACCACCAAACAGATGAAAAACAGAATGACCTTCTCCAGCCCCAGCCCTTCTCTTCAGACAAAATCACTGTTAATATTTTGTCTTTCCTTCCGAAGCCTTTCCATGTCCACACAAGCCTGCCTGCTTGGATGCCTGGTGCCTGTAAGCTCCTCCCCGCCTGCATGGACACCCTGGTCTTGGACTTGGCTCTGACATGTTTCTACGCCTGTTTGTTTTTGTTTGTTTTTCGTAGACCACTCTGTACATACTGTTCTACAGTTGGCTTTCTTCCAGTCTCTTGGACGTTACTCTCTATCGGCACACATGGGTCTACTCCGCCCTTTTTCATGGCTGCATAATATTCCGCTACTTGGATGGCCATGGTTGCTTTAACCAATCCCCTGTGGAGGAACCTATTTGCTAGTCTCTTTGCTGGTGCTTGCACACAGCCCCTCAGTGAACATCCTTGGACGTAGACCTTTGTGCACGGGTGCAGGCACATCTGTAGGATAAACAGGAAAGTTCCTAGCTCTAAACTCCGTTGTCTGACCCTCACACCCCTTTTCCTGAGCGCCCTGCTCTTCACGCAGGGAGACCCGGGAGGACTGGACTTGCTTCAGTCAAGGCCACGTGGGTCTTTGCAGCTCCTTCTCTTTCTGGCAAGAAGACACTCGAGGGCTCAGGGAACAGACAGCCTGTCCCTGGCACCTGTCCTGTGGCCCCGCTGCCTCCGCAGCCTGTCTCGGCCTCTGTAGACTTTGGACCTAATTGTGCACCTAGCCTGGCAGAGTCCCCTGCTCCTCCCTCCTCCGCGGCCTGCCCACTGGGTGCCGGTACCTGCGGACTCCTCCCCACCGTCAGGGACGCCTGGTCTTGGACTTGGCCCTGACATTGGATTGCTCTTCCTCAGGCCAACGAACTCAGATCCCCACTCTGTGTCTCCTGCATGTGCAACATTTGTTTTCTTCTCCTTCTTATGCTAACTGATGTCCCCCCGCCCCTTGACCAGCCTGATCTGGGTCCCAGGCCGCCCCCAAACATGCCACCTTGGCATAAGGGCTGTTTCGGGCTGAAGGTTACTGAGAAAAAGACACACAGGAAGGGCTCTCTGCCCTCCTTTGACCTGCTAAACGCAGGGCATGAACGCTCTGATAAAGGTGTACCCCCTCTCCCACATAGGAGCGCACCCTAATCCCCAGCGATGGAGATGGCACCAAGGTGGATCCGCACGAACAAACTCTTACCCAAACCCTACTTAACCTCCTCTACCACTAATTCCCCGTACAGTCACCTTCCCACAATACCTGCCCTAGAAGCCCCTTTCCTTTATCTTGGCATTTTCCCACAACATATCGCTTTTTGTTATAATGCTAAGTCCCCAATTAAAAAAGGGTTTTCATTTGACAAAATCCAACACCCTTTCTTGATAAAAACTCTCAGCAAAGTGGGAATAGAGGGATCATACCTCAACATAATAAAAGCCTTATATGACAAACCCACAGCCAACGTCATACTCAATGGGCAAAAACTAAACTCATTTCTCCTAAGAACAGGAACAAGACAGGGATGCCCACTCTCACCACTCCTGTTCGACACAGTACTGGAAATGCTAGCCATAGCGATCAGACAAGAAGAGGAAATAAAAGGCATCCAAATTGGAAAAGAAGAAGTAAAACTGTCCTTATTTGCAGACGACATGATACTGTACATAGAAAACCCCAAAGACTCCATCAAAAAACTACTAAACCTAATAAATGAATTCGGCAATGTAGCAGGATACAAAATGAACACCCAGTAATCTATGGCTTTTTTATACACCAATAATGAACTCACAGAAAGAGAAATGAAGAAAGCAATCCCATTTACCAATGCACCAAAAAAATTAAGATACCTAGGAATAAACTTAATTAAGGAGGTAAACGACCTGTACTTGGAAAACTATAGGACATTGAAAAAAGAGATAGAGGAAGACATAAACAAATGGAAGACCATACCATGTTCATGAATTGGTAGAATCAACATCATTAAAATGTCCATTCTACCCAAAGCAATCTACAGATTCAATGCAATCCCCATTAAAATACCAACGGCATATTTCAAAGATCTAGAACAAACTCTCCAAAAATTCATCTGGAATAAAAATTTTAAAAAAAGACCCCAAATAGCCACAGCAATCCTGAGGAAGAAGAACAAAGTTGGAGGTATCACAATACCAGACATCAAGCTATATTACCAAGCCATTGTCCTCAAAACTGCCTGGTACTGGCCCAAGAACAGACATACAGACCAATGGAACAGAACAGAGACCCAGAAATAGACCCAGGTCATTATGCTCCATTAATATTTGACAAAGGAGGCAAGAGTATACAATGGAGTCAAACAGTCTCTTCAATAAATGGTGCTAGGAAATTTGGTCAGATACATGTAAAAAAAAATGAAACTAGACCAACTTACACCATACACAAAAACAAACTCAAAATGGCTAAAGGATTTGAATGTAAGACGGGAAACCATAAAAATCCTACAAGACTCTATAGGCAGCAAAATAGCAGACATATGTCGTAGCAATATCTTTACCGACACAGGTCCTAGGGCAGTGGAGACTAAGGGGAAAATAAACAAATGGGACTACATCAAAATAAAAAGCTTCTGCACAGCAAAAGAAACCATCAACAAAACAACAAGAAAGCCCACTGCATGGGAGAACATATTTGCCAATGCTATTTCAGATAAGGGTTTAACCTCCAACATTTACAGAGAACTCATACAACTTAACAAAAGGAAGATAAACAACCCAATCAAAAAATGGGCAAAAGATCTAAATAGACACTTTTTGAAAGAGGACATACAGAAGGCTGAGAGACATATGAAAACATGCTCAAAGTCACTAATCATCCGAAAGATGCAAATCAAAACGACAATGAGGTACCATCTCACACCTGTCAGAATGGCTATCATCAACAAATGACAAGTGCTGGTGAGGATGTGGAGAAAAAGGAACCCTCGTGCACCGCTGGTGGGAATGCAGACTGGTGCAGCCACTGTGGAGAACAGTATGGCGTTTCTCAAAAATTTAAAAATGGAGCTCCCATTTGACCCAGTGATCCCACTTCTAGGAATATACCCCAGGAAACCAGAAACACCAATCAGAAAGGACATATGCACCCCTATGTTCATAGCAGCACAATTCACCATAGCTAAGATTTGACAACAGCCTAAGTGCCCATCAGCAGAGGAGTGAATAAAAAAACTGTGGTACATCTACACAATGGAATACTATGCCGCATAAAAAAGAAGGAACTTTTACCATTTGCAACAGCATGGATGGAACTGGAGAGCATTATGCTAAGCGAAATAAGCCAGTCAGAGAAAGATAAAAATATCACATGATCTCACTCCTATGTGGGATATAATGATCAACATAATTTGATGAACAAGAATAGATCCAGAGACAAATGGCAGGGGAGGGGAGGTTAGAGAACAACCAAAGGACTTGTATGCATGCACATTAGCATGACCAATGGACACAGACACTGGGGCGCTGGGGGCTTGCCCGGGGTGGGAATGGCTCTGTGTGTGTGTGTGGGGGGGGGTGTCAATTGGGGAAAAAGGAGACATTTGTAAAACTTTAGACAATTAAAATAAAGGGTTTTCTCATAAAAATGCATGTAAAAATAAACTCTGTGCCTTTCTCCTATTCATCTGTCTTCTGTCAGTCTAATTTTATTTTATTTTTTAAAGAATATTTTTTTTAAGCATAACCAATGGACACAGACGCTAGGGAAGTGAGGGCATGTGCCAGGGGGGTGGGGAAGGCCGGGGGGGTGTCAATGGGGGAAAAAGAGACATATGTACTACTATTTGTAATACTTTAAACAATTTTTAAAAAGAACACATTTTTTATTGATTTCAGAGAGATAGGGAGAGGGGAGAGAGATAGAAACATCCATGATGAGAAAGAATCATTGATTAGCTGCCTCCTGCACGCTCCCTACTGGGGATGAGCCTGCAACCTGGGCATGTGCCCTTGACGGGAATAGAACCCAGGACCCCTCAGTCCACAGGCCAAAGCTCTATCCACTGAGCCAAACTGGCTAGGGCTGTCAGTGTAATTTTAATTTGCAGGCCCCAGGTACAGAGTTCAACAGGGTGGAGGGAAAGTGGTTCCTCCCTACAGTCCATGCTCCATTCTCAGCGCTGCCCAGTGCTGACTGAGCGCCCACAAAGGGCACTTACTCTGTCGAGTGCACAGTCCAACGTTCTCTGCCCTCCTGCCTGCGCCGTCTTTTAAAATGAAAACCGGGTCATGTCCCTCCCTTTTTTAACCTTTTATGGATATTCCACACACTTAGACAATCTCCCAAACACCACCCTGTGTCCTGCCTCACGCCTGCCCTCCAGCCCCCCCAGCCCCTCCAGCCCCCCAGCCCCTCCAGCCCCCCAGCCCCTCCAGCCCCCCCAGCCCCTCCAGCCCCCCAGCCCCCCAGCTCCTCCAGCCCCCCAGCCCCCCAGCCCCTCCAGCCCCTCCAGCCCCCCCAGCCCCCCAGCCCCTCCAGCCCCCCCAGCCCCTCCAGCCCCTCCAGCCCCCCCAGCCCCCCCAGCCCCTCCAGCCCCCCAGCTCCCCAGCCCTCCAGCCCCCTCCAGCCCCTCCAGCCCCCCCCAGCCCCCCCCAGCCCTCCAGCCCCCCCAGCCCCCCCAGCCCCTCCAGCCCCCCAGCCCCTCCAGCCCCCCCAGCCCCCCCAGCCCTCCAGCCCCTCCAGCCCCCCCAGCCCCTCCAGCCCCTCAGCCCCCCAGCCCCCCCAGCCCTCCAGCCCCTCCAGCCTCTCCAGCCCCTCCAGCCCCCCAGCCCCCCAGCCCCTCCAGCCCCCCAGCCCCTCCAGCCCCTCCAGCCCCCACAGCCCTCCAGCCCCCCAGCCCCCCCAGCCCCTCCAGCCCCCCAGCCCCTCCAGCCCCCCAGCCCCCCAGCCCCTCCAGCCCCTCCAGCCCCCACAGCCCTCCAGCCCCCCAGCCCCCCCAGCCCCTCCAGCCCCCCAGCCCCCCCAGCCCCTCCAGCCCCCCCAGCCCACCCAGCCCCTCCAGCCCCCCCAGCCCTCCAGCCCCTCCAGCCCCCCAGCTCCCCAGCCCTCCAGCCCCTCCAGCCCCTCCAGCCCCCCCTCCAGCCCCCCAGCCCCTCCAGCCCCCCCAGCCCCTCCAGCCCTCCAGCCCCTCCAGCCCCCCCAGCCCCTCCAGCCCTCCAGCCCCTCCAGCCCCCCCAGCCCCTCCAGCCCCCCCAGCCCCCCTAACCCCCCAGCCCCTCCAGCCCCTCCAGCCCCCCCAGCCCCCCCAGCCCCCCCAGCCCCCCTAACCCCCCCAGCCCCTCCAGCCCCCCCAGCCCTCCAGCCCCTCCAGCCCCCCCAGACCTCCAGCCCCTCCAGCCCCTCCAGCCCCCCCAGCCCCGGGCCTTCAGGCTGTCCTTCCTCGGCTCCGGCTCCGGCTCCGGCTCCTGCTCGGCTCACTTGCCAGCTTTCAATTTGTGAGGCTCTGCGGCATCCCCACACCCCACACCTTGCATCACCGCACCTCCTTTTCTCCTGCCCTGGAGAAAGCCACTGGCTTTCCTTGGAGGAATTCCCTGTCTCCCTCATGGGGTGTCCACCAATAGGCCCCACCTTCCCCAGAGCGCGGCAAAAGCTGGGCCAATCAAGCTACCAGCTCTGGAATTCGACCCTTGACCCTTGTGGTATCAGAATTGACAACAACAAAACAATGCAACGGAGTATTTCAAAGGTGGTGCCCTGTAGAGACCCCCCCCCCTCTTTTCACAGCCGGTCCTTCCCTGCCCCTCACTCCTGCCCCCCCCAACCCCACCTGTTCAGCTTTGTCTTCTATTCTACGAGCTTCCTGCATCCTTCCCCCAACCGCCCCTTCCCATCAGGTTGGCTGGCTCCAGTTCTGTTCTTTGTGTTCAGAGAGCCCTGCCTGACTCTCTCAGCCGGCCCCGTGGTGCCCCTCCCCTAGCCTCCTCCACCCCGGCACCTGTGCCCGGTCCGCGTTGGCAGACAGACGCCCTCGGTGGGGATTTGATGAAGGAATAACAAAGGCACTTTCTCAGGAGGAAAGGGCGGCTGAAGGGAGCAGGAGTGAGGCCTTGGGAGCATGGAGCCGGCAAGACCGAGGCATGGCCTCCCATACCTCTGTGGTGCCCGCGCCTTCCCTGGCACAGACACGCGGCTGCCAGCGGGCGTCCGGGAGGCGGGAGCGAGGTGCCGACCGACCGTGAACGGCTCAGCAGTGAAGTGTCCGATCTCCCCCTTCTCCACCGCGGGCTGGGTCCGCGGTAAATAGGGGGGTGCTTCTCTTCCCAGGGAAGGGGAAGCTCCCGGGTGAGGGCGGGGCATGGCGCCTACTCCGCTTTTGACCCATTTTCTCGACGCTGGAGACCGTCTGCCTCCCCTCCTGACCACATGTGCTGTGACACGGATTCTCCCTCTCTCCCCCGCTCCGGGGAAGTGTGGAAACGGCGCCGACTTGCACTTTCTGGATAGAAAACACACAGGCACGGCCCCAGCCGGTGTGGCTCAGTGGAGAGAGCGTCAGCCTGCGGACCGAAGGGTCCCGGGTTCGATCCCGGTCAAGGGCACGTACCTTGATTGCAGGCCCCTCCCCGGAGCGCGTGCAGGAGGCAGCCAATCGATGTGTTTCTCTCACATCGATATTTCTCTCTGTCTCTCCCTCTCTCTTCCACTCTCTCTAAAAATCAGTGGAAAAATATCCTCGGGTGAGGAGTGTGATGACAGAGGGGAGGCCGGTGCCGGAGGGGAGGACCCTGAGCCACTGCCTTCTCACCCTCTCCCGTTTCTCCCACCAGGATCGGGAGTCAAAGCTTCACTCCTTCAGCAAATGATGACCTCTGGGCCCGGCCGGGGAGAGCAGCCAGGCCGGGAATCAGCTGGCAAAGGGGAAGAAACCCACTGAGGAAGGAAAGCACCCACATCTGTTTGTTCTCAACTTGTGAATCTCTCATCTGTTTGTGTCCTGACTCAAGAAATGAACATTCTTGGGGGTGCTGGCAAGGGGACACATAGGTTCCGTGATACGGTGAGAAGTTAAATATTTCCCCCTCCAAATTATTTATCAGACGATAAAATCGTATAGATCAGATTAAAGGACGAGGCCACCCATCTTCATTCCTCTAGTTCAGTGGTCGGCAAACTCATCAGTCAACAGAGCCCAATATCAACAGTACAACGACTGAAATTTCTTTTGAGAGCCAAGTTTTTTAAACTTAAACTTCTCCTAACGCCACTTCTTCAAAATAGACTCGCCCAGGCCGTGGTATTTTGTGGAAGAGCCACACTCAAGGGGCCAAAGAGCCACATGTGGCTCGCAAGCTGCAGTTTGCCGACCATGGATCTAGTTCAGCCTTGGGCAAACTATGGCCCGCGGGCCGGATCCGGCTGTTCTATCCGGTTCTCTTGCTCTCCCCTCCGCTCCTTTACTTTGAATTTATATTAGTTCACACAAACACTCCATCCATGCTTTTGTTCCGGCCCTCCGGTCCAGTTTAAGAACCCATTGTGGCCCTCGAGTCAAAAAGTTTGCCCACCCCTGGGCTAGTTAGATGCTACTGTAGAGAGGAAACACCTGCCCTCACTCCTCTTGGGTTCTGCACCTGGGGCCTGCGAATTAGACTGACAGAGGACCGATTAACGGAGAAGAGGCACATCCATTTTATTTGATGCCACTATTTTAACCCGCCCAGAAGGCTTCCTGGAAAAGAAATAAAGACCCAAAGAAACAGTTAAATGTGGGGGGGGGGGGGGGGTAAGGAGCTAATACTTGTATACCATTTTAACAACAGGGCATAGATTTTGGAGAAGTGACGAGGCAAAGGAAAAGAGGTCTGACTTCCAGAGGCAGGAGATCGCGGGAGGGAAGTCTGTTGGAGAAAGGCGTGGAAGGCTGGGTTATTTACGAAGGTGATGCTGATGCAGACTCGCAGTGGCGCCTCCCCCACCCCCGGGGATGAAGGCTGTTCTCTCACTGGCTGAGCCAGGGCGCATCTCAGGGAAACGGATGCCCTGCTTTCCAGCCAAGAGCTGGAGGGCAGAGTGCTCTTCCTGCGTCTGCTTTTTCTCAATTGCCTTCCGCCCGGAGTAACCCTTATGCCACAGTGGCATATTTGGGGGTGGCATCTTTGGATCCCCCTTCATCATTTAAAAAGAAATTTGTACCCTCAAAACTGTACAGAAACCCAACGTAGGGGCCAGTAGAATGGTGCCCCCTGCAGTCACTGGCGGGCTTATTTAGGGAACAGAGAGAATCCTTGAAGTCAACACTGCAGCACTGATATACACATGGGGGCTTCCAGAACCGTGACCAACATGTGCTTCTCTCGTGTAAACGACAGGTTTTCCCGTTGATCTTTCTTGCTCAGGAAAACTTCTGTGGCGGTGCGTGTGCAAATCATTACAGGCTTCCAACTCGTGACGTGGGAATGACTTACGGTCCGTGGTAGGAGCGGAGATCATGTCAGAGGGAGGTCTTATTTCTAGATTTCCTAAAAGGCGGTGAGAACCCCGTGGGGGCGGGGCCAGCGTTGCCTGGCCTTCCAGGTGCCTTCACCCCCCCCCCCCGCCCCGTTGCCTCTGCCCTGCCAGTCAGCTGGGCCGTCAGGCTCGGAACCCAGCCCCAGCGCCCGGTGCCCCAGGGCAGGGTGCCCGGCTCTTGCCAGCTCGCTTTGGCACCAGTGCCCAGACCGCCGGCCTCTCTGGAATTGTGCGCCACAGAGGATGGAGTGTGGCTCTGGGCAGCACAGGTTAATCCCCGGCTCCGCCGCCTTCTCGTCCACCGGGGAAGGCTGGGGCTGGCAAGAGGGGCGATGCCCACTTAGGACAGCGGTCGCCATGCGTGGTCCGCGGACCCCTGGCGGCCGCTGACGTTTCCCTCGGGAAAGCCCAACCATTTCCGCAAAGCTACCTATGGACAGGCCCTCCCGTCGCCTGGCGTGTAAAGGTCAGGAAACAGAGGTCACGGGGCCAAGGTCACAGAAGTCCGGATGGATTCGAGAGCTCCACCTGCTGGAACGTTGGAAGTGCTTTTTGCCTTTTTGCTCTCGGCTCTGTCCTCTTCCCACGATTCCGTAAGGAGCGCTAAGGCGTGAAGGAATGACGCCAGGAGAAGAAGGCGCTGCGTTAAGTAACCCCCACAGGTCAGACTTAGGGGGTTAGGATGATCAGGGGTCCTCAAACTTTTTAAACAGGGGGCCAGTTCACTGTCCCTCAGACCGTTGGAGGGCCGGACTATAGTTTAAAAAAAAACTATGAACAAATTCCTATGTGCACTGCGGGACCGGGACGCGTCGGCTGCTAAGCAGGACAGGCAGCGGCACCCGGCGGGCCGGATACATGTCCTCGGCGGCCGCCTGTGGCCCGCGGGCGGTAGTTTGAGGACCCCTGGTAGGTCTTGGCTCAGCACCGCGTGCGCACAGAGAGGGAGCGCGCATCAGCCCAGGTGGGAGTGAGGGAGGCCACACACCAGCAGGGGCTGGGGGCGGGGGAACACAACTAAAGGGTCCAGGAGGCCCTGGCTGGTGTGGCTCAGTGGATAGAGCGTCAGCCTGCGAACTGAAGGGTCCCAGGTTCGATTCCAGTCAAGGGCGCATGCCTGGGTTGTGGGCTCAATCCCCAGTGGGCGGCATGCAGGAGGCAGCCGATAGATGATTCTCATAATTGATGTTTCTGTCTCCCTCTCTGAAATCAATAAAATATATATATATATTTTATTTATTTATTTTTTAAATATATTTTTATTGATTTTTTACAGAGAGGAAGGAAGAGGGATAGATAGTCAGAAACATCGATGAGAGAGAAACATCGATCAGCTGCCTCCTGCACACTTCCCACTGGGGATGTGCCCGCAACCAAGTTACATGCCCTTGACCGGAATCGAACCCGGGACCCTTCAGTCCACAGGCTGACGCTCTATCCACTGAGCCAAACCGGTTTTGGCAAAAAAATATATATATATTTTAAAGGGTCCCGGATGAGAGGGTCTTAGCGGGAGCTCTCCCCCACCTTCCCCCCAGGAGATCGATTTCGGCGGTAAGTCTTTTCCGCCTCGGCTCTTCCTTTTGGTTCTCTGGCCCTTTGCCCGTCCATGGAGAAGGCGCCCCGGTGGCTCATGGGAGGCAGGCCCGCCAGGCACTGGGAGCCACGGGACCCGGCCTTGCTGCGTGGCTGCGGCCCCTCCGCTCCCACCGCGGCTTATTTTCTGGAAAGAGCAAAAGCGAGCAAAAGAGCATGATACTCGGATCCTTTTACTTTTATCTTTAAAAAAAAAGATTTTAAAAATTGATTTTTAGAGAGAGAGGAAGGGAGCGAGTGATGGGCTGCCTCTTGCATGCCCCCAAGCCGCCCCAACTGGGAATTGAACCGGCAACTTGAGCATGTGCCCTGACCGGGAATCGAACCAGCAACCCCTCGGTGCACGGGGCGGGGGGGCAGGGGGGGGGGGGGGCACGCTCAATCGCTGAGCCGCACCAGCCAGGGTTGATTCTCCTTTGAAACACAGCTGCTGGGCAAATGGGATTTTACAGTCAGGAGCCGAATGGGGTGACTTCAGCTCAATCCGGGCTGTTTGAGGATAAACGTAAAATAAACTCAAAAGGCCCTGACTCCTGAGGGATGCCACACCCTCTGCTCCAAGCAGAAGTGAAAGATCCGCAGTGGATCCTAGGTGCTGAGCTGTGCCTGGGGCCAGAGCCCACAGATTCCCCCGAAAGGCCCCACAGGCCCCAACAAGCCCATCCCCAGGAAAGGCACCCGGAGTTCCTGGTGAGGGACCTCCAGGCCTGAAGGCCCCGCCCTCCCGGCCAGCCCCGGGAAATTTCTGTAAGTCACCGTGATTAACACGCCGCTCAGAACCCCATCCCTCCACGCCCCTTCTTCTGCCCTGGCTTCCTCTGTGGAGGGCACAGGCCACCCGTGTCAGGGTGCAGGGGAGGGCGCTGCTCCTGGGGCCCCCACCCCACCTGACTTGGGGTAACAGTCACTTAGGAAGCGGCCTCTGTGCAGTGGGCTCCCGGAGGAGGGAGGAGTCTCACAGGATGTGTGTGTGTGTGTGTGTGTGTGTGTGTGTGTGTGTGTGTCATAGTTCAGTTCTGGTCAGGGCACATGCCCAGGTTCCCCACTGGGGGGTGTGCCGGAGGCAGCCTATCAATGTTTCTCTCTCTGTCTCCCTCTCCCTTCCTCTCTAAAAGCAATAAAAAACATTAAAAAAAAAAAAAAAAAAAGAATCCTCACCTTGTTAGTGTGATATCGCTGTGACCTCACAGGGGGGCAGGCTGGGGAGGAGGTGGAGGTGGGAGGGGGAGACAGGGCTTGTGGAAGCTAAAGGGGCTGTGGCGGGGAGGCGGTGGCCCACGTGGCTGTCTGCGTGCACGCAGGGGGGGCGGAGAGGGGGGGCGGGAAGGCCAGCTGGGAACTTGGTCACCCCTCTTCTGGGTCCCTAGGGGCTTCCGGGCTGCCCTGGAATCCCCCCACGCCGTGGCCCGAGGGCCAGGACCCTGCGCCGCTGGGAAGCTCAAGTTCAGCAGGAAAATAAACACACTCCCCTGCCTGCCTGATGGCCGCCTAACCACTCCCCTGCCGGCCTGATTCCCACTAACTGCTCTCCCCTGCCGGCCTGATGGCCCCCACCACCTCTGCCTTGGCCCCCACCACCGTGGCTTTGTCCAGAAGGAAGTCGGACGTCTGGAAGATGTCCGGTTGATCTGGTTTAATTAGCATATTACCCTTTTATCAGTATAGATATATATGTATGTATTTGCTTCCCAACCCATTTGCAAGTAAGTTGCAGACTTCACGGTTCCTTATCTCTAAACGCTTGGCTGTGTTTTGCTAAGACAAGGACATGCCTGGCACAGTTAGCAACAACAGCAACAACAACAACAACAGCACACCCACCAACAACCCCCTAACGACGTCCAGGGCCCTCAGCCGCCCGATGCCAGGGCTGCCGGGTCATTCGCTGGACCCTCCTGTCCCTGGGTTTCTCTGCCTCTTTGTCTCTCTCTGCCCCGACTCTCCCCTTTCCCGGCTCCTCTCCCGCGGCCCTTCAGAGCTGGGTCCCCCAGGGCTTTGCCTTCCATCTCATTTCCAGCCTCTCCGCGCAGGAGGCCACGGACTCTCCTGTGTCAGCCGTGGCCCTACTCAGCCCGCACGGACTCTCCCCCTCCCCCCCCAGGCCTCCTCCCCACCTCCGCCCCAGGCCCCCGGTTCTCTAGGCGTCGCTGCCCGGATCCCTGGCCACCCTCCCACACATGACTGTACACCGGTCCTGTCGCACCGCTGCGGTCACGGTCCCTGCTCTCTCACCTTCGATCCCACCCCAGCCAGACCTTTGCCCGGTTATTGACCACACGCCCTGCTTCCTTCCTTCTGACTCAGCTACCTCCTCCTGCGGGCTCCTCCTGGCTCCGACCTCCATCCCCACCTGCCCGGGCGCTGGGCTCCACCCCGAGCCCTTTGCCCACGTGGGGGCGTCAGGCAGGCCTCCCCCACATGAGCCCCTCGGGCAGGTGAGTCATGTTGAGCTGCAGGCAGTGGAGACCCTGCGGGTTCGTGGGAAACGCTCACCTCGCCCTCAAAGGATTTCAGCCAGGGGCCCTGCCCGTCACAGGCGGTATCTCCGTGGGTAACGTCTTTTGACCTAGCTGGACGGCAGGGCAAACCTCACTTCCTGGGCATCTGCTTCTCTTATTGCCCTTCTCTCCTCCGAAGCCCCCAGGTGACTCTCAGCTCCGAACGCCCTCCGTCCCTCTTTCCCGCTCTGTCTCGTGTGTGTGGTGTGGGGACTCGGCTCTCTGTAAGTGGGGTTCGGGACTCGGCTCTCTGTAAGTGGGGTTCGGGACTCGGCTCTCTGTAAGTGGGGTTCGGGACTCGGCTCTCTGTAAGTGGGGTTCGGGACTCGGCTCTCTGTAAGTGGGGTTCCCGTGCGTACGCAGGGGCTGAGTTTGGTTATTTTCTAGTTAGCCCGTCTCAGGTCGGTGTCCTTATCAGACGCTCGTCTCCCCCTGCCAGGAGAGCGCTCTGATCAGGTCCCTGTTGTGCCTGAAATCACTGTCCCCACAGTCCTTCCGCTGGATTCAAAGAGGACCGTTGGTGCCTGAAAAAAAAAAAAAAATGTGGATGTCAGGGGAGGAGGGAGTGTGTTCTGAGAAAAGGGTTATACTTTTCTTTTTTTTAAATATATTTTATTGATATTTTACAGAGAGGAAGGGAGAGGGATAGAGAGCTAGAAACATCGATGAGAGAGAAACATCGATCAGCTGCCTCCTGCACACCCCCCCACTGGGGATGTGCCCGCAACCAAGGTACATGCCCTTGACCGGAATCGAACCCGGGACCCTTCAGTCCGCAGGCCGACGCTCTATCCACTGAGACAAATCGGTTTCGGCAAGGGTTATACTTTTCATCAAATTTCTGAAACAACCTGCGACCTCTCCCCAAAAAGAAAAGAAGTGGCCTGCAGAGTTAAAAAAGTTCAAGGTCATGATGGGAGCCAAGACCACGGACTTCTGGCTCAGACCTCTGACGCCTGCAGGCCCAGCTCAGCCATTCCGGGCTCGCTGACGCGTGGCGCTGGGTAAAACTCAGGCTCCTTGGCCCGGCCCCCGTGGATTCTGACCCAGAAGACCTGCATGATGGTGTCGGGGCGGGGAGTGGAGGGAGCCCCAGAATCTGCATTCAACAAGCGGAGGTTCTGATGCAGACACACCAGGCTGGACGCAGCCACGGCTTTCCCGCCTCCAGACTTTCGCACACAGCACCTTCCCTCTTTCTGGAATTTGCACCCACCTGACATTGACAAATGCCTGTGGAATCTGCAATGTCCAATTCAAAGCCAGCCCCCTGGGGGAAGCCTTCCCGGCCCTTCCTGTGTCAGGGAGGTAAAGGCCAGGTTGCGTAACCAAGAGCCCCCGAAGCAATGGCTCACCTGAGGGTGGTGATGCTCTCCCTCTTCCCCAGGACAGCCAGGTGAGTGGGCTGGTGGGGAGCGCCACCTCCATCCCACCCTTTCTTCTCCGTCATGCTCCGGGGCTCTGTACCTCTGGCTGTGGCTGGAACTAGGTCCCACCTCACGTTTAAGGTTGCAGATCATTCCCATGGTTGGGCGCCTCCTGTTGGTCTTCATCACAGGTGGGGAGATGTACCCTGAGGTGCTCCGGACACTGGCCTACCTTCATCAGGCTCAGCCCCACTGGAAAGACACCGGTGAATCGGAAGGGATGCCTGTGCGGAGAGGCACACAATGCCAGGGGGTCCCAGGAGCGGGGCTTCCCCCACCAGGAGCTGACTCGGAAGGAAGGGAGGAAGGAAGGAAGGGAGGAAAGGAGAGAGGGAGGGAGGGAGGGAGGTAGGGAGGAAGGGAGGGAGGAAGAAAAGAAGGAAGGGAGGGAGGAAGGGAGGAAGGGAGGGAGGGAGGAAGAAAAGAAGGAAGGGAGGGAGGAAGGGAGGGAGGGAGGAAGGGAGGAAGGGAGGGAGGGAGGGAGGGAGGAAGGAAAGAAGGAAGGGTGGGAGGGAGAGAGGAAGGGAGGAAGGGGCAGAGAGTAAGCGGGAAGAATCGGCAGGTGCGAAGGCCCTGGGCAGGCGGGCAGGGTTCCCTGCAGGAATTTTTATGGAGCAGATGGCAAGGCAGGTGGGGTGGGGGGGTGCGACGGGTGGGGATTTGTTTGTTTGCAGGGAAGGGGGCCCTCCTTAAGGATCCCTGGCTCCTCTGTGAGGGTGAGAAAGCAGGTCAGAGGCTGGGAAAGCCAAGGGGCGTTGACAGAGGCGTTTAAATAAAACAGCATTTCCCAGACTCCCCCGGTTTGAGGAGAAGGTTCGTCACTGAAAGAGATGTCAGGTTTTCCCGTTTCTGCTCGGTTTTGTTGCTTTCAGGACGAAGGGGAGCGAGAAACATCAACTAGTTGCCTGTCACATGTGCCCTGACTGGGAGTTGAACCTGTGACCTTTCGGTGCATGGCATGACTCGCCAACCTGCTGAGCCACCCTGGCCAGGACGGAACCTCTTATTCGAAGCCAGTGGTTTGCACTGTGGACGGACAGGGCCACGTGCTAACCTGACTCACGCAGGGAAAGCCTGCACGACGGCCTTGCAAACTCAGGAGACCTAAAGTCACCGCAAAGGATGGTCTGAAACTCAAACCTTTCATTAAAAAGCAGTCTGCAGTGGGTAGTCATGTCCTAGGCCAGGACCCTCCCTGACCAAGATCAGCTTCCATCTTGGCTGGGCCTGCTGTCTTTTTGCATCTAAGATGACAGACCCGTGGAATGTCAGGGGAACTTATAACTTCCCTTTTTCTGGACCCCTCAGGGCACAACAGATGGCGGCAGGGCGGGAGACCACAAATCCCCCCCTCCCATCTCCCCCCTCATCTTAGTTATCTTGTTAATTGTTACTGTTAACTATTCTGTACCCCACCCACCCACCTGTGTAAAAGAAGCACGTGTCTACCACTTTATTTTTTATCCAGTCCCAGAGGTTCTCCCCACCCCTCTGCTTTCTTGCCTCCCTAAATCTATCACCGCTTTTCACGTAACCCACTGGTGTACCCGCCTTTGAATGTCAGGTATGAAACAGGGTGAAAAAACCGCCATTCTCGCCAGCATTATCCCAACCCACTGAGATTCTGCTTCCTGGCAATTGTCGACAGTCTGGTTCAAATAAACTCAAAAATTCTTTATAGGTTTGAATTTTTTAAAATATCTTTTATTGATTTCTTACAGAGAGGAAGGGAGAGGGAGAGAGAGTTAGAAACATCGATGAGAGAGAAACATCGATCAGCTGCCTCCTGCACACCCCCCACTGGGGATGTGCCCGCAACCAAGGTACATGCCCTTGACCGGAATCGAACCCGGGACCCTTGAGCCTGCAGGTCGACGCTCTATCCACTGAGCCAAACCGGTTAGGGCTAGGTTTGACTGTTTTCACTTCCAACAGAATATCAGAGCCATGGGTACTTATAAACGCTAGACTGATTTTATTTGCTTTTTCTGGACCAGTGGAGAGATTTCAGAAGAATTTGGATCATCAGTAATCTATACTAATAAAAGGGTAATATGCTAATTAGACCGGATAGACCGGACATCTTCCCGACAAAGCCACAGTGGCAGGGCTGAGGCAGAAGTGGTTAGGGGCTATCAGGCAGGCAGGCAGAGGCAGTTAGGGGTGATCAGGCAGGCAGGCAGGTGAGAAGTTAGGAGCCAGCGGTCCTGGATTGTAAGAGGGTGCAGGCTGGGCTGAGGGACCCCCTCACCCCTGTGCACAAATTTCATGCACCGGGCCTCTAGTGTTAACATAAGAAACAGTCAAACCTGTGAAGAATTTTTGTGAGCCCTACCTGGTTTGGCTCAGTGGATAGAGTGTCGGCCTGTGGACTGAAGGGTCCCAGGCTCGATTCCGGTCAAGGGCACATGCCCGGGTTGTGGGCTCAATCCCTAATAGGGGGCATGCAGGAGGCAGCCACATCAATGATCCTTTCTCATCATTGATGTTTTTCTCTCTCTCCCCCTCTTCCTTCCTCTCTGAAATCAATAAAAATATATTTTTTTTAAAAAAAGAAACCTGCAATGTTTAAAACAAAAAACACGAATTCTTGTGAGTTTATTTGAGCCAAACTGTTGACAATTGCTGGGAAGCAGACTCTCAGCATTATTGAGATAATGCTCCGGTGGTTTTCCACCTAGTTTTATACCTTACATTCAAAGCAGGAGACCTAAGTGGGTTACTTGAAATCCGTTGGTGATAAATTAGGGAGGCGAGAGAAAGCAAATGGGGGGAAATCTCTGGGATTGGATAAAAAGTAAAATGATAAACACACACTTCTTTTGCTTAGGTGGGTACAGGAGAGTGAGCAGCCAACAATTAACAAGATAACAATACCGATGAAGGAATTTGTGGTACCTGTCCTGGTGCCCAGGGCATTTGGTTGTGCGGGAGGGGTCCAGGAAAAGGGAAGTTACTAGTGCCTGTGACATTTCACAGGTATGTTATCTTCGATGCAAAAGATAATACGCTCAGTGAAGGTAAAGATTGACCTTGTCAGGGAAGATACCGGCCTAGGATGTGACTACCCACCATAATTGCTTTTAGTGAAAGTTTTAATTTCAGACCCTCCTTTGTGGTGACTTTAGGTCTCTGAGTTTGCAAGACCGCCACGCAGGCCTCCCCCAAGCTGTCAGGGTAGCCTGGGGCCCCTTTCGCCCGTAACTCTTAGGGAGGGTTCTTGAATCTCACAGAAGGACAGGAGGACTGTGCCAGTCACTGAGTTAGTTATCATTTCATCCTGGAGAAAACTCACGGGCCGTCCACAGTTTGCCAACGCGACTCTAAGTCATTTCAAAGATCTTCCATAGCCGAAACCGGTTTGGCTCAGTGGATAGAGCGTCGGCCTGCAGACTCAAGGGTCCCGGGTTCGATTCCGGTCAAGGGCATGTACCTTGGTTGCGGGCACATCTCCAGTGGGAGGTGTGCAGGAGGCAGCTGATCGATGTTTCTCTCTCATCGATGTTTCTAGCTCTCTATCCCTCTCCCTTCCTCTCTGTAAAAAATCAATAAAATATATTTAAAAAAAAAAAAAAAAAGATCTTCCATAGCTCCCCATCCAGGGACCTTGCCTACTGAGTCTCAGCAGGCGAGTGAGAATTAATTATCCACCAGAAGACAGGGGTCACCCTCCCTGGCTTCTATTTAATTTTTTTTTTTCTTCTCTTCACTTGGAGCATATTCTAGATTCTAGAAGAAAGTAAGCCCAACCTCCCTCTCACTCTGCCCTGCTCTTTGAGAGAGGCCACTGGGGAGAAATTTGCCACATCCCAAAACTGGTGAAATGAAGCAACCTGCACATAAAAGAAAAATTAAAAAAACAAACAAATAAAAACTAGAGGAAGGGGAGGGAAGGAGGGAGGTGCATAAAGACAATGCTTTGAAATTAAAGTATTTTTCTCAGTAAAAAGGTAACTTGGACCTGGTTTAAAGGAGAAAAAAAAATCGAGGCAGCGTCAGGGCACAAAAATTAAGACTTTTACCCCCTGCAGATCCTAAAAGCGTTCATGCTCATTCAGAAGGGTGGAAGTGTGGCTATATGAGGATATCCCAAACCCTTAAATCCTGGGAATTTATCCCAAGGAAATAATTTGAACGAAAACAATAAGTTATATGAACACAATGCTTATTGCCTCCTAAGCATCTGCCCTGTGACCCTCGGTCCCAGACTGGCAGGGCACCCATGCCCCCTTGCTGGTGTCAGCTGCCATTTGGCCCCAAGCAGCCTAGTTACAAGCTCCTGCCCCCACCTGCCTGTCCCCCGAGGAGCCCTCCCTCCCCCATCCCCATCCCCCCCCCCTCCCCCCCCCCCCCCCCCCCCCCCCCCCCCCCCCCCCCGTTACTAGATTTCAGGTAGTTCTGCTTTCCCAGCAGACAGAATGGGCACAATCCCGGCCCTGCTGCCCCCGCACCGCGGGACCACAAGCCCTTCCCTTCTCTGAGCCGCGGTTTCTTCATCTGCAAGATGGGGCGATAGTAGGCCTGCCACTTAGGGCTGTGCTGCTGACGTAAAGTGAGGCAGCTCACCGTGGCGGTGCTCAGTCAGGCCCATCGCCAGGGCAGCTCTCAGAGGGCGCTGACCACAGCATCATGACCACAGCCATCTCACGCCCTCCGGCCCTGGCTGTGGTTCCCGCCCCGACGTGGCCTCGCCAGCCCCAAGTGGTCTCCACTCCAGCCTCCCCCAGCCCACATCTCAGCGTGCCGCCGCCACATGTCTGCGGCTCGTCACTCCCTCGACTCTCGATGGCTCACAACCACCTACAGACAAAAGCCTGAACTGTCCCAGCACGTTCCAGGCCGGTCACTCCTCTGCCTGCACCCCACCCACCCCTTCCTCCCGCCTCTCCCCACCCTGCGTCAAACCCTGTCCATCTGCTCTGTCCTTCCCCACCCCTCTGTGAGGGGCCCACTGCTGGGTGGACACTGTTTCCCAGCATCCCAGCCCCCCCAGCATCCCAGAATCCCAGCATCGCAGCCCCCCAGCATCCCAGCCCCCCAACATCCCAGCCCCCCAGCATCCCAGAATCCCAGCATCCCAGTCCCCCAGGATCCCAGCCCCCCAACATTCCAGCCCTCCAGAATCCCAGCATCCCCAGCCCCCCAACATTACAGCCCCCAGCATCCCAGCCCCCCAGCATCCCAGGCCCCCAGCCCCCAACATTCCAGCCCCCAGCATCCCAGCCCCCCACATTCCAGCCCCCCAGAATCCCAGCCCCCCAGCATCCCAGCCCCCCATCCCCCCAGCCCCACAGCATCCCAGCCCCCCACATTCCAGCCCCCCAGAATCCCAGCATCCCAGCCCCCCAGCATCCTAGCCCCCCCAGCCCCCCCAGCCCCCCAGCATCCCAGCCCCCCAGCATCCCAGCCCCCCAGCCCCCCAGCCCCCCAGCATCCCAGCCCCCCAGCCCCACAGCATCCCAGCCCCCCAGCATCCCAGCCCCCCAGCCCCCCCAGCATCCCAGCCCCCCAGCCCCCCAGCATCCCAGCCCCCAGCATCCCAGCCCCCAGCCCCACAGCATCCCAGCCCCCCAGCATCCCAGCCCCCAGCATCCCAGCCCCCAGCCCCACAGCATCCCAGCCCCCCAGCCCCCCAGCCCCCCAGCATCCCAGCCCCCAGTATCCCAGCCCCCAGCCCCCCAGCATCCCAGTCCCCCAGCCCCCCAGCATCCCAGCCCCCCAGCATCCCAGCCCCCAGCCCCCCAGCATCCCAGCCCCCAGCATCCCAGCCCCCAGCCCCCCAGCATCCCAGCCCGGCTCAATCATCCCTGCGGGAGCTGGACCTCCTGAATCCTCTCCAGGTGGTGCCGCTGCCCTGCTCCACCCCCCAGGTGATCCTGTGCCCTTCTCACAGCAGATCCCCCATTTTGTTCACCGCTGCACCCCCACCCCCAACCCCATGCCCCCAGCTACCCTCTGCAACCCTCAGTGCTTGTTAACTGCACTGCCAATAACTAGCATTCTTCTGCGACTTCCATGCACAGACGCCCACCCCCAGGCCGGAGGTTTCCCCTGCGATGGTGAGACGCTGAGCACAGAGCCCTTCCGTGCCCCCAGTGGCTCATGCAGCCACCGACGCCTGTGACATGCGTGGTCTGACCATCATGTCACTGCTTTTCCTGAGCCTGAGCTGAGCACAGAGTGCATAAACGCCTGTCCTTGTCCCCAAGACAGCCAGAGAGCAGCGCCAGGCTGGCCCGCCGCCCCTCGGGGGGGAGAATGGGGCGCCCCACACGGAGGAGCGGGTGGGGGCCCCAGGCGCCTTCTCCGCTTTCTCTCCCCAGGGCACCCAAGTCTCAGTAAACCTGCTCCGTCCTGTCGGGAGAGATGGTGCAACGTGCCTAGCGCCTAGAGTGGACCTGGGGAGGGGCCTCCGACTACACGCTGAGGAATGCCAGGTTGTCACGAGCGTCCACATTCCCAGAAATGCGTCCTGGCTGACGGGGCGGGTGACTCAGGGCCGCGCCGAGCCCACGGGGCAGGCAGCCAGGCAGCGGGAAGGTGTCCCGCACGTCCTCCGGGGCCTGCGCCACTGGCCGTGGGCGGGGCCGAGTAAACGCAGCCCGGCTGTCAGCGCAGGAGGGGGGGCCCAGGTCCCCCGCCGGAGGGGGGCCAGGCCCGGAGCGTCGGGGTTGGGGGAGCCCCCGCTGTCCGGATGCGCAGGCCCAGCCCCGCTGCGCTGCGGTGGGAAGGGTGGCTCTGCAGAGGTGGAGCAGGAGGCCTGCCCTCCGCAGCGGCTCCTGGAGGGAAACCCTCCTCTGCTCAGCATCCTCGG
The DNA here is from genome assembly GCF_963455305.1 of Plecotus auritus. Taxonomy (NCBI): domain Eukaryota; kingdom Metazoa; phylum Chordata; class Mammalia; order Chiroptera; family Vespertilionidae; genus Plecotus; species Plecotus auritus. Next base: position 4,287,117 of record NC_137771.1, on the reverse strand, counting down.
AGCTTGGTTCGGCCTCGGCTCTGCTCCCGGGGCTCAGACTTTCTCCAGACTCAGCCTCCTCTCCCGGTGGCGAGACCTGGAAAGCTGCGTCCCGGGCAAGGACCCGGCAGGCGCCTCGGGAAGGAAGCACCTGGGGCAGGACTTTCAGGACGTTCCAGGGCGGCCACCTGCCTCCCACCCGCCGGCGGCCTGGGCTCATGAGCCGGGCGACGGCCGGTCGCCGCCTGCACTGCGGGGCCCAGGGGTCAGAGGCCTCCCTCCGCCACAGCCCCGCCTCCTCCAGCACCCACCCCAGCAGAGGGTCCCCTCCAGCCCGCCTCCAGCACCCACCCCAGCAGAGGGTCCCCTCCAGCCCCGCCTCCAGCACCCACCCCAGCAGAGGGGTCCCCTCCAGCCCGCCTGTTGGGGGATCACGGTTCCAAGACCAACAGCCCCGAGTCACACGGGCCTGTGCACGCTCCCCAGACGTGGTTTGCAAACTCATGTTCACTCACTTGGTGGAGAGAAAACGAAGGTTTCGCAGGGTTTCCTAAGAACCCACACCCACCACGGGCAGGGGTGCCCCCAGCGCAGAGGGGTCCCTGAGGTTCCCCACCAACACCAAGGAGCTGGAGCCGGAGGCCTGAAGGAGCAGGTGGGCGCCTGCCCTCCCCGCCCCGCGGCCCGCTCAGCTCAGCATCTCCGGGGCTCATTATCAGGAGACAGTCCCTGCTCCGGACTCAGTGCTTTTGGGCAAAAATGATAAAGAGGCCGCTCTCCCAGCATCCCCTTCTGCCTTCGGACATGAGGCAGGGGGTGGGGGCCGGAGGCTCGGGGAGGCAGGGGGTGGGGCTGGAGGCCTGGGGAGGCAGGGGGTGGGGCCGGAGGCTGGGGAGGCAGGGGGTGGGGCCGGAGGCTGGGGAGGCAGGGAATGGGGGCTGGAGGCTGGGGAGGCAGGGGGTGGGGCCGGAGGCTGGGGAGGCAGGGAATGGGGGCCGGAGGCTTGGGGAGGCTGGGGAGGCAGGGGGTGGGGCCGGAGGCTGGGGAGGCAGGGGGTGGGGGCCGGAGGCTGGGGAGGCAGGGGGTGGGGGCCGGAGGCTGGGGAGGCAGGGGGTGGGGCCGGAGGCTGGGGAGGCAGGGAATGGGGGCCGGAGGCTTGGGGAGGCTGGGGAGGCAGGGGGTGGGGCCGGAGGCTGGGGAGGCAGGGGGTGGGGCCGGAGGCTGGGGAGGCAGGGGGTGGGGGGCCGGAGGCTGGGGAGGCAGGGGGTGGGGGCCGGAGGCTGGGGAGGCAGGGGGTGGGGCTGGAGGCCTGGGGAGGCAGGGGGTGGGGCCGGAGGCTGGGGAGGCAGGGGGTGGGGGCCGGAGGCTGGGGAGGCAGGGAATGGGGGCCGGAGGCTGGGGAGGCAGGGAATGGGGGGCCGGAGGCCTGGGGAGGCAGGGGGTGGGGGCCGGAGGCTGGGGAGGCAGGGAATGGGGGCCGGAGGCTGGGGAGGCAGGGAATGGGGGCCAGAGGCTGGGGAGGCAGGGGGTGGGGCCGGAGGCTCGGGGCCGGAGCTGGACAGACTGCGGCTCCCACTCCCACTCCGCTTCCCGGCCGTGAGCCCACGGGTGCAGGACCCTGGGCCTTGCTCTCGGCAGCGGAGGACCAGGACTGATGGCAGCGCCTGCGATAGGGCTGTGCCCAGGACGGGGTAGCCCCGTGTTGGTCCAGTGCCTGGAAGCAGGACGGTCGGCGGCAGGCGGCGGGGTCAGCGGTGGGGCCTCTGTGGTTACAGCCGCGGCCGCACCGGCTCTGCATGTTAAAGGCCCGCAGAGCCCGCGTCCAGGTGAGACGGGAGGCGCAGGAGGGAGGGTCGGAGACGGCACCCTCCGGGCCCCAGTGACAGTTCCGATGAGCGGGGAGGGCGGCTCCCGCCCGTCCACCTCAGAGCAGCTCCGCCTCAGGGTGACTGCAGGGGTCCCCCTCGAACCTGAGGGTCCTTCCAGACACTGGGGGAGGTGGGGTCCCCCTCCCTCTTCCCTCACTAAGTCATGCCAGAGCAGGACGAGGCTGCCTGCTAACTGGAGGCCCCGTGGGGGCTGGTGGGAGCTCATTGCCCCCCACAGTCCTGTGGGCTTGGCCGCCGTCGCCCGAGGCCAGTGTCCCCCCCTCCATCCTGACTTCCTCACTGTGAAAGAGATTAGGTAACATGATGTTCAAGATCATGTCCATCTCTAAAATTACCTCTGAGGCCCGGCCGGTGTGGCTCCGTGGTTGAGCATCAGCCTATGAACCAGGAGGTCACGGTTGGATTCCCGGTCAGGGCTCATGCCCAGGCTGCAGGCTCCATCCCCAGCAGGGGGCGTGCAGGAGGCAGACCGTTAGTGAATCTCTCTCATCACTGATGTTTCTCTCTCCCTCCCTCTCCCTTCCTCTCTGAAATCAATAAAAATACGTATTTTTAAAAATAAAATAAATAAAAATACCTCTGAGTACATGGTCAGGCCCACCTTCTGCCTGGGCACGCTCAGTGCAATAGACAACACAGGACCCTCCGATTCCCGGGCAACAGACACATCTATGATCCTGGCGGTGGGCACGGGAAGGGATCCATGTTTAAGTGCCGTTCCAGGACCCGGGCTGCCAGCTGAGAGGTTTCACGGCCCCTCAGATCCGGGCAGAGAGAGGAGGGGTTGCTCACCGGTCCCTCCGCTGACGGGCAGGGCAGCATACGACAGGCAACAACTAACCAGGAATATGGAAAATGACCCAACCCCCTCCATGGCAATGGGCCACAATCGTGGCTCCCTTTAAAATCTTCATTATTGGGAAGTAGATGGGAAACACGAGGCTTCATTTAGCATCAGATCCTAAACTAGCTGCCGTCGCGCTGACCCCAGGTCCCACCGCGGGCCGCGTGAGGCTCGTGTGCCCTGCAGCCTACACTGTTATTATTCCCTGAAAGACCACAGAAATATGTTTGTTTAATTATTTGTTTATGTACTAGTAGCCCTGCGCACGAATCTGTGCACCAGTGGGTCTCTGCCGCCCTCCTGTAGCTCCCCCCGCCCCCCCCACCCCCCACCCCCCACCCCCACCTCCCTACCCCCCCCCCCCCGCCTCATAGCTTGCTGCCCTGCCCCCCTCCTGTAGCTCTCCCCCGCCCCCCCCCCCCCCCCCCCCCCCCCCCCCCCCCCCGCCTCATAGCTTGCTGCACTGCCCCCTCCTATAGCTCTCTGCCCGCTTATAATTCACTGCCCCACCTTCCTGCAGATCCGTGATCCGGTCCGTATGCCTCAGGGCATAATGGATAATTAGCATATTCCTCTCTTATTCTATAGGATTTGTGTATTTATTTATTTAAATATATATTTATTGATTTCAGAGAGGAAGGGAGAGGGAGAGATAGAAACATCAATGGTGAGAGAGAATCACTAATCGGCTGCCTCCTGCACACCCCCTACTGGGGATGGAGCCCACAACCTGGGCATGTGCCCTGACCGGGAATCGAACCTGGGACCTCCTGGTTCATAGGTTGATGCTCAACCACGGAGCCATGCCGGCCGGCGACAGAAATATGTTTAGAAAAGGCATAAGAACACTCCAGGCTGGGAGCTGAAACGGCTCCCCTTCCAGAGGGGGAACCAAGTCCAGAGTCACCCCACCCCGACAAGGAACCGCCCCTGCTCCATGGCCCGGATGCTGTGAAAACCCCCAGCAAGAACTTCTTCAGAACTCTGCCCCTTCCTGCGCCAGGGAAACCCTGCCCGGCGCTGGAAAGAGCCCCTCGGCCCGGCCGACCCCAGGTGGGGAGTGTGACAGCGGTCGCGGGACCACCGAGACCTCCTCCACCCAGAGCTGTGACGGGCCGTTTCCGCCGTCTTCGGAAGCCCCTAGATCACTTTCTCTTTTCTCGACAGAACCTGAGAAACAGTATCTTCACCTTCAAAAACGTACCACTGAGCTCTGAGATTCAGGACGGAAAGCTGGTAGGCACGTGGGGACCCACGAGGCTTGTCTGTGAGATTGCCACACGAGGACAAGTATTTCCTGCACGGAAGACTGTTTTTTGTTGTTGTTTTGTGTGTGTTTTTTTTTTTAAATATATTTCTTTATTGATTTCAGAGAGGAAGGGAGGAAAGAGAGAGATAGAAACATCAATGATGAGAGAGAATCACCCATCGGCTGCCTCCTGCACGCCCCCCACTGGGGATCAAGCCCGCAACCCAGGCATGTGCCCTTGACCGGAATCGAACCCAGGAACCCCTCAGTCCACAGGCTGACGCTCTATCCACTGAGCCAAGCCGGCCAGGGCGGAAGACTGTTTTTATTTGTATGTTTGGAAAGGGCTTTCGATGAAACAGGACACCCAGGATACCCTTCCAAGTTGATGAGTTATCCCGCATTATAAAAGTGTCACCGTTCATGCCCGGCTCCGTGGTTGAGCGTCGACCTGAACCAGGAGGTCACGGTTCGATTCCTGGTCAAGGCACGTGCCTGGGTTGCGGGCTCAATCCTCAGGGTGGGGCGTGCAGGAGGCAGCCCATTGATGATTCTCTCTCATCATGGATGTTTCTATCTCTCTCTCCCTTTCCCTTCCTCTCTCTGAAATCAATAAAAACATATTTTAAAAAAATTTTAAGTGTTAAAGCTCTTTGCTTTGTTACACGCCAGAGCCCAATATATTAAAACAACTCGCCGTGCGCCAGGGAGCGAAATCATGTTTTGGGAGAGAGAAGAGTGGGGATTTCAGAAATCCTGTTGTTTGGGATGGTCAGGTTGGCTCAGGAAAAGGACCCACCCGCTGTGGGAAAGGATGTGGGGGCAGATCAGCCCCAGGAAATTAACGAAGGGCTGCAGAGACTGTGTCGTAAGGACACATGCCTCAGTGATTAAAAGCACAGAGACTGTTATCACTCCTGGTCCCGACTATTGCCCAAGACCTTAGCAGTGAAGGTATTTCCTCCTTTACTGTAAACGGAGGGTTGGCCGCAGGTCCCCCGGTGACGTGGGAGGAAAGACGGAACCTTCCATTTCAACCCTCCGGAGTCGGATTTTACAACAGGTGGGCAATTCGAGGCGAAGCCCGGGACTGGACTCCCCCCTCTCCTGACACGTCCTGGAGCAGGGACGGACCGGCCCGCACGTCCGTGTTCCCCAGCGCCAAGTCAGAGAAATTATCTTTTTTTTTTTTTAAATATATTTTATTGATTTTTTACAGAGAGGAAGGGAGAGAGATAGAGAGTTAGAAACATCGATGAGAGAGAAACATCGATCAGCTGCCTCTTGCACACCCCCCACTGGGGATGTGCCCGCAACCCAGGTACATGCCCTTGACCGGAATCGAACCCGGGACCCTTCAGTCCGCAGGCCGACGCTCTATCCACTGAGCCAAACCGGTTAGGGCCAGAGGCATTATCTTAACCCTCGTTCCAGAACCACGGCGAAGAACACCCACCGCGGCTCGGGATGCTAGACGGGCACTTGCTTACAGCTAACTGTCACGGCGGTCGCGGCCGGCCGGGCGGACGCCTGCGCTCACCACCTGCAGCCTCGGGGCCAGGGGGCCGGGCTGGCCTCCCCACTGGCGTTTGGGAACGTACCCCCGGGCCCCCGTGAAATACAAGCCCAGGGAGGCCGGCACTCACCTCACACGGGGCCGAACGTCCCATCGTGTGGGCTGGGCATGGAGGATGCTCTGCCCGGGGCCCGCCCGCAGTGGGCCCGCGACCAGGCTGCCGCCCGGGGTGCGGACGGGCTGTACCCAGCTGCTGCCCTCTCTCTGGGCCGCTGTAGAAGGTGTTTTTGTATTTTATTCCACACACATTTCCCTCCCGCCCTGGGCCATGATTCAGAGCATCTTATAGCGAGAGGCGCTTTAGGGATGTTTCTCATTTTACAGCCAGTGGGTCCTGGGACCATGATTTCTGGCTCAGAGCATCTTCGAAGGAATCAGTTGGGTACAGCCCGCCCGCAGCCCCGGCAGCAGCCTGGTCTCCGTCCCATTGCGGGCGGGCCCGGGAAGAGCATCCTCCCGGCTGGCGGGACCACGGCTGCTGCCCGGGGCTCAGGCCGGCACTCAGGATGGGCCTCAGGTCCAAGGAGGGCAAGGAGGGAAGTCAACCACCGTCTAGAGCCGCCATGAGCTCGGTGATGTCCACGCTGTGACCCACACCCTGGCCTCTGAACCAGGCCCGCCTTCCCCCACGGCCGTGGGAAACGCAGATTAGAAGTGTCCGCAGCTTCTCCCGGGGGCAGGAGATCCAGGCTCCCAGCCCAGGTTGTGAGGCTCACCTTGTTTTTTATTTTTATTTTAAAAAATTTTTTAATATATTTTTTATTGATTTCAGAGAAGAAGGGAGAGGGAAAGAGATAGAAACAACAATGATGAGAGGGGATCATTGATTGGCTGCCTCCTGCACGTCCCCTACTGGGGATCAAGCCCGCAACCCAGGCATGTGCCCTTGACCAGAATCGAACCCGGAACCCTCCAGTCCGCAGGCCGACGCTCCATCCACTGAGCCAAACCAGCTAGGGCTATTTTTATTTTTTATATTTTTATTGATTTCAGAGAGGAAGGGAGAGGGAGAGAGAGAGACAGAAACATCAATGATGAGAGAGAATCATGGATCAGCTGCCTCCTGCACGCCCCCCACTGGGGATGGAGCCTGCAACCCGGGCATGTGCCCTCACCAGGAATCGAACCAGTGACCTCCTGGTTCCTAGGTCGACACTCAACCACGGAGCCACGCTGGCCGGGCAGGCTCACCTTCCTGCCCCTGCCCTCGGCCATGATCGCAGACACTGTCGTGGGCAGATGGCCTGGGCGACCACTTGCTGAGGGGAGGTCTGGGCGGATTCCTGAAACTGGAGGGGGCAGGTGTGGAGCCAGCTGCAGGCCCGGGGCACCAGGGGGTCAGAGCTAACTGGATGCCAACGCAGGAGCCGTGGCCCTGGCGTCCCTCATGTCCCTGGCCCGCTGTCCTGTGGGAATCCAGGCCCGGTGACTGGTGGCGGGCTGGCGCCTGACTGGCGTCTCACAGCCCTCCTGCCTCCTCCTAGCGCGTGATGCTGGGACCTACACAGGGCAGCTGCTCCCTGAGGGCATGTGACCTCTGGGCCCCTGGTGATCGGACCCGGGACCCAGGACACAGAGGTGACTGCAGGGCATCGCACGCCCGCTGCCCTCCCTCAGCAGCCCCGTCGGCCGGGACAGCTCGCTGAGCCTCCGCTGTGAAGGGAAGACCCTCGGAGGGCTGTGTGCGGAGGGAGGGAGCCGGTCCCCGCACCAGGGCTCAGGCGGTGCCGATGGGCTGTGGGCCCGCGGAGTGGGGGCTGTCCCGATGTCTGCACACGCCCGTCCCAGCCGGGCACCCCCCCTGCGGGGACCCCGCCAGGGCCAGGCCGGCCGGGGACACGCCACGGTGAGTCAGCCGCGCCACTTTGACGGCTCTGACGAAGAACATTCTTCCCTGTGTCCGGCCAAGTCCACCTCCTACTCACGCCCCGGCTCTGCCAGGAGGCAAATGTCAAAAAAACAGTCTTGAAAGAAGAGACCCAGAATGTAAATAATGATGGCAGAACTGGGCTGAGGGTGCCGGCTCCATCACAGACCTTGGGTTCAACTTGCAACCCACAGAACCCTCCCCTCCTCGCTGCGTCCTTTAGGAAACATGAAACAGCCCGCGGCGGGGCTCAGTGCTTGAGCGCCGACCTCTGAACCAGGAGGTCACGGGTCAATTCCCGGTCAGGGCACCTGCCCAGGTTGCGGGCTCGATCCCCTGTGTGGAGCCGGCGGAGGCAGCCAATCAATGATTCTCTCTCATCATTGATGTTTCTCTCTCTCTCCCCCCCTCCCCTTTCCTCTCTGAAATCAATAAAAATATATTTTTTAAAAAAAAGAAAGAAAAGCATAAAACAGCTCTCTTCTCCAACCTTTGCAGACCGTAGCGCGCTGCCGGACCACGTGAGACAGAGGCAAAAGCCACCACATGCGCAAAGAGCCGGTCACCAGCGCCCAGAAGAGTGACCTCGCCTCGCTTACTACGTGCCCCCTCCCCCCCCCCCCCCCGTAATCACGGTGCCCACAGGGAGGGTGCCCGCGAGGCCGCAGCTAGGGGACCTCCCGTTTACAGAGCCTTCCTGGCGCCGGGCCCTGCCTCCGTGGCATGTCTGTGTCAGAGGCGCCCACGCGTGTCTGCAGACGGATGGGACGGCTTAGCTCTCGCTGTCCCTTGTTGAAAATTCCTTGCAACAGAGTTTCCTTGTTGCTAACGAGACGGTTCTGTTGCACAACCACGTGAGTGTACTTAACACCCCTGCACCGTACACTTCCAAAGATGATTAAGGCGGCAGACGGGACGCTACGTGCCGTTTGCCACAGTGGAAATAGGCGGAAGGACAAATGTCCGGGTGACCTCACAGGATCAGGCTGCCTCCAAATGATACAAGAGGCTGCAAAAGCTCACGAGCGGACCTACGACCTGCGTGCTGTTTAGACAAGGCTGGCCTTCGCTGCAAAGTTTACATAAAAAGCAAGGACAGGAGGGAGTAATGACAGGCATTGGCGAACAAGGCTACCCGTGCCTTGGCGACTGTCTGTTTTTGTGTGTGTTTGCAATTTTTCATAATTAGGAAAATTGGCGTGTGTACACAGCACACTGGAAAAGTTAGAAAGAACGACCTGACCATTTGGAGTACAAATCAGTGAAAACCCAGGACACGTGTCTGTTCCTCGTCCAGAATCCCCAACAGAGAGAAGGGCCCATCTTTGCTCAGAGGCAGCCGGGGCCTCCTCTCCCCGTCTCTCAGGCTGAGCATCTCTGCAGGCCCTGCGACCCAGGCTCGCCAAGGACTTGACTCCAGAGACCCTCCTGCCTCTCAAGGTCAAGCGCAACCCCATCCTCCCCCGCAAAAAGCCCTCTGCACTCCCAGGCCCTCCCCAGGCCCTGCCGTTCCCCAGCACACGGAAGCTTTCTGCCAAATTGTCCTCGGTCACCTCGGGCGAGTCCCCTCTCTCCCCAATGGGACAGTCCAATTCACCCCCCTCCACAGGCTGAAATTAAAGGGCCTTTCCTCCCTCCCTCCTGCAAGAAGCTCAGGCCGCTCACAGTTTCCCAGGGGGTGGGAATGGACATGATCAGCACTTCCCTGTGCCTCCACCAGGGCGGAGCCAAAGCAAACACACACCTAGGACCCCGGCTTTTCCTTACCCTCCCAAGTCACAGTAGCTGATTGTCGCTGCTGAAGTCCACATGCTTATTCCATCCCTGTCATCAGGTGAGAGGCCGGGCCGGTGACAGGCGGCTGAATAAAGGCTGCCTATAGTGGGAGCTGGGGGGCAGCTAGGAAAGCAATGAGGTGGAAATAAGGATTGGGCTGTGGGGTGGCCGTGTCCTCCAGGAACTTTCTGTGGTTTGGGACCTGATGGCAGGGCCTGGGGTGGGGGGGGACTGGTGAAGCTCAGGGGTCCCTGAAGTTGGTGGGCAGCAAGATGATGAGCCAGGCCTCAGGACGGAGCGGAGGGTCCGGGTGCCCAAGACGCCCTCCCGCATGCTGAGTCAGGGCCCTGTTGATTCAGGGGCAGCCCGTGCCCTGGGTAAACTAGGAGTGGCTGACCAGGGAGGAGGCAGGAGGGAGGGCCAGGGCCTGTGCGCAGCGAGGAGGGAGGAGGGAGGAGGGAGGAGGGAGGAGGGAGGAGGGAGGAGGGAGGAGGGAGGAGGGGAAGGGGGGAGGGAGGAGGAAGGAGGGAGGAGGGGGAAGGGAGGAGGGAGGGTCAGGGCCTGTGCGCAGAGAGGAGGGAAGAGGGAGGAGGGAGGAGAGGGGTGGTGGGTGAGCCATAGGCTGTGGGGCTTGGAGGGCAGGGAGGTCAGCGTGAGGGTGGTTAGGAGTCAAGCGGGGTCGGGGGGCTGGGAGACAAGGCCAGGCTGGCCAGGAGGCTGTGGGCCACTTCAGTGGTTTGGGCTGATGGATGTCGATCCTGTCTCTCTGGTGAAGCTGCGGATCCTGTGTTAGGGCTGCTTGGTACCGGACGCCTCCTGGTGCCCCACCGAGAACTGTAATCCACGGCAAACTTACTTCCCATCCCCCCGCCCTGCACCCCCCACCCTGCTCCACCCAGGGCCATCGCAGGTCCCCCAGGCTCCGGCCCCCCCTCCCCCCGCTTCTCCCCATCCCAGTGGTCGCCGCGTCACAGTCTCTCTTCCCTTGATCTGTTCCTTACTCTCCTTTCCTGTCCAAGCTCCTCGCCTCCCTGGGACTGGGACAGTGCCTCCGCCTGGCCCCCAGCCTGTGCACCCCCAGCCTGTGCACCCCCAGTTCGGCCCCATTTCCCTGCAGCTGCCTTCTCCTGTCCCACAGGGCCACCCTGTGCATCCCCAGCCTGTGCACCCCCAGTTCGGCCCTGTCTCCCTGCAGCTGCCTTCTCCTGTCCCGTAGGCCCACCCTGTGCACCCCCAGCCTGTGCACCCCCAGTTCGGCCCTGTCTCCCTGCAGCTGCCTTCTCCTGTCCCACAGGCCCATCCTGTGCACCCCCAGCCTGTGCACCCCCCCTGTGCATCCCCAGCCTGTGCACCCCCAGTTTGACCCCATCTCCCTGCAGCTGCCTTCTCCTGTCCCGCAGGCCCACCCTGTGCACCCCCAGCCTGTGCACCCCCAGTTCGGCCCTGTCTCCCTGCAGCTGCCTGCTCCTGTCCCGCAGGCCCACCCTGCCAACCAGCTCACGCTTTCTTGTCTCTGTTTTTTCCTCAAGTGTTTGTTTTAACTTCCAGCTTATGCACGTCCCTGGGAGCAGGCACGAACCCCACCTCAGGCCTCCGGGGTGGGGGGACCCCTCTTCACCCCGCTGGGTGCCCGGCAGGGGCCGTGGGACAAATACCAGCCTGTTCATTAGCTTTTCCTCATTCCTGAGGAATTCAGTGACCCCCAAAGGAGCTGGTGCTCCCGCAGCCATCGGGGTGACAGGGGATGAGACTAGGAGGACAAGAGCAGGAGCCGCGGGCTGGCTGGGGTCCCCCTCAGGTGTCCCCAACGTCAGAGGCCGCAGCCCTGTGCTCGCCCCTGAGCCTCTGCTGGGACCTGCGCCACGGGAACGAAGGACGGCTTGGTGGTTCTGCATTTCACATTCTCGTAGAAAGGACGTAAAAAATTATGACATTGCTTCTCAGAAAAACGTTTTCATTGATTTTTTTAGAGAGAGGAAGGGAGAGGGAGAGAGAGAGAGAAACAGCAATGATGAGAGAGAATCACCGATCGGCTGCCTCCTGCACGCCCCACACTGGGGATTGAGCCCCCAACCCGGGCCTGTGTCCTTGACCGGGAATCGACCTGTGACCTCCTGGTTCACAGGTCAACGCTCAACCGCTGAGCCACGCCGGCCGGGCTATGACATTGCTTTTGGAATATACACTGACTTCCGTCAATGCTCCCAAGCTCTCCCCGATGAAAACATCTCTAACCGTCCGCTGCCTCTTCCCCAGCCCCAGGCGAGGGCTCTTAAAATCACAGCAAACGAAACGGACTCTACGTCCAGTTGCTTCGAAAACAGCTCGAGTGGCCCAGTCACTGTCCAAACAAGGGAAGGGCCGGTGAATAAGCCTCTGAGGTCATCATCTTACGTAAGGTCATCGCCGCTAACGCCCCGCCGGCCCCAGGCCCCCACATTTAATTCCTTCTTTCTGGATCTTTCATCATTTCGGGTCATAAAAGAGAGGATGATGTAATGCCGGGCAAATGCCAAAGGCGCCTTTTCCAGAAGCGACAGCAAACACGGGCCGATGCCGCCGCCGGGCTCGCCCGGGCAAACGTTCAGCCGTCTGTCATCGACTCGGCCTTCACCTGAGACGCTCAGGCTCGTGGGGGCTTTGATCCTTGACCTTCAAACACTGCGGTCGGAGCCCACACAGGGCGGATGCGCTGGGGCCTCCCTCTCCGGAGACAGGTGCCACCACCCGGGGGTCCTCCCGGGACCGCTGACCGTGGGTAAACTTCCTGCTGCAGTTTTAACCAGTCCCCTCTCCGGTCTCCGCGGAGATGCTGAACAGCGCATCGCGATTCTCTGAACGATGCTCTCTCCCTTCCACGGCCCAGTGTGGCGGACCGTTGGCCTCCGGGCCCCCCGCTCTGCCTTGTTTGCACAGGTGGTGCACCCCCTGGCTCTCCCCCCGATTTGGAGTGGGGCATGTGCCACTGGCTCGTCACGGCCCCGGAGGAGGGAAGGTGTCTTGGCCTGAGAGAGTGTTCGAACTACAGGCCCATCAGACACCAGACTCAACACGAGCGGCTTCGTGAGCCGGTTGTATCTCCCGCCACAGACCTGACGATCCCAGAGGAGGACAAGGTCTCGGAATGTCCAGGGTCCGGCTTCTCCTGCTGGGCCCCCCTGGAAGCCAGAGTCACCCACAGTCACCGTCTCCAGGGACCAGGGGAGAGGAACGTCCAGTTTCCCCACCCATATGATCCTCTTCCTCGCGATGTTCTGTCCTTCCTCCTCCTCCTTCTATTTTTTTTTTAAATATATTTTTATTGATTTCAGAGAGGAAGGGACAGGGAGAGAGAGACAGAAACATCAATGATGAGAATCATTGACCGGCTGCCTCCTACACGGCCCCTACTGGGATCGATAATGCAACCCTGGCATGTGCCCTGACTGCCAGGGAATCCAACTGTGACCTCCTCGTTCATAGATCCATGCTCAACCACTGAGTCCCGCCAGCCGGGGCCTCCTCCTTCTTGAAAACCTATTCATGTGCCGCTTCTCCCCCAGGGGGATGGCTATAACCTAAACAGGGGTCCTCAAACTTTTTTTTTTTTAAATATATCCTATTGATTTTTTACAGAGAGAAAGGGAGAGGGATAGAGAGTTAGAAACATCGATGAGAGAGAAACATTGATCAGCTGCCTCCTGCACACCCCCCCACTGGGGATGTGCCCGCAACCAAGGTACATGCCCTTGACCGGAATCGAACCCGGGACCCTTCAGTCCGCAGGCCGACGCTTTATCCACTGAGCCAAACCGGTTTCGGCAGGGTCCTCAAACTTTTTAAACAGGGGGCCAGTTCACTGTCCCTCAGACCGTTGGAGGGCCGGACTATAGTTTTAAAAAAAAAAAACTATGAACAAATTCCTATGCGCACTGCGGGCCCGGGACGCGTCGGCTGCTAAGCAGGACAGGCAGCGGCACCCGGCGGGCCGGATCCATGTCCTCGGCGGGCCGCATGTGGCCCGCGGGCCGTCGTTTGAGGACGCCTGACCTAAAAGAACGAGCCTTGGCGAGGATGTGGAGCAATCAAATCCCTCTCTGAGGATCAAACCTGAGTCTCCCAACGACCCAGCGGTGCCATTGCCAGGGATGTGCCCAGAGGAAAGGAAAATGCACGCCCACTCAAACATCTGTGCCTGTTTTCACAGAAGCATTCTTCCTGTCAGCCCCGAAGCGGAGACAGCCGGTGCCTACCGGCCAGTGAATGGACAAGAGACATTCGTTCTACCCACACCACGGGGTCATTTACCGTGAAAAGGAAGGAAGGACTGAGACGTGCTGCCACATGGAGGCAGCTGGAGAACATGATGCTTAGTGAAAGAAGCAAAACTGCAGAAAGATGCAAAGACCACGTGTCTAATGATAGGAAATGTCCTGAACAGGCAGACCCACCGACAGGAAGTAGATGGGTGGTGGTCTAGGGCTGGGATAGGAGTGGTGTGAGGGGCAATGTGGGGTGACAGCTAAGGGGGACTTTGGTTTCTTTGGGGGATGATAAGATGTCCTAAAATTGATTGTGATGATGGTTGCACAACTCTATGAATATACACTAAAAACTTTATTTATTTATTTATTTATTTATTTATTTATTTATTTATTTTTGTTAATCCTCACCCAAGGATATTTTCCATTGATTTTAGAGAGAGTGGAAGAGAGAGGGAAAGACAGAGAGAAACATTGATGTGAGAGAAACACACTGATTGGTTGCCCCCTGCCCAACCTCCAACCAGGGCCCGGGCCGGGGAGGAGCCTGCAACCGAGGTACGTGCCCTTCACTGGGATCAAACCTGGGACCCTTAGGTCCGCAGGCCGATACTCTATCCACTGAGCCAAACCGGCTAGAGCAGTGGTCAGCAAACTGCGGCTCGTGAGCCACATGCAGCTTGCAAGCCGCAGTTTGCCGACCACTGGGCTAGAGCAAATTGTAAACTTTAAATGGGTGGATTAAATGGCAGGTGAATTATATCTCAATAAAGCTGTTAAAAACCTATATAGGTATTTTTTAATTTTTTTCAATATATTTTATTGATTTTTTACAGAGAGGAAGGGAGAGGGATAGAAAGTTAGAAACATCGATGAGAGGGAAACATCGATCAGCTGCCTCCTGCACACTCCCCACTGGGGATGTGCCCGCAACCAAGGTACATGCCCTTGAGCGGAATCGAACCTGGGACCCTGGAGTCCACAGGCTGACGCTCTATCCATTGAGCCAAACTGGTTAGGGCCCTAGATATGTATTGAGGCATAGAGAAAACGTTGGAAAGTATTTCTAATCAAAATGCTGCTGGTGGTGGTCTCTAAGCGTGGCCCACCTTAGCTCTCCACCGGTGCCCCCTGGTGCCTTGGGAAATGCGCAAAGACCCCGTGTGTGCGTCAGGGAAACAGCACATCTCTCCGTGACTCCAGGTCTAAGGACGCGCACAGGTGGGGCCCCGCCCACCGCACGGCAGACAGCTCCCCGTCACTTCTTTGCGTGGAACACTTGCAACAGCTTTTCTAAGGTTGCCTTGGAGTTGACTGTCTACAAATAACTGATTTACGACTGCCGGTGACTTTCTCAGCCATCATCGCGCAAGCTTGAAAGTGCTTACATCATCCGCCTCCAGTTTTCCTAAATACACCGGGGACAGTCACAGAAATGAACCCGACACTGGGTCACAAAGCTCAGATCCGCAAACCTCAAAAAATATCCATCACATTCTTCGAACACCATGTAGTTAAGTAAATGTCAATAACAAAAAGAAAAAAAAGGAACGCTTTCATGCATTGGAATTTTTTTTAAACAGAATTGTAAATTACTCATGGCTCAAAAGATAAATCATAAGGAAACATTAAAATTCCTGGAATAATATTTTTTAAAAAAACAAACCACATGGAACTTGTGTATTATAGTGGAAACTGCACTCAGAGGAAAATGAATCGTCCTAAACACTCATATTGGCAAAGAATAAAGGCTGAAAATGAGCTAAGTCCAACTGAAAAAGTTTGGGGGCAAAAACCCCAACTTTAAATCCAAAGAAAGAAAAGAGAAGGGAATAAAGAAAGGAATAGGCATCAATGAATGAGGGGCGGAGATTATCAAAGTAGAAAGAATCAACAAAGACAAATGCTGGTCCTTTGAAAAGACGAATAACTCAGAAAAAAATCTGAGGCGATATTGATCAGGAAAAGGCACAGCCATTTAACTATAAGCCCAACAGAAGGTATTTAACTACAAATACAGCAGACATCTTAAAAAAAAGATGAGTGGATACAATAAACAGTTTTATGAAGATACATTGAACAATTACATGAAACAGACACATTTCCAGGAAAGTATAATTTATCCATGCTGACTCAAGAAGAAATGGAAAGCTGGAATAGTCCTACAGTTACTAAAGAAATTATAACAGTATTAAAAGAGCTGTCACCGCCAAAGGACAGGTTCAGATACTTTTACAGCTGAGTTCCTCAAACTTGTCACAGAGACAATCATTCAAATCTGACAACGATTCTTCCAGCATGCAGAAAACGAAGAAGAGGCCGCTCTCCCACTCATTCTATCAACTCAGTCTACTCCGAATTTTTAAAACTGAGCAAGGTCAGCCAGAGAATAAGTCAATCCTATTCATAAGCATACGCGCAAAATTCTTTTTAAAAAATCAGCAAAATGAACCCGGCCATGTGTTTCAAAAGATAATGTCATATTGTTCCAGGAATACAAGGTCGGAGTGACTTCAGAAAACCCGGGGATTGTTATTGTGTAGTGAAAAATTAACTTCGCCCAAAGAGAGACCTGGCCTTCGTCCCAACGCCTGCAATGTCCTGAGTAACAGGAGTGTCTTTGTTATTTGTGGTGGCCACACTGAGGGTTTATGGTAATAAAGTGACTCAGAGTCGGGCTGGACTGCCCGAAAGACCGGCCATGGGATTAGAGAGTGGGGGCACTGGGCCACTTGAAATCAGCCCAACCTGGGGGGACAGGAAGGGGGGGACAAAAGGTGGAGGCAATTGCTGGAAATGGAAGTCAACCACATGGGCCATAATCCAAGGAGACACTGAGGCTTAGGTGAGCTTCCTGGGTGGGCTGCACCCTGCCTGTTGCCACACATTGTGGGGGGGCGGGGGTCGTAGGGGGGCAGCCCATCCGGAGGAGGACACAGAGGCTTTGTGTGTGGAAATGCCGGGCATTCCAGGTTCTGCTCCGGTGTCGCTTCCCGTGGCTGGTTCGGTTCTGTAATCTTTGCTACAAGAAACCATCGCAGTAAAGCTAGCACTTCCTGAGTTCTGTGAGTCGTTTTGGTGAACCCGAGGGAGCCCAGAGCCCCCAAATCTGTAGCCAGCGGGTCTGAGGGAAGGGGGCACTGGGGACCCCTGACTTTCAGCGGAGGTCAGAAGTCTTGGGCGGACTTGGCGTTCCGGGGGACGGTGCCCCTCATTTCACTGTGGCCAGCGTCGGGCATTCACCCCCACCCCCCCGTCACAGACTGAATCGGAAACGTCATTTCATAATCTCAATGGAGGCCCAAAGCTGTTGATAACCTTTTCTACTCATTTCAATAAAAAAAAAAAAAAAAAAAAAAAACACTTTAGGAAGCTAGTGTTAAATAAAACTTCCTCCCCCCAACCCCCACCTGGGTGCTGCTCACCATCCCAGCATCCCTCGCAGAGCACACGATGGGTGCTCGACTGCTGTTAGTACACGGGGACAGGGAGGATGGGGGACAGGGAGGACGGGGGACAGGGAGGACGGCGGGGACAGGGAGGACAGGGGACAGGGAGGATGGGGGGGGACAGGGAGGACGGGGGGACAGGGAGGACGGGGGACAGGGAGGACGGGGGGGACAGGGAGGACGGGGGGACAGGGAGGACGGGGGCGCTGGAGGACGGGGGCGCTGGAGGACGGGGGACAGGGAGGACGGGGGACAGGGAGGACGGCGGGGACAGGGAGGACAGGGGACAGGGAGGATGGGGGGGACAGGGAGGACGGGGGGACAGGGAGGACGGGGGGGGACAGGGAGGACGGGGGGACAGGGAGGACAGGGGCGCTGGAGGACGGGGGACAGGGAGGACGGGGGACAGGGAGGACGGGGGACAGGGAGGACGGCGGGGACAGGGAGGACGGGGGACAGGGAGGACGGGGGACAGGGAGGACGGGGGACAGGGAGGACGGCGGGGACAGAGAGGACGGGGGACAGGGAGGACGGGGGACAGGGAGGACGGGGGACAGGGAGGACGGGGGACAGGGAGGACGGGGGACAGGGAGGATGGGGGACAGGGAGGACGGGGGCGCTGGAGGACGCTGCTCCCGTGCTGAGCTCTGACCCCCCAGCCAGCAGCTCAGGTCAGCCTCCACGTCACAGACGTGGCATCTGCGCGGCCTTCGAAGCCAGGTGTGTGCGTCTCTCCAGGTGGATTGCGTTGCCCCATCACGTCTTACCCACGTCACGTGTTGTTCAGCATCCCTGCAACCTACAGCCTGCTCCCCAGAGGCTGAAGGACCAAACCCCTCTGATCTGTGTTGAGGATGAAGTAGGACGGTCTCATTCACCTGCTCCGAAGCCCCCGGTTAGATAAAACCCTGTGTCTCCCTCCTCCAGATCCCCGCACCGCCCTGGGCCCTTCAGCCTCTCGGAGTCTCTGCAGACCCTCAGCCCGCTCCACCCGCACGGCCAGCCACGAGAGCGCCTTCCCCAGACTGCCTGCCGAGGGCGCCCCGAAAACGCGTCTCATGAGATCAAGCCGGGTCTGAACGCACCAGCAGCTTCTCTGTGGCTGGAGGTCAAGTCCTCGACGTCACAGGGCCTGGCAAGCTGGCTCCTTTGGGAGCTGTGATCCCCGCCCTGCGCCACCCCCTCAACTCCGGGGGCTTCTCTCTGCTCGGATCTCGCTGGGCTCTGTCCTCCAGGCCCAGCCCCTTGTTTGGGGGTGCAACGGGCAGCCCAGTGTCCCCCACTCTGTGAAGCCGCGCGTCCTGCTCAGCTCCGCCCCGTGGTGAAGGCGTCTCCCGGGAAGGAGCCACGCTCAGGGGGGCAACCGCGTCCACCCGCATCGCATGCGCTGGGGGAGCAGCAGACGCCTTCCCGGGCCCCACCTGCCCTTCCCACCCGCTCCCCCCAGGGAAGACCCTGCCCCGGAGGGACCCGCTGCCTGCAGTCAGGCGCGCCCCTGCGCCCCGGGGGATGGTGGAGGAGGGATTTGGACAGAAGGCCTTTTAGCCCCAACCACACAGCCTGGCCATCGCCTTGTGCTGCCAGCAGCAGAGCGGGGCGCCAGGGACCACTCGCCACCTCCTGCGTGGGTGCCCCCACAGCTACAGATGGGGCCTCCTGGGCCCCTGGAGTCCACTTCCTAGGACCAAGGTGACCCCAGACACCCACGTGCGGGGCGGTCCTGGCGGCTCCCCACTCCCTGCAGCTTGCACGTCCTCCCCGAGGAAGAGGGAGGGACAGGCTGGGTCCTGAGCGGCCTGGGGCTGCGTCCCCCCCCCCACACACACACACACCACCACCACCACCACCACCACCACCACCACCGCGTGCTGTGAACCAGGCCAGAGCCGGGAGGGCTCACTTCCCCGAGGGGCCGAGGTGTGGGCCTGTGCGGCGGCCCCTCCGCAGGGCTGAGGAGGCTGCGTTTGAACGGGAGGAAACTTTGGCCTTTGCCACTGTTTATTTTTTTATGTTTTTAATTAAATTGCCCGGGTCCCTGACACCCTGCAGAGACTATGAAAGGCAGCCTGGCGTCTTGTTAATGATACACCATCTGTTTATTCACCCGCAGTCAGTGATCTCCGCAGAACATCCCGCCTCACTGGCCTGGACCAGTCTGTGGGTGCAGTGCTTGGGGTGGGGCCCGAGCCAGGCGCCCCTCTCTCTCTCTTTCCTTCCTTTGCTTTTTTTTCTCTTCTTTCTCGCCTCTCTTCCTCCCACCTTCCCTCCCACCCTCTCTTCCTCCCTCCCATTCTCTCTCTCTTTCCTTCTTCTTCTTCCTCATTTTAAATTGGCGGTTGACCCCAAACTTGGCAGAATTTGTTACTGCTCACGGCACCTAACCACCCATTTCCACTGCAGTATTTTAGTCCGACTTCTGACAGGGAAGACTAGATACGATGAAATAGTTCCATGGGGGTAGGGGGCGCGTACAGGAGGCACTGGGGGCAGGACCACCCACCAAGGCTCAGCAGCTGCAGAGGCATCAGCTCAGACCCCCCATTCCTCCCCCCACCCCCCAATGGTAGCGGCGGAAGGAAGCTGGAGAGCTCCGACCTCACCCCGGGGGCTGCTGCCTCATCTCCGCACCTCCAGCTTGCACCCCAATGGACTCACCTCACGGGACAATGGGATTAACCCCCTGAGCAGTGCTGCACTCTGGGTATTTTTAAGAGCTTTGCGTTTATTCATTTCAGTGAAGACTGGGCCCCAAAGCAGAAGCAATGGAGGCCGAGGTTCCGGCGGGAGATCCCATCGCCCACAGAGCTCCCCTCCCAGAGGCTGCCTCCCCACACCTTCCTCGCGCAGGCCTGGTGGGGACCGTGACGGAGGAGACTGATGCTCGCCTCGAGGCCCGGGCACCGGGGACGAAGACTGGTTAAAGGCACTTGGACTTTGGAGAGCTCCCGTGCTGAGAGGCCCGCCCTCCCACGCGCCCTCGCAGCCTTAACTCTGAGAAGCGGGGCCTCGACCGCCGTGTGACACTGTGACAGGCAACAGGCCGCTGGTGTGATCTGTCCTGGGAGTGCACGTCTGGGCAGCCCGTGCAGGGGCGGGAGGGTGCAGGAGGTGGGTGGGTACTGGAGGCGGGAGGGTGCAGGAGGCAGGAGGGTGCAGGGGCGGGTGGTGCAGGGGCGAGTGGGTGCAGGGGCGGGAGGGTGCAGGGGCGGGTGGGTGCAGGGGCGGGAGGGTGCAGGAGGCGGGAGGGTGCAGGGGTGGGTGGGTGCAGGGGCGGGTGGGTGCAGGGGCGGGAGGGTGCAGGGGCGGGTGGGTGCAGGGGCGGGTGGGTGCAGGGGCGGGAGGGTGCAGGGGCGGGTGGGTGCAGGGGCGGGAGGGTGCAGGGGCGGGTGGGTGCAGGGGTGGGTGGGTGCAGGGGCGGGAGGGTGCAGGGGCGGGTGGGTGCAGGGGCGGGTGGGTGCAGGGGTGGGAGGGTGCAGGGGCGGGAGGGTGCAGGGGCGGGTGGGTGCAGGGGTGGGTGGGTGCAGGGGTGGGAGGGTGCAGGGGTGGGTGGGTGCAGGGGTGGGAGAGTGCAGGGGCGGGTGGTACAGGGCCAGCTCAGGCCCCTGCCAGCTCAGCCATGGCCGCCCACAGCCCCCCTGCATGCAGCCCTCAGGCTCCCGTCTCCCCTGTCCTCCTCTTCCAGCAGGTCCACTTTCCGGCTGTGAGCGGGGAGGGGGTGGGGGGGTCTGCACACTCTCTGTCTGACGTCAGCACTCTGGGGGACCCTGAGGACAAGGTTTAAGGTTTGTGTGTGCATGTGGGTGCGTGTGCATGTGTGTGTGTGCGCGCATGTGGGTGGGTGTGCACGTGTGTGTGTGTGTATGTGTGTGTGTGTGTGTGTGTGTGCTGACGTCGATAGAAAGAGTTCTTTGTGAAGATATGGCTGCATGGGTGATTCACCCATGGGTGCCTCCCACTGAGGGCTCGTGAAACGCCTCTCCCATCCTCGGAGGACCAACTGCCTGGGGCTCCCTTCTCAGTGGACAGGAGCTGTAGCCTGAGAACCCGTCCCGCGCCAGCGGAGGGCACGCACCCGGCTCCTGGGCCAGAGGCTGTTATCAGCCCCCTCCCGAGGGAGGTGCGGCCATTGTTCCTCTTCTCTCTTTATCTCTTCGGGGAGTCAGCCCTGCTGGCCAGGTGGCCGCGGGGACCTAGCTGGGACACGGTGCTTGGATGGCTCTCTGGACAAGCCGGGAGCAGGCGGATCAGTGTTTGCGTGTGGATTGAAACCCAGTCCCCCGTCCGTGCCGACGCGGTTTGGGTAAAGGAACCCGTACTGGTGCTGGAGGAATTCATGTCATGTTTCCCTAAATCTCCGGGCTCATGCACGTTACAGGTAAGCCCTGGCCAATGTGGCTAAGTGGATAGAGCAGCAGCGTGCGGACCAAAGGGTCCTGGGTTCGATTCTGGTCAAGGGCATGGACCTCAGTTGCAGGATCCTCCCCGGCCCAGGCCCTGGTCAGGGCGCATGCAGGAGGCAACCCATCGATGTGTTTCTCCCACATCAGTGTTTCTCTCGATCTTTCCCTCTCTTTTCCCTCTAAAAATTGACAAATAACCTCGGGTGAGGATTTTTAAAAAAAGTTACAGACACCAGTGACGTGTGGCAGCAGGGAGGAGCGGACCCTTTCCGAGCGTGGGCTAAGAATCCCCGTCCAGCGTGAGCAGTCATTTCGAAATAAGATAAAGACACAAAGAAGTCTGTGACTGTGGTGACAGCTGTGTGACGTCCATACAAGGACCGTGAAAAAGACGGACAGGGAGGCGGCCTGCGGCCTCGGCAGGGAGCACCTGCGCGTGGACAGAGCACCTGCGTCTGGAGAGGCCTCGGGCTCTGTGGCCAGCTGTGCCGGTGCACCCCTCTGCCTGGCGACCCCCACTTCCAGGACCTTCCGGGCCGCACTGGACACCATTTAGGGTCTGGAGATTGGAGGGGACTGTGGCCGGACCTAGCCCATCCTACCCTTTTTCTTTCTTTTTTTTCAGAGAGGAAGGGAGAGGGAGAGAGAGAGAGAAACATCAGTGATGAGAGAGAATCATTGATCCGCTGCCTCCTGCACGCCCCACACTGGGGATCGAGCCCACAACCGGGCATGTGCCCTGACCGGGAATCGAACCGTGACCTCCTGGTTCATAGGTCGACGCTCAACCACGGAGCCATGCAGGCGGGCGGCCTTTTTCTTCCTTAACAAAACAAACCAACGAAAACATGCCAAGGGCCATGGTTTGCGAAGCCCTGGGTCAGCGGGTAAAGGGCGGGGCTGGGGGTGGCGGGAAGGGGCAGAGATTCCAGTCTTGGGGGTCATGCTGAGGGACCATGTGTCCTCCAGGCGACGGAGGGGCCATCCAGGCCTCTGTGAGAGAATCCTGACCGGAGATGCTTAGGATGGAGGAGGCGGGGCGACCCCCGGGGCCATGGTGAGCGGGGGAGGGGCCACTGGACTTGGGCACCAGCGGAGGGAGGGACAGGAAGGGCCTGTAGGTATGCAGGTGGAGGAACCAGTGTCCGTGTGACACCGTGTGACACCGTGTGCGTCTCGGGGCCTGGTCGTAAGTAGGGGAAAGAGAGCAGGCAATGCTGCCTGAGGTTCCCAGATCCGGGGCCGGTGCAGATGTTGCCCGAGTCCCGGGGCAGGAGGGGATCCAGATGCGTCTGTGTGTGGGTCTCTCACACCAACACCAGCAAGGTGTCGGGGTTCAACGTGGCGCTGACACCACCGGGTTCGCCTCCGACCCACAGGCTCAGGGCTCGACCCCACAGGACGCCCTCACTTCAGCTGCCGCCCGCAGTTCGAACAGACTGGGGCTAAGTCGGGGGCGCCCGTGAACCCCTCCTTGGGCCCCACGTTTGCCGGATTGGCTCACAGAACTGTGGCTGGTCTGTCACAGAGGCTGCCACCAGGGACAGACGGATGGGAGAGACGCCCAGGGACACGCATGCGGGAAGGGGTGCGAGGCTTTGTGCCCGCTCCGGGGTCCCCCCTCCCGGCACCGTGACCTGTTCCCCAGCCAGGAAGCTCGGGGCCCCTCTGTTTGGGGTTGCGGAGGTTTCGTCCCGGGTGATTGCACTTGTGGCCACTGCTTCGTGACACGGAGTTGGAGGAGGGAGGAGCTGAACTTCCAATTGCGCCTGGTCTTCTGGCCGCCGCCCCCCCCCCCCATGCTGTCCCCCCCCCCCCCCCCCCCCCGGCACAGCACCTCATCGGCGTACGGCAGACAATCTTATCGCTGCAGAGACGCCAAGGGGGTCAGGGCCGGGTGCCAACAACCTGGGACAAAGACCCAGTTCTCCTTCCCACGGAACCGCACCGCTCACCGTCCCAGTGTCGGCGGGCAGCACCGCCCCTGCCCGCAGCGGCACCAACCCCGCCCGTCACCTGCGGCTGTTGCGTGGTTAGCCCGGCCGGCCCCGTCGGAGCCAGACAGCTGAGGACTCGGTCACTTCCCTGCTTCCCCCTGATCCCCGGTTCCCTTTTCTCACTGACGATTTGCAACGTGTTTCTATTTGCCAATAAACACGTGATGGTTAAAAGCAGGGTCCTCAAGCTTTTTAAACAGGGGGCCAGGTCCCTGTCCCTCAGACCGTTGGAGGGCCGGACTATAGTTTAAAAAAAAAACTATGAACAAATTCCTGTGCGCACTGCGGGCCCGGGACGCGTCGGCTGCTAAG
Organism: Plecotus auritus; assembly: GCF_963455305.1. NCBI lineage: Eukaryota > Metazoa > Chordata > Mammalia > Chiroptera > Vespertilionidae > Plecotus > Plecotus auritus. The sequence goes on along the minus strand of NC_137771.1, from coordinate 4,263,538 downwards.
CAGGACAGGCAGCGGCCCCCGGCGGGCCGGATCCATGTCCTCGGCGGGCCGCCTGTGGCCCGCGGGCCGCGGTTTGAGGACGCCTGGATGACTGTGCCTACACAGCCCACCTCTTTCCTTTAAGAAGACGCATCCTTTCCAAGACGCAGCGGACAGGAGGCTCCCTTCGGAGCCGGCTGCTCCGTCCCAAGGGATGTCCGCGTTGCCGGGAGGCTGCTTTCCCTGGGCTGCGGCGCCCCGGGCAGGCCCCCCGAGCCCCCGCGGGTGGGGGGCGTGGGAACGCTGCGGGAGCTGCCGGGCGGGGAGCGGCCCCCATCCATCACTCCTGAACGCTCAGCCCACCGGGGCCGGGTGGTCATGAACAAGCCCTTTGTCCCGGCGGGTGGGGACCCAGCCTTCGTTTCCTCCACGGCCCTCAGGAAGGGGCTCGTCAGGAAGGGCTCGTCGGGAAGGGGTTCCGGCACCACAGCGTCTCCCGATAAAACAGGGAGAAGTCAGTGCCGGAATGAACCCTGGGAGGCTGGTTCCTCAGCCCAGATTGGCCTTCCCACCCACCCCTTTGCCACAAAAAAGGTTTGAACCAACATCCAACCCAAAGTGCCCCCACGTGGGGGCTTTTCACAGCCAGGCTAAATAAACACCCCCCCCGCCCCCGCCCGAGGAAAGCCAGTGCGGCCCCGGGGTGCAGACACTGGTCACCGCGGGGCCTCCCTACTTGGCCCTGCCACCCCCATCTCCCCATACACCCCTGCCAACAGCGACAGCCACCTCCATCTCCCCATACACCCCTGCCGACAGCGACAGCCACCTCCATCTCCCCATACACCCCTGCCGACAGCGACAGCCACCTCCATCTCCCCATACACCCCTGCCGACAGCCACTCCCCGTCTCCCACACGCACCCCTGCCACACGCAGTCACCCCCCGTCTCCCACACGCACCCCTGCCACACGGCAGTCAGGCCCAGAAGGAGGGCCAGACTCGCCTTTTTTTTTAATATTTTTTTTGTTGGTTTCAGAGAGGAAGGGAGAGGGAGAGAGAGACAGAAACATCAGTGATGAGAGAGAATCATGGATGGGCTGCCTCCTGCACCCCCACACTGGGGATCAAGCCTGAAACCCCGGTACGTGCCCTGACCGGGAATCGAACCGTGACCTCCTGGTTCATAGGTCGACACTCAACCCCTGAGCCCCGCCATCCGGGCACAAGACGTTCCTTTTGGGCTGAACTAGAGGAAGCTGCTGTTAGGCTGGGGGCGGGGGGGGGGGGGCGGTCAGGGTGTGTTCTGTACCCCAGCGCCCATGTCCCCTCGGTCAGCGGGCGTCCTGGGCATCGGGCTGCCCAGAGACCTGCAAGGCCCAGCGCTGCCCGTGTCCCTGAGGCCGGCCGGCGCTGGCAGGAGGCTGCCTGGATGGCGCGTGGCCGCCGCCACTGGGTGGTCCCCGCCCAGCATCCACAGGAACCCCCTGGAACCGTGGTCGGCAAACCGCGGCTCGCGAGCCACATGCGGCTCTTTGGCCCCTTGAGTGTGGCTCTTCCACAAACTACCACGGCCTGGGCGAGTCTCTTTGGAAGACGTGGCGTTAGAAGAAGTTTACGTTTAAAAAATTGGGCTCTCCAAAGACATTTCCATCGTTGTCCTGTGGATATTTGACCACTGGGACAGGGGCTTAATCACAAAGAACAACAACAGCCTGTAATTATTGGAATCGAGAGCCTAGGTCAGTGGTCGGCAAACTCATTAGTCAACAGAGCCGCAGTTTGCCGACCACTGCCCTAGAACAGCGGTCGCCAACCTTTCGGACCTCACGGACCACCGGCTGGCAGGCGCCACCCTAGAATGTGGCCCGGCCCAGGGCAGGCATCTCCCGTTAGCGGGAGGGTCACTTACTCGAACCAGCTCCGGTGCGAACCAGCTGTGTGCCCGGGAGCAAATGGTCTCCATTGACCTGGGCCCCTTTCCCCCGCCCACGAGGGGGACCCCGGCTCTCCCAAGTCACTTCGATTCCCGTACCGCTGGCCCCATGCTTTCCGTGGCCAGCGCAGGGAAAGGAACACGAGGGTTACGTAGGAAAGTCCTGAATCTGTGATAACACGACCCCTGCGTATGTGTTGGTCTTCATAGCAGCCCTTAAACAATGAAAAACAGAAATGGAGCAGCCCTGGCCGCTGTCAGCTGGAGCACCGTCCCATACACCAAAAGGCCGTGGGTCTGACCCCGGGCAGGAAACCCATCCCGGTTGCAGGTTGGATCCCTAGTGGAGATGCGTATGGGAGGCAACCGGTCGATGTTTCTCTCTCACGTCGATGTTTTTCTCTCTCTCTCTCTGTAAAGTCAATAAAACATATCCTTAAAAAAAAGAAAAGAAAGAGAAAGAGCAGATAAGGATACAAGATTCAGCTCGCTCAGCCTTGTCTCACCTCGGAAGCTGAGGGACAAATCCCTATGCGTAAAATTTGACCGCGATCAGCCCTCATCCACTCGCTCCACAGCTCTGCCTGTTAACGACGACGCAGCATCAGGCTCCCCACTGTTTAAGCCAGAGGGCTGACACAAAACGGTGATACGTAGGTTGTGTGTCCCTTAGCAACAGAAACTGTGGGACAGAGTCACCTCCAAGCTGGGCCGCGTCTCCAAACCAGCTGATGGATTTCCGTCCTGTAGACAATGCGCTCTCCCTACCCCACGGTCCCCGGGCCTGGCCACCGAGAATTCCGAGGAAAGGTCTCTGCTCAGCTGAGTATGTTTATTACCCTAAGTCCCAGTGCCACCACGCCTGTCACTGTATTCTTATTTCCATGGTTTTGGGTTTACTGAGGTACTGATTCTTTAAGTGCATTCATTCATTCATTCATTCATTCATTCGAGCAGTTTTTGGTTTACAGAAACAATTGAACAGAGAGGACAGAGTTCCCATGTACTCCCTCCTCCTCCCCCCCCACACAGTTCCCCTATTAGCAACCTCTTGCATGAGTGTGGTACCGTGTTACAGTTGATGAGCCAGCATCTATGCATGACTACCAGCTACGATATATAGTTCGCAATAAAGTTCACTCTGTGTTGTACGTTCTGTGGGTTGGCAAACACAGAGTGGCATGGACGCATCGCAGTTTCACACTGAACAGTTTCCCTACCCTAAAAACCCCTGCAGCCCGGACTCAGCAGGGCTTGGTCTCAAGTCGATGCAAATTACAGATACCACAGTTCACTGGCATTCTAACCAGAATCCAACTCAAATGACCGATTCTCAGGATTCAGCAGACGGAACGGCCCTGTCTGCTTTCAATGTCACAACAGACTTCTTAGTCTATAAGTAATCGTTTTTACTCTCGACACATTCTAAGTGTGAACTCGGAGTGCACAGCTGGTTATATGCCTGAGATAGAAAGGGACAGACATTCTCCACGGGGCATGTGTTGAGTGAAGCTTGCTTTCAGCAAGGTCTGAACCAAAAGTGGGAATTGAATATAATTTTTATTGATGTTTACATTTTTTGAGTTTTATTGATTTCAGAGAGAGGAAGGGAGAGGGAGCAAGAGAGAAACATCAATGATGAGAGAGAATCATCGATCGGCTGCCTCTGGGGATCCCCTTGCACTGGGGATCGAGCCTGCAACCCGGGCATGTGCCCTGACAGGGAACTGAAAGGTGACCTCCTGGTTCACAGGTCGACACTCAACCACGGAGCCACATCGGCCGGGCTCAAACTGTTGTGGGTTTTTTTTAATTTATTTTTTATCAGAGTGAACACGAGCATATGGTTCTTGGGGAGAGGGGGGTTGTTTGCTTGTTTTGAGGAGCAGCTTTAGAAACAAGCACCCCACGAATTTCCGCGGATCCTTCCGCTGTTCCTCCAGATGCTCACTTCCATCCTCCAGGTCTGGCTGTCCCTGTGCCCCGGTCACCCATTTAATCATCACCGACGTCTCCCTACGACGGGGCTGAGGACTCACAGCTTCGCGTCCTACTGGGCGAGACCGTACCCCACACCCACGGGGTCAGCACCCCGTCACGGTCCTCTGCTGACTAGTCAGTGAACTGTGCTTCTATGTTCTTTCTTTTACAACTTTCTGTTTGTCCCGAATAAGTTGCTTTATATTTGGATTCGCTTCTTTCTGGTTGCCCCTGTGTGGTCTCCCCACACCCCTCCCCTCCCTCCTCCCACAGGGCTGAGCCCACCTGGTAAGGAGTCGGTTCCAGTTCTGTTTCCACGAGACCCGTCCTGGGCCCGGGCCCCTGGGCCCAGCTGCCGGCCCTCCCCTTGGCGGCCGTATGCATCTGTGCTTGGACTTCCCACCCCTCCCCCGGGAATCCGTGCTCCTCGGAGCCCCCCCGCCCCTCCCTCCCGGGATCTCCTGCCTCCAGGGCCCTGGGCTGTTCTCAGCTACTCCCTGGTGCCCACGGCCATCCTTCAGGATCTTCCTGGGAGGCAGCAGAGCCCGCGGAAAGAGGCTGCTGGAGGCTGGAGGCAGGGAGACGGATCCACACACCGTAGAGCTGTTTGAGGAGGCAGCTCCTTGTCTGCTGGCCAGGGGCGCCCCCTCCCCCTGCGCCCCCCCAGCTGTGCAGCCTCCCCAGATAGGGGGGCTCATGGGCCACCTGCCGTCTGCAGCTGGCGGAGCCCAACAAACAGGGGGGACGGCACAGGGTGGGGCCAGAGCCTTCTCCTCAACGCCCCAGCCCTGGAGAGGCCCATGGGGTGGGGCCCGCCCTGGGCACCAGCGTCTCCGAGTCCCGTGGGTGACTGGATGCCGCTAGGGCGAGACCCCGGTCCCACGCGGGACGGAGCTTGTGTCCCGGTTTCTTGTTTTGAGAGGGATTTCTGAGCGCTGATGGAGGGGAGAAGCAAGCTCTTGAGCAAAGCCACACTGAACGGCTTCTTTTACTGGGAATTTCGCTTGAACATTTTAGAAATGACCCAGAGAGATAACGAGGGGGTTTAGTTCCATGAAAATATTCGTTGCTTGGAAAAGAAGTTACAGATAAAGGTCAGGAGAACGGGAGCCCAGAGCAGATGGCCTTCAGCCCACGTGTGGGAGTGCCGCCAGACCCTCGCTCCTGCGGAGCTTCTTTAAATTATAGGACATAATCCTGTTTATTGCCGCAATTTCCCAAAATACCCCACTTACCCAGCACCTCACAGCCTACCCATCGTCTTCCCCGTGTGAGCAGGGAGTTCTGATGCGGGCACTCACCAGCAGCTACACGACCTTGGCTTAGGCGTCTAACCTCTCTAAGCCTCAGTTTTACCATCTCTACAATGGACGCACGACCATCTGTGTTAATATGAGACCCCACGGCGCTCACCTATGGGTGGTGTCTGTGAACTGAAGAGGGTTCGTCAGGGCTGTTTCCACGATAACAGTCTGCCCGATTCTTTTTCTTTCAAGCGAAACGCAATCTCCACTGCTGGCCCGCAACCCAGGCATGTGCCCTGGCCAGGCATCGAACGCGTGACCTCTCGGTTCCTGGGTCGATGCTCAACCACTGAGCCACACCTGCTGGCCTCTTCCTCTTCTTGCAAGGGCGCCAAACCATCCGATTAGAACCCCACCTTTCTCACCGCATTTAACCTTAACGACCCCCAAAGAGCCCTTTCTCCTCATACAGTCCCACCGGGGATCAGGGCTTCAACACATGCATGTTGAAAGGGAACAGGAGTCCCAGGACACACCCTGCTCTCACGCGTGGGTCCGTCCCCCTGAACACGCGGTGATGGGAGGGGTGATGTCCCACGGCCGTGGCAAGAGCCTCGTCTGGGCCAGAAGCAGAAGGAACTGGAATTCATGCCTCAAGCCCAGGGAGGGAGGCCAGGCTCGGCAGACATCCCAGACCAGAGAGAGCGATGACCAGGACTCCTCAAAGCCCCGACATCTGCTCTCTGCGCATGGCGCCCCTGGACACAGCGTGAACCCTCGTCAACCCCCGGCCACTGTGCCCAGCACCCCCCTCTGCGGCTCACAGGCCAAGGAGGGTGCAAACACCGCCTGTCTGCGTCTGAAACCACAGGACCCGTTAGGCCTCCGCGTGCTGGCAGTGGAGTCAGAGGACCCGCCACGCACAATCCAGTGCTCTCTGTGGTTTCCCATCACAGCTACCTCTTTAAAAAAAAAAAAAAAATACATATATTTTATTGATTTTTACAGAGAGGAAGGGAGAGGGATAGAGAGTTAGAAACATCGATGAGAGAGGAACATCGATCAGCTGCCTCCTGCACACCTCCTACTGGGGATGTGCCTGCAACCAAGGTACATGCCCTTGACCGGAATTGAACCTGGGACTCTTCAGTCCGCAGGCCGACGCTCTATCCACGGAGCCAACCCGGTTAGGGCCACAGCTACCTCTTAACTTCGCCTAGGCCCGCCCGTGGGCTGTGTGTCAGGAGGGAGAGCTGGCACCCATCACGCGTCCTTCTAAAGCAGGGGTCCTCAAACTACGGCCCGCGGGCCACATGCGCCCGCCGAGGACATTTATCCAGCCCGCCGGGGGCCGCTGCCTGTCCTGCTTAGCAGCCGATGCATCCCGGGCCCGCAGTGCGCATAGGAATTTGTTCATAGTTTTTTTTTTTAAACTATAGTCCGGCCCTCCAGCGGTCTGAGGGACAGGGTACTGGCCCCCTGTTTAAAAAGTGTGAGGACCCCTGTAAGGGCTTCTCCAAACTCAGGAGACTGTTTTCCTAATCAGGGAGCCAGCCCGGCCTCCAGGGCGCGGAGCAGACGGACAGACGGAGGGAAACGGGCAGGGTCCGGGATCGGGCCAGGGACTCCTTCCAAATAACAGGAACCAAAGGGTTTTGTCACTGTTGTCTCTAGAGGGACATAAATCATAACGACATAAGCCACGTTCAAGGTCTACGAACGAAACAAAGCAAGCCGTGCTGGTGTTGGTCGGTTGTTCTTTGACACCCTCATCCGACATCTCCCTGTCCCCCTGCCTCCCCCCGATCCAGCCCCGCAGTGGTCACCGAGCTCACAGCCCTGACGCAAAGACACAGACAGTCCTGAACCAAAATGCATGATTACCTTGCGCTGGCATACAGACAAAGTCCCACAGTATCACACGACCTCAAGTCATGCCCAAGCCATGGCTGTAGCCCCGCCGGGTGGCTCGGTTGGAGTGTTGTCCCGTACACCCAAAGGTTGTGGGTTCAACTCCAGGTCAGGGCATACACTAGTTGCTGGTTAGATCCCCAGTTGGGGTGTGTACAGGAAGCAACCCATCAATGTTTCTCTCTCTCTCTCTCTCTCTCTCTCTCTCTCTCTCTCTCTCTCTCTCTTCCTCTTTCTCTCTCTCTCTCTCTCTTCCTCTCTCTCTCTCTCTCTCTCTCTCTCTCAAAGCAATAAACACATCCTCAGGTGAGGATTAAAAAACAAAAAAACCCAAAAGCATGGCTTTATATACTTTCCACACGGCATCGTTATAACATATATTGTCAAGCTACAGGGTAGCGTCTATTTTGTGTAGCAGTTTGCTGGTTTGGTGGATAACGTTCCAAGTACAGACACACCATGTGGGCCTCCATTCCTACTCCTGCCCGGGCCCCACAAAGGCGAAGGCAGGCCCACCAGCTCCCTTTCTCTTTCTGCTGCCCCACCCGCGACCTGGGCCTCGAATTCATGTCTTTGAACCTCAGGGCCTCAAGGTGGCTGCTCCAGCTCCAGCCTCCGCCGTCGGCATTCCAGGCAGGAGGATGACGACAAAGGGGAGGAAGATAAGCTGGTACCCCATCACAAAAGCAAAGGATTTCCAGAAGTCCCCGGGGGCTTCCGGCACAGGCAGAGCCACGTCACCTGGCCGCCCTGGCTGCAAAGGCCTGGGAAAGGTGGGTGTTTCCTGAGCTCTGCCACCCCACCTCACACCTCCTTTTGTGCCTTTATTGCCAGAATGTTCCACGTCGGGGGCCGGGGCAGCTTTCTGGTGGAGAGTGAGGCAAGGACACAGCTAACGTGGTGGTGCAGGGTTTGCTTAGCAAGATGCTGGTGTTCCGATTATGGTTTTTCAGGTTGTTGGGGGGCGGGGGGCGGTGCATGGAAACTCCGGAAGTGGGGGGAGGGTGTGTCAGAAACCAAAGCCACCCACACCTTCCCTCGCTGTGGCAATCGGTGGGTTTCTATGGCAACCCCAAACCTCAGCTTATAGGAAAACATTTACTCCAACTTGATGACATTTCAGGAGAGACCCACAATATTTCATTTCCTCTACAGGAACTATAGGGATCAGGATGATTTACCAACACATTTTCCAGTGAGCTGTTTTGTGAGAAATTTAGGTTCAAAGGGAAGCACGTATTATGGCATCAAAAATGAAGTTGGGCCGAAACCGGTTTGGCTCAGTGGATAGAGCGTCAGCCTGCGGACTGAAGGGTCCCGGGTTCGATTCCGGTCAGGGGCATGTACCTTGGTTGCGGGCACATCCCCAGTGGGAGGTGTGCAGGAGGCAGCTGATGGATGTTTCTCTCTCATCGATGTTTCTAGCTCTCTATCCCTCTCCCTTCCTCTCTGTAAAATATCAATAAAATATATATTTAAAAAAAAAATGAAGTTGGGTGTAGGAACTGTTGGGAATTTTTGCAGAATTGTAATAACTGAGGTTTCGTTACACACAGGTAAATGTTGCTTCTACGTGACAGGTAAAGAGAGAAGGTTCCAGGCGGGCTGTGAGCGCTGCTCCGCAGAAACACCCGGGCGTGGAGGATCTCTGTCCCTAACAGGCGACCGCAAAATCGGGCGTCACCCTCGCTGCTTTTTAACCTTTTACTCTTGGACAAATGTGAGTCTGTCCCATGAAAACGACTAAGAAATCCGGGGACTCCTGTTCCGGCCAATCTGTAGAAGGGGTGTCATTCTTTTTCTTCAGCATTTACTTTAAGCGTCACGTGGCTTCGGCTTCCTTGGGTATAAACGCTAAAATGGAAATGATTTCACCGCGTGTGTTAGCTGGAGGGCCCTGGCGCCAGCCCCACTAACCCCAGAGGCACTCAAACCAGTGGGGGGGGGGGGGTACGAGGAGAAGGGGGTCAATGGGAGAGGAGGGAAAGGGGATATCGGTAATACTTCCAACAATAAAGATAAATTAATAAAAAAGAAGTTTAATAATTGTTCTACTTAAAGAAAGAAAGAGCCCGGCCGGCGTGGCTCAGGGGTTGAGCCTCGAACCATGAACCAGGAGGTCAGGGCTCGACTCCCGGTCAGGGCACATGCCCGGGTTACGGCTCCGTCCCCCGTGTGGGGCATGCAGGAGGCAGCCGATCCATGATTCTCTCTCATCATGGATGTTTCTCTCTCTCTCCCCCTCTCCCTTCCTCTCTGAAATCAATGAAAATATATTTAAGAAAATAATCTATAATAATAAAAGCATGCTATGCTAATTAGACCGGACAGCCGACGACCTTCCGGACGAAGCCGGGCTGTGAGGGCCGAGCCCCTGGCACGCATTTCGTGCACCGGGCCTCTAGTAATAAATAAAAGAAAGAAAGAAATGCAAGCCCTCTCTGCCTGTGATCCTGTGACCCCTCAGCGGCCAAGCTTATCCGCCTGCCCCTTTCCGGGTATCTCAGGCCTGGCGGAGGGGCTGTCCGCCAGCACGACTCTTCCTCCGTCTGACAGGCTGCGGGGGGGGGGGGGGGGCACATGAACGGGCTGAGGCAGGAATGCTGTCACTCTGTAATCAGAGAGGATCGACCGCCACGCGGCCCCCGGCCAACGTGGACTGAGCTGCTCCTGGGAGTGGGTCAGCGGCAGCTGTAGAAACACAGTTCTGTTTGCAAAGGCAAGTGACCGCACTGCCCGCGCCCGGTGTCTCCGGAACATTCCCGGCGGGTGACTCGGCACCGTCCCTGGAGAGTGGCCACGGAGAAAACAAACAGCCCCGACCCGCCGCCCTGCCCGGCCTTCCATGGCGCTGGGTAGGAGCTCCATGTCAGAGGATGAGCTCCTCTGGGCTCAGGCTTCAGGCCTTTTCTGGGGGTTTTGAAAGCCTAGAGCAGCCGTGGGCAAACTACGGCCCGCGGGCCGGATCCGGCCCGTTCGGCTGTTCTATCCGGCCCGCGGAGCCGAAAGAGCGGAGGGTTCTCTTGCTCTCCCCTCTGCTCCTTTACTTTGAATTTATATTAGTTCACACAAACACTCCATCCATGCTTTTGTTCCGGCCCTCCGGTCCAGTTTAAGAACCCATTGTGACCCTCGAGTCAAAAAGCTTGCCCACCCCTGGCCTAGAAGCTGTCCATTTTCTCATCGCAGGAGGGAGCTGGCCGGCGGCTTTCTCTGCCCAAAGGGAGCGTGGCCGGCGCCCGTCGCTGCCTGTGACCATTGCCTCATCCCAGGGCACCTGGGCCTCCTTTTAGGGGATCGATCTTGCTCGCGGGGCCACCTGAAGAGGCGGGAAGGCCTGGCCCTGCCTCCCACGGAGGATGGAGACCAGGGCAGGGGGTCGGCTCTCTGGAAACTCACCGTTTCCACGCCACCGCACATCCGCTCCACGCGCCCCCGAGACCCTCCAGCGCGGCCCCTTCTGCTGGAACTGGACCCCGACACCCTCCGTTCCCCCAGGAGCTCGCACATCGCTGCTCTGCTCCTGCTCCAGCTCCGGCCAGAGCCCTGTCTCTTCCCAAAGCACGTGGCCCTGTTCCACGCAGACCGGGGTTTCTTCAGCTTCGTGGGTTGGGGGTTGGATGACCGCGGTGGTTGGCGCCACGTCATCTCGGCCACGCGGGAGCCAGACTCCCCGCAAACCCCTTTCCCAAGCAGGCTCTGGGTTCGGAGTGCGGTGAGGCGGCCGTTACTCTCCCAAGGTTGTTAGGACTCGATGCCTGACAGACAGACGGATACACAGACACACACAGGGTCCAGTGAAGTCCAACTTACCCCGTCTCCTCTGTCCCCACCCAGCCCTTGTCCCCGGCCATCACCTCTGCTGGCGGTCAGCTGCCCTCAGCCAATCCCAGACGCCGGCTGCGGTCCCTCGGACCCACGCGGTTCTTGCTCAGGGACTTTGGTTCATCGTGTTAGGGTGTTAGGTTGACGCTGGTCTCGCACTAGGTCAGGGGAAATCCTCATCTGTGACAGGGACATGCTGAAATACTGCTGGGGAACATTGTTCCCTGGCTAGGATTTGCTTTAAAATAGTCCTAAAAGCCCTAACCGGTTTGGCTCAGTGGATAGAGCGTCGGCCTGCGGACTGAAGGGTCCCAGGTTCGATTCCCGTCAAGGGCCTGTACCTTGGTTGCGGGCACATCCCCAGTAGAAGGTGTGTAGGAGGCAGCTGATCGATGTTTCTAACTCTCTAGCCCTCTCCCTTCCTCTCTGTAAAAAAAATCAATAAAATATATTTAAATAAATAAATAAAATAGTCCTAAAAAAAAAAAGGTTGTGGTGAGGAAAATGAAGGAAACCACTTTGAAACACGGTAATGATTGCCCAGCCAGCGGGGCTCAGTGGTTGAGCATCGACCCAGGAACCATGAGGTCACGGTTCGATTCCCGGTCAGGGCACAGGCCCGGGTTGCAGGCTCGATCCCCAGTGTGGGGCCTGCAGGAGGCAGCTGATTCGTGATTCTCTCTCATCATTGCTGTTTCTCTCTCCCCTTCTTCCTTCCTCTCTGAAATCCATAAAAACATATTTTTTAAAAAAGAGTGTGGAAAATTAAGTGTGGTAAGAGGCTGATTAGCACACACCCAGAAGGAGAAAGAAAACTCGCGATCGCTGTTCACCGCGAGCGATGCACTTCAACACGTGCGAGCCGGTCTTGTTCTTACGTGCCAGCCCTAAAGACTAAAATAAAAAGTCTGTGACTGTGGCATTCTAGATGCGTGCAAGCTGTCGAATCTTTTAAAGATGACGTTTGGGGGACAAGGTCTTAGACATAAGGGCGTACTTGTAAAAAGGTATCATCTAAATTGAACTTGAAGATATTTAATGGAGACATAAAAAGTACTTTTTAAGGAAAATGTAGAAATCCTCTTTCTGGCAGGGATTGTTTGGTCAAGAGAGAAGACGATGGCGTGGGACTGGGGCCAACCAAAACAGGAGGCGGAGGGCGGCGAGGGGCCCGCGGCTCTGTTCTAGAATGTTCTTCAAGGCTAAACTTCTTGGAAAGGAATTTATTTCTTTCACTCTCCCCAAGCACCACTTTTGGGTCATTTTAGGATCTCAGCTGGTGGCCGCAGCTTTTGAGGATTTTGAGCCAAAGCCTTTCGTTTTAAAAAAAAAAAAGGCGGGGGGAGGGGGGAGGGGGGAGGGTATTAAAAAGTTTGTTTTGTTTTGTGTTTTAAGTAGGAGGAGGTGATGTGGACAACATTCAACACAAGAACATATTTCATGTTGGAAAACTAAACGACCAGTGTTCACAAAATGTGCAAAGTCAGTAAATTCAGACAAAAATGCGAACTTGACAGGGAAACAAAGCCGCAAGGAAAAATACCGCGTCGCGTGTTAAGACAGATAAAAGCTGTGTCTAGTCCCCGTGTCAGGCCGGGGGGGGGGGGGGGGGGAGGGCGCGTGTCGAAGAGTCGGCTCACACGAGGGTTCCCCAAGGCCAGAGAGGGAGGGGCCTGTGGCCTCACAGCCATAACATGAGGGGCTATTCCAAGTGCAGGACGCCAGGATGCCCCTCAGACTGACAGGGGGCCCCCCTCCCCCTTGTCCCACCAGGAAATGATGGTAAAATGGGTGGGGATCCGGTGGAAGCAGAGGCAGGCATGGAGTCTTCTAGAAGGTTCAGTTGCTGGTGGTTTTCTCTGTGAAGGGGATCAGGACATGCCCCCCACCCAAAAAAAAAAAAAAAAACACACACACACATACAAAAAAACACACCTCTTCACCTTAAGGAAGTTTTTGAGTTGAAAGCAACTGAGAATGAGCAGATGCCGTGTTCTCTGCCCTCCGTTACTGCCTAAAACAGGCGTCCTCAAACTACGGCCCGCGGGCCACATGCGGCCCGCCGAGGACATTTATCCGGCCCGCCGGGTGCCGCTGCCTGTCCTGCTCAGCAGCTGACTCGTCCCGGGCCCGCAGTGCGCATAGGAATTTGATCATAGTTTTTTTTTAAACTATAGTCCGGCCCTCCCACGGTCTGAGGGACAGGGTACTGGCCCCCTGTTTAAAAAGTTTGAGGACCCCTGGCCTAAAAGAAGGGAACAGTTTCCCTCTGTGGAGGTGTCTCCTGTCCCTGCCCCCCAGACCTCCACTCCACCCCGGACAAGGAGGGGGAGCACTTTGTCCCTGTAGAGTGACACCAAGGTGGGTCTGCACAGACAGCCCTTAGAAGGAGCCGCGCCCTCATTAGCCCCCCCTGCCCCCCCATTGCCATTTGCTCTCCTGCTGCCCAGCTCCCCGCCTCTCCTTTGCAAGCAAGCCCCCAAGGCCACCACTTGCTGGACGTTCGCTCTTTTCCGGGGACGCCTGAGTGTGCACCCCCATAAACAGCGGTGCCTTGTCCCTGTTAGACGGGCTTTTCAGATTTCACGCCCAGACCTTCTTGCTGAGCCTGAGGCAGAGGGAGCTTTCTTCCCCCCAGCACCTGCAGGCCAGGGCTAACGCATTAAACCCGTCAACCGAGAACTCTGGGCCCGTGACCGGGCCCCACGGGAACCGTCCACTCAGGGACGGTGAGTCTTGGGGCGGGCCTAGCCGGTTTGACTCAGGGGGTAGAGCGTCGGCCCTCGGACTGAAGGGTCCCGGGTTCGATTCCGGTCAAGGGCACTCGGTTGATGGGGTGCAAGCAGGAGTCAGCCAGTCGATGCCTCCCTCTCACATGGATGTTTCTGTCTGTGTGTGTGTGTGTGTGTGTGTGTGTCTCCCGCCCTGCCGCTCCCTTTAAAAATCAAAGGAGAAATAAATGTCCTTGGGGGAGTTAACAACAACAAAATCACATGGCCTCTGCCCCCCCCCCCTCTGCTTCCTCCCGTTTGCCCTCACCTCCTCCCTTCTTCTGCCCCTTCCTGTCCCTTCCTGTCCCTTCCTGTCCCTCCTGTCCCTCCTGTCCCTCCTGTCCCTTCCTGTCCCTTCCTGTCCCTTCCTCAAAACTTCAGTCCTGAAGTCAGGGGAGATGGTAGGATGGCAGCCTGGGCAGGGGCTCGGAGCCCAGGTGCACCCAGGGCCGGACAGGGTGCGAGAGGAGGGACAGGGTGGCAGAGGAGGGACAGGGTGTGAGAGGGGGGACAGGGTGGCAGAGGAGGGACAGGGTGTGAGAGGGGGGACAGGGTGGCAGAGGAGGGACAGGGTGTGAGAGGGGGAACAGGGTGGCAGAGGCGGGACAGGGTGGCAGAGGGGGGACAGGGTGGCAGAGGGGGGACAGGGTGGCAGAGGCGGGACAGGGTGGCAGAGGGGGGACAGGGTGGCAGAGGCGGGACAGGGTGGCAGAGGCGGGACAGGGTGGCAGAGGGGGGACAGGGTGGCAGAGGGGGGACAGGGTGGCAGAGGCGGGACAGGGTGACAGAGGCGGGACAGGGTCTCAGAGGCGGGACAGGGTCTCAGAGGCCGCAGGGGAGGAGGGAGCCATCCGGAGTCACGTCATCAGAACGAAGACGCCCCGCACCCCAGGGAGTGACAAGGGTCCGGGGTTCTGGGCTGGGAACCGGGACCAAAGACTCAGTCTGAGAACTGGAGAGGCCGAGTGTCTCGTTGCCTCACAGGGGACACAGCAGCGCCTGACGAGCTCCCGCCGCGTGGAGACAGAGGGTCACCCTGACCCAGAGCGTCCCCGCCTGGACGAGGGCGAGGAGCCGGGACGCTGCGGGGTCCGCCGTGGCTCCCGGTCTGCAGGGGAGGCCTGGAGGCCGGGGTGAGTCCCGGCCCGACCCAGAGGCCTGTGCTCCGAGAGCCGGCGGGGGAGGCCCGAAACGGAGGAACAGCCCGGAGCCCCCGAGCGCGGGGAGACCACAGCCCCCCCGGAGCCCCAGGCTCCTCGTCACCACGGCACCAGGGAGGCGCCCGAGCCCCGCGCTGCACCACGGCGGCGGCAGGCCCCGCAGGCATTCGGTGCTTCCCTAAAACCACTGAGCCTGGGCCTGCACCGTGGGGGGGGGGGGGGGGGGGATCTGCCAACGGCCCGCAGAGCGGTTCTCACCGAGAGCTGGGCGGCCAGGCCACGCACGGCCACGGCCCATGGCCACACCCACACCCATACACACACCCACACCCACACCCATACACACACCCACACCCACACCCACACCCACATCCATACACACACCCACACCCACACCCATACACACACCCACATCCATACACACACCCACACCCACACCCATACACACACCCACATCCATACACACACCCACATCCATACACACACCCACACCCACACCCACACCCACACCCACACCCACATCCATACACACACCCACACCCACATCCATACACACACCCACATCCATACACACACCCACATCCATACACACACCCACACCCACACCCACACCCACATCCATACACACATCCATACACACACCCACACCCACATCCATACACACACCCACACCCACACCCACACCCACATCCATACACACACCCACATCCATACACACACCCATACACACACCCACACCCACACCCACATCCACACCCACACCCACATCCATACACACACCCACATCCACACCCACACCCACATCCATACACACACCCACATCCATACACACACCCATACACACACCCACACCCACACCCACACCCACACCCACAGCCACACCCACATCCATACACACACCCACACCCACATCCATACACACACCCACACCCACACCCACACCCACATCCATACACACACCCACACCCACACCCACATCCATACACACACCCACACCCACACCCACACCCACACCCACATCCATACACACACCCACACCCACACCCACATCCATACACACACCCACACCCACACCCACACCCACACCCACATCCATACACACACCCACACCCACACCCATACACACACCCACACCCACATCCATACACACACCCACACCCACACCCACACCCACATCCATACACACACCCACACCCACACCCACATCCATACACACACCCACACCCACACCCACACCCACACCCACAGCCACACCCACATCCATACACACACCCACACCCACACCCATACACACACCCACACCCACACCCACACCCACATCCATACACACACCCACAGCCACACCCACACCCACATCCATACACACACCCACAGCCACACCCACACCCACATCCATACACACACCCACACCCACAGCCACACCCACACCCACACCCACATCCATACACACACCCACAGCCACACCCACACCCACACCCACACACACACCCACACCCACACCCACAGCCACACCCACACCCACATCCATACACACACCCACAGCCACACCCACACCCACATCCATACACACACCCACAGCCACACCCACACCCACATCCATACACACACCCACACCCACACCCACACCCACATCCATACACACACCCACAGCCACACCCACACCCACATCCATACACACACCCACAGCCACACCCACACCCACATCCATACACACACCCACACCCACACCCACACCCACACCCACACCCACATCCATACACACACCCACACCCACACCCATACACACACCCACATCCATACACACACCCACACCCACACCCATACACACACCCACATCCATACACACACCCACACCCACACCCATACACACACCCACATCCATACACACACCCACACCCACACCCACATCCATACACACACCCACATCCATACACACACCCACACCCACAGACACACCCACACCCACATCCATACACACACCCACACCCACATCCATACACACACCCACACCCACAGCCACACCCACACCCACAGCCACACCCACACCCACATCCATACACACACCCACACCCACAGCCACAGCCACACCCACATCCACACCCACACCCACAGCCACACCCACATCCATACACACACCCACACCCACAGCCACACCCACGGCCCACGGCCCACACCCACACCCACATCCACGGCCCATGCCCACACCCACACCCACATCCATGGCCCACAGCCCATACCCACACCCACACCCACACCCACGGCCCACAGCCCACACCCACACCCACACCCACACCCACGGCCCACAGCCCACACCCACACCCACGGCCCACGGCCCACACCCACACCCACATCCACGGCCCATGCCCACACCCACACCCACATCCATGGCCCACAGCCCATACCCACACCCACACCCACACCCACGGCCCACACCCACACCCACATCCACGGCCCATGCCCACACCCACACCCACACCCACGGCCCACAGCCCATACCCACACCCACACCCACACCCACACCCACGGCCCACACCCACGGCCCACAGCCCACACCCACACCCATGGCCCACACCCACACCCATATCCATGGCCCACAGCCCACACCCACGGCCCACACCCACAGCCCACAGCCCACGGCCCATGGCCGACAGCTACGCCCCACGCCCCACGCCCCACGCCCCACGCCCACGGCCCACAGCTCATGACCAGCTGGCTTTTCCCTGGTTAGCATCTGCTCGGGGAAGATTTGTGTGAAAATGGAAAGAAACCTGTGTTCACGCCACAACAGGGGCAATTGTTCTGGGCGGCCGCCTCCCCTGACATGTTTACCTTCTCTTTCACAATCTCACAGGAAGTGAGGGTCACGGATTTTTGATTCCCGCTTCCCCTCTGGTGAAGGCCAGAGGAGACCAGTTGTTTTTCTGGTTGCTCAAAAAAAAAAAAAAAAAAAAAGAGCAATAGGCAGGACATTCACACGTAGCCAGACTCCAGGTCACAACTTGGGTTTCCACAGAATTCCCCAGCACCTGCACGAAGCTGAGCGAGGGCTGAGCGGTCAGCCATCGCTCTGTTCTGTCTGTCGGATGTGGCTGATCAGGACAAAAAGCTGGACAGAGATTAGGTTCCTTACTGACCACAGGCAAGGAGGGCAGGACACGCCTGCGGGGGCTGGGAAGGCGTCCGAGGGCTTCACCACCCTCTCCTCGCCCCTTTCCGGTTCTAGATCAGACCACTGTTCGGCCTCTGCTTCTAGAAGGCAGCGTTGGCTGAAAGGCCCGGGCCTGGCCTGGCCCCTCGGGTGGAAGTCAGGTGTGAATTCTAGCGCCAGTTCAACACCGAAGGGCAGAGGGAAACCTCCCCACAGCCCTGGCCGGGCGGCTCAGTGAGCATCGTCCTGTACAAGGCAAGGTTGTGGGTTCAATTCCCGGTTAGAGCAATGCCTAGGTTTGCAGGCTTGATACCCAGGTTGGGGTGCAATCGATGTTTCTCTCTCTCTCTCTCCATCTCCTCTCCCCTCTCTCCAGAAAAGCCTCCCCAGGGTTCAGTCTTCTAATACCGAAAGTCAGGTAATAGAGAGGAATACCTTTTTAGGACATTTCTAACTTTTTAATTGCCCTGAAAAACAAACAAAGCAATGATTCCAAAAAATTGAAAATTTGTAATTCCGTTTTAATCGAGATTGTCATCATGGAATAAAATTAGGGGTGTTCGATACATACACAAATTTCTGTACTAAACGCCCAGGCTCTGAAGTCGGGGTGCTTGGGCCCAACTCCTGTCTCTGTCTCTCCTAGCCATGTGCCCCAGGGAGGAATACTTGACCTTCCCGTCCTCAGTCTCCACGTCTGTGAAATGGGGGGATCGCAGTGTGTGTTTCACTCGTTTCCGCCCGGATGGAACCAGTGAACACAAACAAAGTGGTCCTCGCACACAGGAAGCGCGTCCCGTTGTACCTCTGCAGCAGCGCAAGGAACTGTTTTGTTGTTGTTTTTTTAAAAAATATATTTGATTGATTTTTTACAGAGAGGAAGGGAGAGGGATAGAGAGTTAGAAACATCGATGAGAGAGAAACATCGATCAGCTGCCTCCTGCACACCTCCTTCTGGGGATGTGCCCGCAACCCAGGTACATGCCCTTGACCGGAATCCAACCCGGGACCCTTCAGTCCGCAGGCCGACGCTCTACCCACTGAGCCACACCGGTCAGGGCACGCAAGAAAGTTTTGTATTTTGGAAAGAACACGAATATGTTTTTTTTTTTTTTTAAAAAATTAAATGGACAAATCCACACACAAAAACAAGCCTCTTTTCTTCGCAAACGATGGAAACCGTGCAGGCAGCTGAGGCCGGGGGGCGCCTGCGGGCGGGCAGCGCATCCGGGAGAGACAGGGACAGAGCCTGAGCAGGAGGAGGACCAGCCGGGCCTCTGCGCCCCTCTCTGTGCTGGGGCAGTGCACCGAGTCCTCCCCCCTTCCTCCCTCCCCCTTCCCCCTCCCCCTCCTCCCCCTCCCCCTCCCCCCTCCCCCCTCCGCTCACGCTGCGCCCACTAAGGACTCCAAGGGCGGAGGAGGCGGACTCCCTCTCGGATCCCGCGTGGGAGATCCCGAGGGAGGAGTGCGGCCGGGGTCCTCCGGGTCCCTGACCCGCACCAGGTCCTAGGACCGGTCCCTGGGGAGAGGCGGAGGGCGGAGGGCGGAGGGAGGCGGTGACGGCAGAGGCCGCGGCACCGCGTGGGTAGCGTGGGTATCACGCGAGGCTCCCGCTCTCGGAGGGCGCCGGCCAGCTGTGACCCCTGCGACGTGAAACGGGCGCCTCTGAGAAGGACCCACGTGGGGGCGAGGCTGTCATGGCACCTCCTGTTCCCCAGTCCCCACGAGGCCCCTCCGCCCACCAGGCCCGCGGCGCTGGGCACCCACCCACCCGGCCACCCTGGTCACCCCTCCGGGGAGTGGCTCCCCCCCCCCCGCCCCCCAGCCGGGAGCCCGCACAGCTGGGTTGGGGGGTTTGGGGATAAGTCTCCATCTCCATCAGTTAGAAGGCGGGGCGGGGGGGGGGTCCTCGTTCTTGCTCTGCCTTCCCCACTCAGTCCTCGCCCCTCAGGTCCCGGGAGTTCTAAGAAGGAGCTTTTTTATGAGTTTCGCTCAACCAGGCGCAGGGACCGCTTGTTCCTCCTGGTCCTGCCCGTTGGGGCCCCTCCCGCCTCCCGCCTCCGTGGTCCCGGAGGCCTTTTCCGGAGCCGCTTCCAGAGCCCACGCCCCCCAGGACGCCCCCAGGCGGGAGGAGGCTCCGCCCTCTAAGCACCACCACTCCACCCCCCCCCCCCCCCGCCCGCACTCCACCCCCCCCCCCCCCCCCCCCCCCCCCGCCCGCAGCCTCCCAGGGGTGAGAGCTGGTACGTTCAGCAGGCCCTGCAGCCGCCCGAAGACGCCTCCTTACCGCCCTGCACCTGGGGGAGGTCACAGGAAGAATTTCACGTTCCCAAGCTCTCGGGCTACAAGGGCAGGAGGGCCCTGGCCGGTGTGGCTGGGTGGACAGAGCATTGGCCTGTGGACAGAAGGGTCCCAGGTTGGATTCCGGTCAAGGGCACGTACCTCAGGGGCAGGCTGCTCCCCTGCCCAGGCCCCAGGAGGCAACCCATCCATGTGTTTCTCTCACATCAATGTTTCTCTCTCTTTCCCCGTCTCTTCCACTCTCTCTAAAAATCAATGGGAAAATACCCTCGGGTGAGGATTGACCGGAAGAAGAAGACGGACCCGAGGAGGAAATCCAAGGGATCGGCTGCTCTTCCGGGCAGAGGGATGGGATGAACACAGACATGTTCTACGTGATGGAGACAGGGTTCTGGCCCCTGGTGGTTCCTGCTAAATTGGAAACAGGACACACCTTGACAATGACACTCCAAGGACTCCATTTGTCCCTGACGCATACAGCGGGAGAGGTGTGGCCTGGGCTCAGAGAGGCCCAGACTGGGGGGTCCCCTGCCTGTCAACACGTTGGGAGGGGGGGCGCCCTAAACTGACTGTTATGGGAAAGGACCCCGGGATGCTGAGCCGAGCAGGGAGCTCTGCTTGTGCAGGAGGTGGGCCCTCACCTTTGCCTCCACGGTTGGTGAATGCTCAGTGAACCTCCAGTCGTGCCGACAGCAAGACCACCGGGTAAATGGTGCCAGGAAGGCTGTGGGGCGTGGAGGGGGTGAGCTGGAGGGGATGTATCGGTCCTGCTCACTCCTGTCCATCGGTGCCAATGCACCATCCTTGGGGTCCCTTCTAATTTGTTAAGAGACACCAGAGCCCAGCTGGTGTGGCACAGTGATTGAGCGTCGACCTACGAACCAAGAGGTCACAGTTCAACTCCTGGTCAGGGCACATGCCCGGGTTGTGGGCTCCATCCCCAGTAGGGAGTGTGCAGGAGGCAGCCGATCAATGATCCCCTCTCATCATTGATGTTTCTCTCTCTCTCCCCCTCTCCCTTCCTCTCTGAAATCAACAAAAATATATATTTTTTTAAAAGGAAGGAGCTCAGAAGCAGTTTCCCATCACGCCACCATACAAGAACTCAACCCAGTCCCTATCTTGATTTCAACCTTGTGATGTCCCCCGCTGATTTGTTACCTAGCAACAATCATTTTTCAGACCAGTCACGCCTGCACGGAATGCGCGTCTTTTTCCTTTTATGAAGTGAAATCTTATGGTCTGTACTGTTGTCTAACCAGCAAGTTAAAGATCCAGTTTGCCAGATTCCACCAAAACAGACCAGAAACAACGTGTTAGAATTTTCTCCGGAGTAACATCGAATCTAGAGATCGGCCGACTGACAATCAATATGGTTAGGAGGTATAGCAATGAGTCAGAGCAAGGCAAACACTGAATGATATCATTTGTATGTAATATAATATCATTAAAAACTCCTACATTTTTATTCTCATAAAGACAGAGGGCATGGTGGTTACTGAGGCTTGGGGGCGGGGGAAATGGGAAGATGGTCCAAGGGTCCGAACTTCCAGTTATGAGTACGCGCTGGGGATCGGACGCACTGCATGGCGGTGCTGTAGAGCGACACCACCCTCTATGGTACTGGGACGGTGCTGAGAGAGTAGATCTGACTAGCAGATGTTCTCACCGCAGAAGGAAGTGGTGGCTATGTGGCCATCGGTAAGCATCTCAAGTCCACCCGTGGCAGGCCTTGAAGTGACAGGGCGTTAGACCTCAGTTAGACCCCCATCAAGCTGGGGAGGAAATGAAAGGGAAGTTAGGTCTTTCATCTGTCAGCCACATCTCACAAAGCTCTCGATGCCAGTCCTGCTCATTTGTGTTGTGTTTGTTCCTGTGTGTGCTTGCAGAATAGGACCATTTTTATGACCCGTTTTCACTGAGGGCTGTTTCTGCAGCGACGTCGTGCAAGTGTCTCTGATGTTTGCGTTTTCTAAAGCCCTTTATTAATCTGTCTGTGTATGTCCTGGGAATGTCTAAGGAGCCTGTGAAATACATCCCCGAATAATTCCTATTTCACTCTTTCCTTTCCAATTCTGGAACTTCCTGTCCTTATCTTCTTGACAACCCTCTGTCACCATGTGGATGAGAAAGGGTGAGTGGGTGGATTTGAGTCTTTCCCAATTAAAAAAAAAATCATTAAATTTTTTTTTAATATATTTTATTGACATTTTACAGAGAGGAAGGGAGAGGGATAGAGAGCTAGAAACATCGATGAGAGAGAAACATCGATCAGCTGCCTCCTGCACACCTCCCACTGGGGATGTGCCTGCAACCAAGGTACATGCCCTTGACCGGAATCGAACCCGGGACCCTTCAGTCCGCAGGCCGACGCTCTATCCACGGAGCCACACCGGTTTCGGCAAAAAGATCATTACATTTTTAAAGACAATGTTTTTAATGTTTCACCATTAAGTTGAACACATGCTGTAAATTTTTTGGTTTTTTTTTTTATTAAATAATTTGTCTTCATTATATGAAGGATATGCTCTTCTTACAGTTTAAGATTTTTTTATTCTGGATGAGTGAAGGTTCAAGTTTATAACTGCCTTTTCTGCCGTTACACAGTTTTTCTCCTTTGATGGATTTTCCCAGGATAAACGCTACCTTTCCTGTGCATTCCCTGATTCTGTTGGCTGAGGTCCTGCTTAGGATGTTTACAGCTATGTTCTCCGGTGAGACCGGCCCGGGGCGTCCCTTCCCTAGAGCGTTCTCGTGTGGGGTTGGTGTCCTGATGACCCACACTGATG
This sequence comes from Plecotus auritus, assembly GCF_963455305.1. Classification (NCBI taxonomy): domain Eukaryota; kingdom Metazoa; phylum Chordata; class Mammalia; order Chiroptera; family Vespertilionidae; genus Plecotus; species Plecotus auritus. The sequence continues at coordinate 4,240,494 of NC_137771.1, read as the reverse complement.
TGGGCTTCCGCAGGCTGGCTAAGGGGGGTCTTCATCTGGATTCCGTGGACGAGTGTGCGCGATGCGGGGACTGCTTCCTCCTTGACTGTTCGGGCAGTCTTATCTGCGGATCATCGGGGCGCGACATGTCCTCGAAGGAGACTCTCGGTGCTCCCCCTTCTTCACTGGGCTTCGGAGCCCTGGGGGCGAGCATCTCTTGCTGAGTCACGGCGGCTAAGCTCTGTCTTTCTAGGAAGTGGTCCATGTGTGGTCTTACAGGTGTTTCTAAGAGCCTCTCGTCATTTTAAGCTCCGCTCCACCTGCACGCGGGTCCCTGACTGGAGGGTGCCTCCCGGTACCTTCCCTGGTCCTCCTTGGTCAGTGTCACTGGGGGCGGGAGGGTGTTTACTTGACCTTTGCTCTGTCCACAGAACCAGCGTTTGTCCTTAGTAACCCTTCCTGCCATATCTTTGCTTCCTATGTCATTAACCTGTTCTGATTTTCGCTAGTCCCTTCTTCTCCTTGTCTTTGAATTTAGTGTGCAGTTCTTACTCTAGCTGGTCACCCTGAATACTTGGCCCACAAATGAGCAATATTTCTTCCTTTGCAATTAAGCATTTACAGCTAAAATGCTCACTCCAGTGACTGCTTCATCCTTCCAACTTAACATGTAGTATTTTTATCATTCACTCACAAGTAATTCCTAATTTCCATGATTTTTACTTTACATTAAATTATTCAGAAGTGTTTTTTTTTTTCAGTTCTCAACGTACAGGAAATGGACACAATTTTGTCATTGATTCATAACTTAATAACACTGTGCTCGGAAGCGGGGACTGTCCGAGGCCAGTCCCTGGAGTTTCCAGGCACCGTGGCCACGCCGTGTCTCCGTGCTGGGCCTCTGTTCGGTCGTCTTAGTAAGTGCTGAGCACAGTAGGTCCCCCATGGACCCTGAAATAACAGCAGATTCCATCCTTGACACCCACCGACTTAAAACAACTGGGCAGGCTTTGCCTTTGTACCTCCCTGTGGGCGAGGCAGCCGAGAATTCCTTACGCTGTGAAATCCCTGCCAGTGACGACAGGGAATCCGATGCTGGAGCAGGTGTCGCGTGTCCAGCTGTGAATGCAGGCACGTCCAGGGGCGTCTGAGGAGGTCGAGCAACCGGATGCAGGAGGCAGAGGTCACCGTGTCCTCGAGGCCTCGGGGCGCTGTGCTAAGCCTAATCTCAGTCCTGTGACCTCCCCTCCCCCTAAGGGAAGGGCTTCTTCCCCTTTCTGTCTCCCAGGAACTCTCCTACCTAATTTCCCTTCCAGCCTCTGGACTTCGTCAGTCCCGGTCAGTTTTAAACCCTGAGGGGGTGTGGGGGGGGGATGTCCCCCTGCAAGACAAGTCAGCAGTGGTTGGAGCAGGACAGTTGTCATGGTGACACGGGGAAATGGCAGGAGTGACAGCTGACACCACAAAGAGTGATGCCGGTGCAGAAACTGGGAGAGGACGGGGCAGTGAGGCAACCGGCGGAGAGGCAGGCAGCGAGTGCTGTAGGAAGTCACTAGAAGGCCCCCCTGAAGGTATATGTGGCTGCTGAGTGAGCGAAGCCCGTCCGGCCGAGAAGGGCAGCCACGGGTCAGATACATGGTGACGGGCGGAGGCTACATTCCGGGTGGTGGGCACAGAGTAGAGAAGACAGAGGCCGTGTTATAAAGTTGCATACCTGAAATTTATATACAGTTACTGACCAGTGTTACCCCGATAAATGTAACATAAAAAAGAAAGAGACACACTGTATGCTTCCACTTGCATTGGGCCCTTAGGAACGCCACATTCACAGAGACAGAAACTAGAAGGGAGGGCCCAGGGCCTGGGGCGGGGTGGGGAGGGTGGGCGGGGAGAGGGGGGGGGAAGCAGAAGCTGTTGTCTCCTGGGTATACTGCAGGGGTCCTCAAACTTTTTAAACAGGGGCCAGTTCACTGTCCCTCAGACCGTTGGAGGGCCGGACTATAGTTTAAAAAAAAAAAACTATGAACATGCCGAAACCGGTTTGGCTCAGTGGATAGAGCGTCGGCCTGCGGACTGAAGGGTCCCAGGTTCGATTCCGGTCAAGGGCACGTACCTTGGTTGCGGGCACATCCCCAGTGGGAGGTGTGCAGGAGGCAGCTGATCGATGTTTCTCTCTCATCGATGTTTCTGGCTCTCTATCCCTCTCCCTTCCTCTCTGTAAAAAATCAAAACAAAAAAAAACCATGAACAAATTCCTATGCGCACTGCGGGCAGGACAGGCAGCGGCACCCGGCGGGCCGGATACATGTCCTCGGCGGGCCGCATGTGGCCCTCGGGCCGTAGTTTGAGGACCTCTGGAGAGTGTCAGTTGTGCACGGTGAGAAGCGTTCCAGGGATCTAAACGCAGACAGCAGGTACTCTCGGGGTCTGGCTTCCTTCACCCTGCATGCTTCGAAAAGTCAAAGGTGTCCGTCGTGAATCTGCTCCTTTGGACTGCGAAATAATGTTTCACCGCGTGCGCATGTCACGGTTTGCCACTTACCTATGGGGGGACGTTTGGGCTGTTCCTCGTCCCTTGGCAATTATTATGAATAAAATTGCTATGGACATTTGTGTACAAGTCTTCTTCTCTTGGCTAAATACGTAGGAGCGGAATGAAATCATATGCATAACTTTATGAGATTGACAAGCTGTTTCCCAGAGTGGTTTTACCAAACGATGCTCCCGCCAGCCACGGAGGAGGGTCCCGGCGCTCCACACGCCCCGCGGCACTTGCTGGTCTGGTGTCCTTCACGCTCAGCCCTGCTGGTGCGTGTGTGTGGCTTTAGTTGCACCTCCTGATGCCTGACGATGGAAGCATCTTTTCGTGTGTGTATCGTCTTGCCAATACTGTCTCCAAGCCTGTGACGTGCCTTTTTATTTTAACAGCGTCTTGCCAAAAGTAAAAGATTTTTATTTTAACAAAGTCCATTTTTCAGGTTTTTTTAATGGATCATGTTTTTTGTGTCTAGCTAAAAATTCTTTGCCTACCCCAAGGTTTCAGAGATATTTTTCTTATATGTTCATCTACAAGTTGTATATTAAGGGATATGACCCATTTCCAGTTAATTTTGCATAGGGTAAAGTGCAAACGTCAAGATTCCCATATTCCATGTGGCTATCCAGTTTTTCCTGAACAATTAATTTTTTTTAATATATATTTTATTGATATTTTACAGAGAGGAAGGGAGAGGGATAGAGAGCTAGAAACATCGATGAGAGAGAAACATTGATCAGCTGCCTCCTGCACACCCTCCACTGGGGATGTGCCCACAACCAAGGTACATGCCCTTGACCGGAATCGAACCCAGGACCCTTCAGTCTGCAGGCCGACGCTCTATCCACTGAGCCACACCGGTTTCGGCCTGAACAATTTGTTGAAAAGAACTTATTTTCCCCAAACTGAGTTGTCCTGGCCACTGTGTCAAAAATGTATTGCCTGTGTATCAGTATTCTCGATATTGTCCCATTGATTATATGTCTGTCTTTACACCTGTACCATACTGTCTTAATCGCTATAGATGGATGTTAAATCCTGACACCAGACAATGTGGTTCCTCCAACTTTGTTCTTCATTTTCAACATCATTTTGGCTCTTGCAGGCTTTTTACATTTATAAACTTTAGGATCAGTTCCTCAATTTCTACAAAAAACCCGCTGGAGTTTTAGTTGGGATTGCATTGATTCTACAAAGCAATTTGTAGATTATTGACATATATATACACACACACACACACACACACACACACACACTGAGTGGCCAGATTATTATGATCTCTGAACGCATAATAATCTGGCCACTCAGTGTGTGTGTGTGTGTGTGTGTGTGTGTGTGTGTGTGTGTGTGTATGGCCCGGTGCATGAATTTGTGCATGGGTGGAGTCCGGCCAGCCTGGCCAGGGGAAGGGACATGGGCGGTTGGCCGGCCTGCCTGCCTGCTGGTTGAACTCCTGGTTGAGGGGACAATTTGCATATTAGCCTTTTATTATATAGGATATACACTGAGTGGCCAGATTATTATGTGTTCAGAGATCATAATAATCTGGCCACTCAGTGTGTGTGTGTGTGTGTGTGTGTGTGTGTATATATATATATATATATATATATATATATATATTGAGTCTTTGTTCCCATGAATATGGTCTATCTACCTATTAATTTACATCTTTAAAATTTTCTCTCAGCAATATTTTGAAATTTTCTGTATACAGGTTTTGTACATATTTTGTTAAGACTATCCCTGAGCACTTTATGGTTTTAGAAACTACCATAAATGGTATTTTTTATGGAAGTTTCAGTTGTTCATTACCAGGATATAAAAATGTAATGGATTTTTGTATAGTGATCCTGTGTCCTGCAACCTTACTACGTCAGTTATACCCAATACTATTTTTTATAGATTCCTTGGGGTTTTCCACGTACACGATCATGCTGTCCATGAGTCAAAGTCGTTTTCGTCTTTCCAATATGTATGCTTCCTATTTCGTTTGCCTGCACAGCCCTGGGCTGCCGGCACCACGCTGAACAGGGCAGGTGAGGCGAACCCTTGTCCTGCTCCCAGTCTCAGGGGAGGTGTGCAGTGTTTTCCCAGCACGGATGTCAGCGGTGCCAGGGTTGTTTGTAAGTGTTCCTCCTTAGGCTGAGGCAGACCTTTCTGTTCCCAGGTTGCCAACCGTCTATGAATGGGCCTTAAGTTCTGTCAAGTCTGGCAGTCTTTGAGGTTGTGCGTCCGCGGCGCTGCTGCGTGTAAGCGTGAACACAGCAGGCCTGGGGCTGTTATCCTTCGCAAGGTGGGCCTCGGGCTGCCCTCTGAGGACTTTGGGGAGGGTCCCCACCCCCCCCCCAAACTCAGGGGCGTGGCTCGCTGTGCCTAACCTGTTGGTCACTCGGCAAACAGCACGGTTTAAGCTGAACAACTGATTCCCTTCTTGGCGTCTGGCATCTGTGCCAAGCGGAGGTTGCCCATGAGACCAGCCCCAGGGAAGGCCCTGGGAGGAGTCTGTAAGGAGCTGTGTCACGCCTGCTGCCCGGGAGCGCGGCGCAGGGAGAGGACTTCGGAAGCTCACACCTGGTCCCGTCCAGACTCAGCCTCCTCGCTGATTTTGCTCTCTGTCCTTTCACTGTAACGAGCCTCAGCCAGGGGTATGCCTGTGTGCGAATCCCGTGAGTCTCAGGGAACCCTTGAATCTGGCTTGGGGACGGCCAACGGAAATAGAGCCTAGTTTTCCTCCTTTATTCTGTGTTATGTTAAATGATTTTGAAAACTAAACAGGCTTGAATCCCTGGAATAAATCCACTCGGCATATTGCCTCTCTACGTAGTATTCTCCCTCTACGTCTATAAACAGGTAGAGTTACTTATAATAGTATATATAATTATTACATAAATATGTATTACATGTTATTTATATTTTGTTAACAAGTTATTAAGTTTTAGTATTTTGCATCTATATGAATAAGGGATATCGATCTATAATTTTCTTTCTTATAATAATTTTGACAGATTTAGGTATCAGGGTAATACCTGTCCCATAAAAATTAGTTTGAAAGTGTTATTTCTCCTTCTGTTTTCCAAAATATTTGTGTAGGATGGTTATTATTTCTTTTTTAAATATTTTATAGAATTCTTCAATGAAGCCATCAGGGCCTGGTGTCTTCTCTGTCAGCAGTAAAATGGCAAATTGAATTTATTTACTAGATATAAGGCTATTAAGGATTTCTATTTCTTCTTGAGTCAACTTCAATACTTTGTAACTTTCAAAGAATTTGTTTCATTCATAAGTTGTCAAACTTATTGGTATTGATTGTTCAAAATATTCCCTTATAATCTTTTTGGTTGTAGGATTCATGGTGATTTCCTTCTTTCATTCTTCATATTGATATTTTGTGCTTTTTATCTTTTTTTTTTCTTGATCATTCTGGCTAGAGGTTTATCGATTTTATTAACTTTTTCAAATAACTATTGGTTCCACTGATTTTTCTCTATTGTTCTACTATATTCTATGTTGTTAGTTTCCACTTTTATCTCTACGTGCGCTCATGTGTGGTTTAATTTGCTTTTTGTCTTAAGGTGGAAACTTAGATCATTCATTTTAAAGACTTTTTTTTCTTAATATATGTATTTGATGCTATTAGCTTCCCTCTAAGCACTGCTTTAGCTGCATGTCACACATTTTGATATTTTGTGTCTTCATTTTCATTCAGTTCAAACTATTTTCTAGTTTCCGCTGTGATTTCTTCTTTGGCTCGTGGGCTATGTAGCAATGGATTTATTTTCCTAACCTTGGAAGATTTTTCCAGAGCTTTTTCTGTCCTTTGTTATTGTTTATTCGCTTCATTTGAGCTGAGTTCCAGAGCGAAGGGTTGTCAGCCGTCGGTGCTGTCCCTGTGGCTGGGAGCTTCCCGGACACACTGTTTCATTCACTGAGCCAACAAACCTTTCCGTGTTGTATCTACCGCAAAGGTAGATTTCAGACACATGTTCTGAGCTGGTGACATCTTAATACTAATGTTGACATTTAATATTGTATACTTAAAGCCAAAGTAGTAATTGATTTTAAGTTTCAACACTTGGGCCCCTGTGCTTTATTAAGCTTTTGGACTTTCACCCATGCTTAGATCATTTCGTGTGAACTTAAAAAAACGAGCAAACAACACACACACACACGCACACACACACACACGCACACACACACACGCACACACACACACACACGCACACACACACACAAGACCTCTGACTCGGTGGAGCACAGAGAATGTGACAGCAATGAAGCTACTCTGCACATCCTTAATGTCAAAACCCTTAGAATACACAGCAACAAGAGCGAACCCTGATGTAAACTGTGGACTTTGGGCGATGAAGGTGTGTCCACGTAGCTCATCGATTGTAACAAAGGTACCACGCTGGTGCGGGATGCTGACAGCAGGGGGGGCTGTGCCCACGGGGGGGCGGGGCGGCCAGGGGAGCTCTGTACCTTCTGCTCGATTTCACTGGGAACCTAAAAGGGCCCTAAAATAAAAATAAAGTCTTTTTTTTAAAGTAACAGTAAGAGCTCACGCCATTCCAAGTGCTGGACTAATGTTTAATACTATCTTCACATTTGTTGCTGCGACTAAATTACTTCAGTTTCTCTAAATTATTTTAGTCACATGGTTTCCAGTGTGATTTTTTTTAAATATGTTTTTATTGATTTTTAGAAGAGAGGAGGGAAGCTGAGAAAGAATCATTGATCGGCTGCCTCCCGCACGCCCCCTACGGGGGATCAAGCCCGCAACCCCGGGCATGTGCCCTGACTGGGAATGGAACCCAGACCTCTCCGTTCCTAGGGTGACGCTCAATCCACTGAGCCACGCCAGCCGGGCCCGTGTGACTTTTTAAAATCCCCCTGACACTTTAATAAGCTTGACCAGGTGGCAGTAAAACTGCTCAGCTGGAGCCTGTGCTATTTTAGAAATGGAGCCTTTGAGGACGCCATCCAGTCCCTGGGGTGTGAGTCAGCTACTCAATTAATCTATCTCAAAGGAAAAACACCCCCCTCCCCTAGCCTCTGGCAGCCCTCCCGGGGGAGGGTGTCAGACTAGCTCCCCCAGCAGCGCAGGGCCGCTGGGCGAAGGCAGCAGAGCTGAGTCACGATGGCCGAGTGACACGCAGTGAAAAATCAGTGCCTTTCAGGCAGTTCCTGTTGCCTAATATGGACTCTGAAGCAGATGCTGTAACTCAGGGCCCCACCTGTGACCCAGAGGAACGCTTCCCTGCGAGGCGTCGCCCTGATTTCCTGATCGCAGGGGGCCAGCCCCCCCAGCCTCTGTTTGGGGCTGAGCCCTCGCTCTCCTCTGCGCCCGGGGCCTGGCCAGCGGCTGCTCGCTTTGGGTTTGTTTTCTGTTCCGTGTGGAAGAATCGCGGTCCAGGTTGCCCCTCCTCCCAGGGAGTCCTCCCCTCCCCCGTCCCGCAGGTGCCGGGGGTTATGGCTTTAGGAAGCAGAAACAAGACACTGAGAGCAGAGGCCGCCCGCCGGTGCGGGACCTGGAGAATGCCGGCCGCTCCTCGGACAGGGCTTTCCCCAGCACAGCCGCTGTGACCTCGCAGCCAGCGATTCCCATCGCCAGCCCCTTCGGCTCCGCGTCTGCTCAGAAAGGTGGGATTGGTTCAGAGCCTCCCGGTTCTTCAAGGAGCAGAGAGAATGCAGCCACAGATGACAGCTTTCAGAGAAATGAGTCAAACGTGTAAGAAGCCGTAAGGAAAGGAGGCCCTTTCCGAGGAAGTGACAGCAGATTCGCAAACTCAGTGACTCACACGCCGCCTTCCAGCGGCCGGGGCGGCTCTGAGTCACGGAGGAAGCCCTTAAACCTCACAGACCCGAGTCCTCTTTCAGGAATCCACGCTGCGGCCTCCGCATCTCCTATTCGCCGACCTCACATAGCCTCGCCGAGGCCCGCACCAGTCACCGTCTGTAAAACACCACTTAGAAGTGCCTGTTGAAAAGCCTGATTCAACGCTAGGGTTCTTTCGAGTGAATCATGAGTCTGGATGTTATAAATAATCATAAATGCATTAGAAACAGGCGTTGATTAAAAATATAGAAATGTCGCCCGGCCGGTGTGGCTCCGTGGTTGAGCGCCGACCTATGAACCAGGGAGGTCTGGCTTGGATTCCCGGTCAGGGCGCATGTCCCGGTTTGGGGCTCGATCCCCAGTAGGGGGTGTGCAGGAGGCAGTCAATCAGTGATTCTCATCATTGATGTTTCTACCTCGCTCTCCTTCCTCTTTGAAATGAATAAAAATAAAAAATAGAGAGAGAACTGCCTTCTAGCAGAAAGCTGTATTTCTGAATCCTTCTTGTGAAGGTGGGTCCCTCGAAGCAAGACGTCGAACACCAACCTGAGGAAGGAGGAAGCAGCCTTGACCACACGTCTACCAATTAAGGAGGAAATGTTCAAAGTAGAGAGCTACACGGTGGCTCCTTATATAAAAACCATGAACAATAGCTCTGGCTGGGTGGCTCAGGCGGTTGGAGCGTCGCCCCATGCACCAAGGGGTGGCGGGTTCGATTCCCAGTCAGGGCGCATACCTAAGCTGCCGGATTGATCCCCGGTTGGAGCTCATACAGCAGGCAAGGGACCAATGTTTCTCTCACATCGATGTTTCTCTCTCACTCCCCCGTCCTCTCTCTAAAAACCAATAAAAACATATCCTCAGGTGAGGATTTAAAAAAAAAATCAACAACAGGTGGAATTCTCTAGAGACCGGACCTGGATTATGTGGTCCAAGAATCTATATTCTGCTGTTTCAGAACCAGAAACGAATGGGTGACCCAAGGATGTCTCCAAGAAGTGGTGACCAATGTCCACTCCGAGATTATAATCCACTTCGGAACCCGCTCAGACTCACGCGCAGTTTCGAGAACAAGGGGCGGAGAGCAGCAGGAGCCTGGGAAAGCTTGGAGACGGGAAGGAGATACCGTCAGATGTGAGTGTTGGGCGATTCCCCCCCACTTTGCAGAGGGCAGTTTGGCTATGGGCACTTAGGGAGCTGGGATATAAATAAACAGTAATACTTCACCTAGACCCGTGGTCGGCAAACCGCGGCTCGCGAGCCACATGCGGCTCTTTGGCTCCATGAGTGTGGCTCTTCCACAAAATACCACCACAAAATACCACGGCCTGGGCGAGTCTGTGTTGAAGAAGTGGCGTTAGAAGAAGTTTAAGTTTAAAAAATGTGGCTCTCAAGAAATTTCAATCGTTGTACTGTTGATATTGGGCTCTGTGGACTAATGAGTTTGCTGACCACTGCCCTAGACCATGCAAACATTATGGGTTTTACCAGGCGGCCTGGGACCTTCCTAAGATTTGCTAGCTGGGTGTCCGCGTGACAGCGTGCGGAAGGTCAGACCCCGCGGCGGGAAGCGGGGTGGGAAAGGCCTGCTGAGTCCTGTCAAGGGGATTTCAGACCCCGTCGCTCAGGGCAGAGGCTGGTTCCCCCAGAGGCCTGGAGGGGAGTCTGTCCGGGGATCCTGCCCCAGCGGGCTGCTTGGTAGAGCGGGAGGACGGAGACTTGACAGCCTGAAGCCCTGGGTGCCAGTCCCCGCGCTGCCACTTACGGGTATGAGGTTGGGGAAGTGACCAACCTCTCTGGGCCTCCGTTTCCCCTTCTGTAAACGGCGGGCAAGCGAAGGGCCTCACAGGTGGCCGCTGAGCAGGGGAGATGTGGACAAGCATGTGTGGGCCCCCGGGCGGTGAGCCAATGTGACTCCTACAGGTATTGGGACTCATTCTTCCCTCTTTTTTTAATCCTCGCTTGAGCATATGTTTTTATTTTAGAGACAGAGGAAGTGGGGGGGGAGAGAGAGAGAGAGAGGAAGGGGGGGGAGAGAGAGAGAGAGAGAGAGAGAGAGAGGGAGGGGGGAGAGAGAGAGAGAGAGAGGAAGGGGGGAGAGAGAGAGAGGAAGGGGGGAGAGAGAGAGAGAAAAGAAGGGGGGGAGAGAGAGAGAGAGAGGAAGGGGGGAGAGAGAGAGAGAGAGAGAGAGGAAGGGGGGGGAGAGAGAGAGAGAGAAGAAGGGGGGAGAGAGAGAGAGAGGAAGGGGGGAGAGAGAGAGAGAGAGAGAGAGAGAGAGAGAGAGGGAGGGGGGGAGAGAGAGAGAGAGAGAGGAAGGGGGGAGAGAGAGAGAGGAAGGGGGGGAGAGAGAGAGAGAGGAAGGGGGAGAGAGAGAGAGGAAGGGGGAGAGAGAAAGAGAGAGAAAGAGAGGGAGGGGGGGAGAGAGAGAGAGAGAGGAAGGGGGGGAGAGAGAGAGAGAGAGAGAGAGAGAGGGAGGGGGGAGAGAGAGAGAGAGAGAGGAAGGGGGGAGAGAGAGAGAGGAAGGGGGGAGAGAGAGAGAGAGAAGAAGGGGGGAGAGAGAGAGAGAGGAAGGGGAGAGAGAGAGAGAGAGATGAGAGAGAGAGGAGAGAGAGAGAGGGAGGGGGGGGAGAGAGAGAGAGAGAGAGAGGAAGGGGGGAGAGAGAGAGAGGAAGGGGGGGAGAGAGAGAGAGAGGAAGGGGGAGAGAGAGAGAGGAAGGGGGAGAGAGAAAGAGAGAGAAAGAGAGGGAGGGGGGGAGAGAGAGAGAGAGAGAGGAAGGGGGGAGAGAGAGAAGAGAGAGAGAGAGAGAGAGGAAGGGGGGAGAGAGAGAGAGAGAGGAAGGGGGGGGAGAGAGAGAGAGAGAGAGAGAGAGAGAGAGAGAGAGAGAGACATGGATGCGTTGCCTGCCGTACTCGCCCTGACCGGGGATCGAACCCGCGTCCTCGTATGTGCCCTGACTGGGAACTGAAACGGAAACCCTTCGGTACGGGATGATGTTCCAACCAACGGAGCCAGCCAGCCGGGGCTTGGCTCTCATTCCTGTATGTTCGTGGTCACTCATGGTTCAAGTATGTGAGAGTTCACAGTGATTCAGCGGAAAAGATCCTTTCCTAGTCATTATCGAGGATACCGGGTCTGAAGGTCATGTGTGTGAGGACTGCATTCCACATGAATATACAGCGCTGCACACTCACCTGAGGGCCTTCCAGCTGCCTTAGAAACTGTCATGTGCAAACAAAGGCCCGTTATACCCCTGGCTGGTGTGGCTCAGTGGATAGAGCGCCAGCCTGGGGACTGAAGGGTCCCAGGTTCGATTCTGGTCAGGGCACATGCCCAGGTTGTGGGCTCCATCCCCAGTGCGGGGTGTGCAGCAGGCCGCCGATCAATGATTCTCTCTCATCATTGATGTTTCTATCTCTCTCTCCCTCTCCCTTCTTCTCTGAAATCAATACAAATACGTTTTTTTAAGAAGACATGTGTTCCATGTATGTAAAGAGCAGACGGCGTGTCCTGTGTCCTGTGTCCTAGAAACCACTTCCCAAGCTTCGTAAATACTCAAAACCCCTTGTTGAGAGGAGTGTTTACAACAAGGAGCTTATGCGTTCCTGCCTTCTCCCCGCTCCGCCTCATTCCCGGGGGAAAGCACAGCCCGTCCGCCTGCCCGTCCGCCCGCCCGTCCGCCCGTCCGCCCGTCCGCCCGCCTGTCCGACCGTGGGATGAGCGCTGGCCCCTCTGATTTACAGCCTTTTCCTGCGAGCCACGCCTCAGGCTGAAAGCAGGATGTTCCGTCCGCATTTGCTTTACTTCTCCCCTCTCGCCGGGCCTTTACGCCAACTGAGCTTCCGCAGCCAGAATCCCCGCTCTGCCCTGTGATCTCCGGCGAAGGCCAGGGTGTCACAGGCTGCCCGCCTGCGGACCCTTCGCCCTCCGCACATCCACGCATGTCCTGCGATGACGTGAGGGCACCTGTCTCGGTGAGAACCCGCTCGTGTTGGGGAGCCCAGGTGATCCCCTCCCCTACCCGAGTCCTTGGTGGCCTGCCTGAGAGTGTGGTATCCAAACTTTCGGATTCATTCCCCCCCAAAAAGCCATCCTTACATCTGTGCCAGGATGTAAAACTCGACGGGGGTGGGGTGACTTCAGATGCGAGTGCAAGAGGCCCCGTCCGGGGTGGAGTAGTGAGCTGGGTGGGTGCAGTCACAGCTCATTCGGAAGCCAGCACGTATGTGCATGACCTTTGCTCCCCCCACCCCCGAGTGCACAGGGCTCACGGCCAGGCTGACACAGGGCCGGCGCCCACGCGGAAGCCAGACGGCTCATCACGCTCAGAGATTAGGTGGCTCTGAGCGGGACGAGGTGGCGACAGGCGCGGGGCTCACATCAACCGCAGCTGGAGTTCAAGGTCCCCGCCCACAGGAGGCCTCTCAGGTGATAACCCGCCGGGTGGAGAGGGCACCGGCCTCCCGCTTCCTGCCGATGCCACCCTCAGACAAGTCGCTGCCTCCTCCATCACTCACCCCTGGCGGGCGGGTGGCTGCTCGCGGGTCAGAGTCCCCAGTCCGGGTTAATCTTCTTTTTCTTTTTCCCAAATATGTTTGTATTGATGTCAGAGAGGAAGGGAGAGGGAGAGAGAGAGAGAAACATCAATGACGAGAGAGAATCATTGATCGGCTGCCTCCTGTATGTCCCACACTGGGGATCAAGCCCGCAACCTGGTCATGTGCCCTGACTGGGGATCAAACTGTGACCTCCTGGTTCATAGGTCAATGCTCAACCACTGAGCCCCACTGGCTGGGCTGATTTTTTTCTTTAAAACTCATCCTTGCCTGTCTCCCCTGCGATATGATATCCCCACTGATCCTCCCTCCTCGCCTCCGCCTCCGCCTCCACACGCTATTTCACGTCTCCTTTCCTTCCCTCTTCAGTGTACCCTCCTGGTCGCTGTAGGACCGGGGCCCGACAACGCCCTTTGCAGGGGTCGCGGCTCCGCTGGAGACCTTTCGGACCCTCCGCGGCCTGCAGACTCCGCGGCCGGCCTTCCAGGTGTGAAATCGGGCCCAGATCTGCTTCGCCAGGTCTCCGCTGGAACTGCCCTGCTCCCGTCCAAAGGGCGGCCCCCTCACAGCACAGCCATCCTGTCTCAGGCCTGGAGCCCCGGGACATCCTCCTCTCGTCTCCTCTCCTCTGTGCCCATGCAGTCCCACTGCCAGGTGTACCCCTCCGGGAGCCTCACCCAACCGCCACTTGGGGTTTTTTACCCTCATCTTTTTTTTTTTTTAATATTTTATTGATTTTTACAGAGAGAAAGGGAGAGGGATAGAGAGTTAGAAACATGGATGAGAGAGAAACATTGATCAGCTGCCTCCTGCACACCCCCTACTGGGGATGTGCCCGCAACCAAGGTACATGCCCTTGACAGGAATCGAACCTGGGACCCTTCAGTCCGCAGGCCGACGCTCTATCCACTGAGCCAAACCAGTTAGGGCTTTACCCTCATCTTGAATGCACTGCAGGCCCCTGCTCAGACGAGGCGGGCACATTGGGGGTGGTGTGCCCGGGGATCGGGCCCCCGCTCAGACGAGGCGGGCACATTGGGGGTGGTGTGGCCGGGGATCGGGCCCCCGCTCAGACGAGGCGGGCACATTGGGGGTGGTGTGGCCGGGGATCGGGCCCTGCTCAGACGAGGCGGGCACATTGGGGGTGGTGTGGCCGGGGATCGGGCCCCCGCTCAGACGAGGCGGGCACATGGAGGGTGGTGTGGCCGGGGATCGGGCCCCCGCAAAGACGAGGCGGGCACATGGAGGGTGGTGTGGCCGGGGATCGGGCCCCCGCAAAGACGAGGCGGGCACATTGGGGGTGGTGTGGCCGGGGATCGGGCCCCCGCTCAGACGAGGCGGGCACATGGGGGGTGGTGTGCCCGGGGACCGGGCCCCCGCTCCGATGTCCGCTCCTGCTGACCCTGCCTGCAGGATTCTCCAGCCCCAGCCTCCGCAGCCCCTCCCTGGTGGCCATGACACATGGCACGCTGCCCGCGTTTACAGGTGTTTCCTGTTAGACTGTAAGCGCCTTGGCAATAGGGACGGTACTTTACTCATCTTTTTATGCCCACACGGGACATCATCACACGGGACATCATCACACAGGACGTCATCACACGGGACTTCATCACACGGGACGTCATCACACGGGGCGTCATCACACGGGGCGTCATCACACGGGACATCACACGGGACACCACACGGGGCATCATCACACGGGACACTATCACACGGGACATCATCACACCGGACATCATCACACGGGATGTCATCACACGGGGCGTCATCACACGGGACGTCATCACACGGGACTTCATCACACAGGGCGTCATCACACGGGACGTCATCACACGGGACTTCATCACACGGGACGTCATCACACGGGGCGTCATCACACGGGGCGTCATCACACGGGACATCACACGGGACACCACACGGGGCATCATCACACGGGACACTATCACACGGGACACTATCACACGGGACATCATCACACGGGACACTATCACACGGGACACTATCACACGGGACATCATCACACCGGACATCATCACACGGGACATCATCACATGGGACACCATCACACGGGACACTATCACACGGGACATCATCACACGGGACGTCATCACACGGGACATCATCACACGGGACGTCATCACATGGGACGTCATCACACGGGACGTCATCACACGGGACGTCATCACACAATTACTATCTGTCGAGTGAATGAACTCAGCAGCTAAGAGGCCCTATCAGAGCAACAGACCTCTTGACCCCGACTGACAGCGGTGCTCCATGCCCTGCCCTTGGTCAGCATCACACCAACCACCCTGTGTCTTTAAGAAAAGGCCAGCCCGGCCGGCGTGGCTTAGAGGTTGACCATCAACCTATGAACCGGGAGGTCAGAGTTCGACTCCTGGGCAGGGCACATGCCCAGGATGCAGGCTCGATCCCCAGTGTGAGGCGTGCAGGAGGCAGCCAATCAATGATTCTCTCTCATCATGGATGTTTCTCTCTCTCTCTCTCTCTCTCTCTCTCCAAAATCAATAAAAACATATTTTTTTAAAAAGTTCATGTGGATTCACCTTGTTATTCATCAAAAGTCGTGCGAAATCACGTGAGATTTCACAGCTTTGTTAGATAAAATTGAAGTGTAATAGGAAAACAAACGTCACCTATTTCAATAGCCTACCATTACCCCTGGCATTGGCATTGGAGGCCGACCACGCCAGCCTTCTGAACATGCTACTCAAAAATTCGAGCTATTCAGGTCAATGTCACACCTGAGCATAGGGAGGGGGGCGGGGGAGGGGGCGGCTGCCCCGTGCCAGCCCCTGGGGCCCCGAGGGGTCTGCTTTAACACACACTCTCCCTCGTCCTGCTAGCGGTCCATCCCTTCCCCAGAGGCTCTGCACAATCCCTGTTCGCAAACATCGCCCCATCCTGAGAGTGAACGTCATCCCGCTCGCCACTCATCTCCTTCCAGCCTCAGAGCCGTCTCCTCCCGGCCGCCCACGGCTTTTCCGGCCCCTGAACCTTCTGGGCGCGAAAGTGCCATGTGTTTCTCGTAATCGTGACACTCATGGGTCACCCCCGCGGTGCTGTCATGCCCAGTTCAAAGACTCCCCGAGCACTTTATGAACGCCGGGCTATTAGCATGTCATTAATTGACATAATAATTCCATAATGTAATTAACAATTACGCTCTCTGCGGAGGAAAGCAAAGCTCGGGAACATTAGGTAACAAGCCCCAGGACAGCCCAAGGTCAAAAACACGGTCTCCCGAACCAGGCTGTGCTGTCAGGGCCAAGGCCGCGCTTCCGTATCGGCCCCCCTGGAGAGCTCAGAAAGATGCCCCGAGGAACTGGAACGGGGCAGAGCAAAGAGAGTGCCATCTTCTCACAGAGTCCTGGCCGGTGTGGCTCAGTGGATAGAGCATCGGCCTGTGGACCAAAGGGTCCCGGGTTTGATTCGGGTCAAGGGCACGTACCTGGGTTGCAGGCTCCTCCCCAGCCCAGGGCCTGGTCAGGGCACGTGCAGGAGGCAACCAATCCATCTGTTTCTCTCACATCGATGTTTCTCTCTGTCTTTCCCTCTCTCTAAAAATCAATGGGAAAATACCCTCGGGTGAGGATTCAAATGAATTCATTAAAAAACCAACATCATGCATCTAATCCCCAGCTGCTCGGTTACTGAACCGCGGCCGTGCCGTCTGATGTCTCTTTGTCCGGGAAGCCCTGTCTCTGATGCCCGGGCATGGCCTCTCCCTCCCTCTCCGCGGCGCTCGGCTTTGGGTGCTGAGACACCATTCAGATCCTGTCACTGCTTAGCTGAACCCCCCCTTCTGCGCCCATGGCTCCCTCACCACTCGGAGCAAAACCCAGAGTCCTCACTGCGAGGCCTTCCAGGGTGGGCCTGCTCCCCCTGTGTCCCCACGCCCAGCCCCGCACCCCTTCCTCCCCACGTTCCGCCCGCTCTGGGGTTCCCCGGCACGCTCCTGCCCCAGGGCCTTTGCGCACGCTCTCCCTTGGCCTGGAATGTCCCCCCCAGGTGGCCACGTGACTCACCTGCTGTGGAGGTCTTCACTCAGGTATCCCGTCCTCAGGGCCCCCCGCCCCTCCCCAGCGTGTTCAGACCCGGTCCTTGCCTCACGTGTCCCCTGGTATCTGACCCAACCCGACACGTTTCCCTTCTCCGTCCTGTTTGCTGTCACTCACTGCCCGGGACGGCAGCCCGGTGGACGCAGACCGCACGCGGCTTGGGAGGGGCCGGTGTGCAGTCGTGACTAATCCCACCGCGAACCGAGCTCGCTGGCTCCTTCTGCTGCCACTGCGCACGACCACAAAGCCCCTGTGGCCTGAATTACTTTAAAACCCGAACACGATTCATTTCCAGTGAGTCCTTCCAAGAAACATGGCACTTGGGGGAGAATTAAG
The DNA here is from genome assembly GCF_963455305.1 of Plecotus auritus. NCBI lineage: Eukaryota > Metazoa > Chordata > Mammalia > Chiroptera > Vespertilionidae > Plecotus > Plecotus auritus. Next base: position 4,223,171 of record NC_137771.1, on the reverse strand, counting down.
ATGTTTTCAGAGCGGCTCCGGCCGAGGGCCATCCGCTCAGCTCCTCTTCCTGCTCAGAAAACCACAGAGGCCTCGGGAGCCTCCGAAACGCCGTGTGGCTGGGCGCCGGGTCATTCCAAAGGAGGCTGCACAGCCGAGATGCTTCTTTAGAGTGTTCTGGAAGGAGCTCACGTCCATTCCAGTTCATCCTTTCTATTTTTTTTAAAAAAGCATTTATTATTTTCAAGGTTAGAAGTGACTATATTATACCAAAAAGGTTCTTACAAGTTACACAATGAGGTTTTTAAAAAAGAGCGAGAGAGAGATTTAAAAGTAACACACCTACTCAGCTTCATTCAGCTTCACTGCGTGCCCGCCTCGGCGCGGCCCTGGGCAGCCATTCGGCCGTGTTTGGCCTGAGTCTGTGCACGTGTTGGAGGTGAAGGGCCTGTTTCCCTGTTCAGACACTGAATGGGAGCCTGACTCTGTCCCCGTGCAATCGGCGGGGGGTGGGGGTGGGAGTGGGGGTGGGGGTGGGGGTGGGAGTGTGTGTGCAGGCAGCTCCGCAGGGCGTGGCCACTTCAGCACCCACCTCAGCCCCCACCGCATGGCGCAGCGGCCCCCAGACCTAAGGGCGGGCACCAGGCGACTGGCATCGCTTCGATGCCACCATCCATCCCTCTGGGAGCAGAGCCCAGGCCGCGTGTCAGCTTTGGTCCCCACTTCTTCCCTGCTGGTCCCTCCCCAGAGCCCCCAGCCCCCAGCCCCAGCCTCCAGCCCCCTCCCCAGAGCCCCAGCCCCCAGCCCCAGCCCCCAGTCCCCAGCCCCCAGTCCCCAGCCCCCTCCCACAGCCCCAGCCCCCAGCCCCAGCCCCCAGTCCCCAGCCCCCTCCCCACAGCCCCCAGCCCCAGCCCCAGCCCCCTCCCCACAGCCCTAGCCCCCAGCCCCAGCCCCCAGTCCCCAGCCCCCTCCCCACAGCCCCCAGCCCCAGCCCTCTCCCCACAGCCCCAGCCCCCAGCCCCAGCCCCCAGTCCCCAGCCCCCTCCCCACAGCCCACAGCCCCCAGCCCCCTCCCCACAGCCCCAGCCCCCTCCCCACAGCTCCAGCCCCCAGCCCCCTCCCCACAGCTCCAGCCCCCAGCCCCCTCCCCACAGCCACAGCCCCCTCCCCACAGCCCCAGCCACAGCCACAGCCCCCAGCCCCCTCCCCACAGCCCCAGCCACAGCCCCCAGCCCCCTCCCCACAGCCCTAGCCCCAGCCACAGTCCCCAGCCTCAGCCCCAGCCCCCAGTCCCCAGCCCCCTCCCCACAGCCCCAGCCACAGCCCCCAGCCCCCTCCCCACAGCCACAGCCCCAGCCCCCGGGACAGCTGCAAAACCGGCGGTTTGCACTAGGCAGGCAGGTTTTACTATCAGGACTACTGGCTTTGAAGATCCCCGCATTTCTCACAGGACTCGCAGGAAACAAATGGGATGATGATTGAGCTTCTTCTCAGAAAAGGCTCTCTGGTGCATCTGATGTATGTTAAATGCACTGACCTCCTCCCACAGGCCTCCTTCCTGCCTCTTCCCGGTGCCTCAGGCGGCAGCATGCAGGTAATAAACGCTCAAGAAACCATCGCTGAATTAGGGGGTTTGTGGGATGGATTCCTCAACATTAAATACCTCAAAGGACATCTATCTTCTATACAGAGAGTCTAGCTGTGTTTTGACACTGAGGTGTTTTATTTTGGTTGTTGTTCTTAGATTTTGTAAATTGATTTTTAGAGAGAGGAAGGATAAGCAGAGGGAGAGAGAGAAACATCGATCGGCTGCCTCCTGCACGCCTCCCACCGGGGACAGGGCCACAGCCCGGCACGTGCCCTGACTGGGAACCGAACCGACGAACCTTTGGTGCCCAGGCCGGTGCCCAACCACCTGAGCCACGCCAGCCAGGGCTTGACACGAGCTTTTTGAAAAAGAGCACCGTGGAGAGATGCACGCGGCGATAGACAGGGCTGTGGGGAGGGGGCTGTGGCTGGGGCTGGGGCTGAATTATTTAAATCATTTAAAATGCACGTGGCATGGCCATCGTAACACCAAGAAGCATCTACTGGAAAAAAGGCCAGCCGCCCATGAGCCGAAATCTCCCCTCCGCATCCCTGCCTTTCAGAAGCAGATCGGCCGTTCCTACAACCGAACGCCACAGGCAACTGAACAGCGAGCTGCGGTTCGCACCCCACGGATGTATTTCAAAAACGTTAATTACGCTGACGAGGCGTTACCCCAAGACTGCTGGCTGCATGATTCGTGAATGCGAAGTTCCAGGAGAGCCGAGCCGAACCAGGCGATGCTAGGACAGCAGGAGCAGCAGGAGGCCCCGGGCTGCTCCCCCCCCACCCCCGCAGGAAGGTGGAGCAGGAAGCACTGCAGAGGAGGGTACAGGCTCTGCCGGCTGCTGGGGTTTGCTTTGCCCGAGGGCACACGTCTGCACCCTGGTTAACGAGGGGCCTGGGGAGCATTCGGGTCCACGGACCGGCTCATTGGGGAGAAGGAAGCAGGAGGGACGAGCCAGAGGCCGGTGGGTTTGGTTCCCGCGGGAGTCAGTGGTGATTTGGAATGTGGTGCTTCTCCGCAGGTGCACGTTGTCCCCCGACCCCCCCACCATCACCACCAAGAAAAGGAAATATGAATATTTAAAATCAACCGCGATGTGGAGGAAACCTAACAGGAAATACCAAGCCAGTGTAGCTCAGTGGATAGAGCGCCAGCCTGCAGACCCAAGGGTCCCGGGTTCACACCTCGGTTGCAGGCTCCCCGACTGCCGGGCCCTGGTTAGGGCTCATGCAGGAGGCAACCCATCAATGTGTTTCTCTCACATCAGTGTTTCTGTCTTTCCCTCTCTCTTCCACTCTCTCTGAAAATCAATGGAAAACTATCTTTGGTGAGGATTACCAAAAAAAAAAAGAAAAAAAAAAGAAAGGAGCATGTCCAGAATGCACCTGAGGTATGGAAACGGGCTCCGAGTCCCAGCATGAACTCCGATTTCATACAGGTACAAACTCGCACACGGACGGACAGACACAGCTGTGTGTGTAGATGTGTGTGTCAGTGACACACACACACTGAGTGGCCAGATTGTTATGATCTCTGAACGCATAATAATCTGGCCACTCAGTGTATATCCTATACAATAAAAGGCTAATATGCAAATTGTCCCCTCGACCAGGAGTTCAACCAGAAGGCAGGCCGGCCAACCGCCCATGCCCCCTCCCCTGGCCAGGCTGGCTGGACCCCACCCATGCACGAATTCATGCACTGGGCCTCTAATATATATATACACACACACCAAGTGGCCAGATTATTATGCGTTCAGAGATCATAATAATCTGGCCATTCAGTGTCTATTCCTTGGCTCCCTCTGGTCAGAGGGCCTGAGGGCAATGGCACTCCTACGGCAATAAGCACACTCATGCCCACATCTTGGTTTCTAAACACCATCCTCAAAAATAAAAATAAAAACAGAGCTCCTTCGAGGACAAACTAGGGAAAATACAAAGTGAGCCTGAAACTCAGGAAGTGCTCAGGACACGATGGGTGTGTGAGGCCGGAGCGAATCTGACGGGAGCGTCCATGAGCCAGCTGGGACCATCTGAGCGGCAACGTAAGTAACGGTGACACCGGATAAACCCAAAGAGCAAAATAAATACCCTGACTCCGTCCTGAAATGAGAAAGCAATTGGATAAATAAGTAAATGAGACGAAGGGCCAACTCTTCCTGCTCCTGGACTCTAGCTCGCCAGCGTACCAAGAACGAGGGACGCGGGAAAGTGCCCTCAGAGGATCAGAAACAGTCGTTGCAGGCAAAACCCTCAAACTAGTCAGTGCAAGTTTAAGGAGACGCAGGATATACGCATGGTCTCCAAGTACCTCCTCCAAAGCAAAGCAAAAAATAGTAAATTCACAGCACAGCTACCTGGCCCTCAACCCCTCAACCCAGTGGCCTGGCAATGTAAATATCTGTGTTTTCTGATGGTCTTAGGCTCCACAGCAGCGGTTCTCAACCTGTGGGTCGCGAGAACCGCTAGCAGGGTCACCTAAGACCATCGGAAAACACAGATATTTACCTTACGATTCATAACAGTAGCAAAATTACAGTTATGAAGTAGCAACGAAAATAATTTTATGGTTGGGGGTCCCCACAACATGAGGAACTGTATTAAAGGGTAGCGGCATTAGAAAGGTTGAGAACCACTGTGGGGCCTCGGTAATGGGGGGCTCACTGTCCAGTTCTTCCCACTTTTCCGTATAGTAGAAACTTCAAAAAAGAAAATGTTGGTGCCTGGCCAGCGTGTCTCAGTGGCTGAGCGTCGACCTATGAACCAGGAGGTCACGGTTCAATTCCAGGTCAGGGCACATGCCCGGGTTACGGGCTCGATCCCCAGTGTGGGGCGAGCAGGAGGCGGCCCATCCATGATTCTCTCTCATCACTGATGTTTCTCTCTCTCCCTCTCCCTTCCTCTCTCAAATCAATAAAAATATTTTTCAATAAATAATAAAATGTTGGAAACACCCAATTAAGGAACTAAATGTAACTTTCATTCTGGTGGCCACTTAATGATTCCTAATTGGGCATACAGACGTCGTGTCAATCAGCAACCCGGCGCGAGCCGAGTGGGACAGGGCCATTCCTGCTGACCCAGGGGCCAGAGGAAGGAGAGCCACATTCCCGAGGCGGGAATCAATCGGAACAGCAATCCAGTCCGAACAAGGCGGGCCCGGGGAACAGCAGCCGGAGAAGGAGACTGGGAACTGGGAGGTGGGCGTGGGGTTCTCAGCAGGGGAGGATCGCAGTCCTCTGGGTGCCCAGATGTCTCTCCGCAGAGACATGGCCCAGGTAAGACGGACGCAGGACGCGCAGGCTCTGTCCCTCACGCAAAGCCCGCCCCTGGGGTGCAGACCGGCCTTATCGGGGACTGATTAGAGGAGGGAGGAGGCGCGGACCTGCCACGCCAGGGCCGGTGGAAGTTGGTACAGTTGCCTTACTGAATGTGATTTAATTGCTGAATAAACGGATGCGGTGAATCAGCCCGCCGTAAAATGATGTCACCGGCCATAAATCTGTGCTGTAACCTTTGGGGCGCGGCATGAATGTGCGCTCTGTAACCCACATCTTCACCACGGCGCGCGGGAAACCGTGGCCGGGTAATGAAATACACACATGTTCCTCGGAGACTGGGAATGCGGGGATGGGGAAGGGAAAAACATGATCTTCGCTCCAGAGAGTCCAGGTCAGGAAGCGTCCTGCGATGATTCAGAAAGCTTCAGGAAGCGCGGCGGCGGCCGATGCAGCGCGGGGAGGACGGCACCGAGGGGGAATTCCAGGCCGGTCCTCGGGGAACAGAGAGGAACTGGATCCAGAAGGGGGGGCCTTCGGGGCTGCTAAACGGACCTGGCCCGCGAGTGCGCTGCGAGTGCTTGCTCGCTCTAACACGGCCACCGGCTCCAGGCTGGAGGAGAGCTGGGAGCCAGGTCCCCGCGGCCAGTGGCCTTCTGAGTGCGGCTTGGATAGTTCAGTTCACACCTGACAGACCGCATGTGGAGAGGAGGGGATTTGGTCCATAATCATGACCCTTTCAGAGGCGAACTGAATCCTAGGAAGTTAGTAATTCTAAATAATAATGACTTTTTAATCCTCGCCTGAGGATAGGTTTCATTGATTTGAAGAGAGAGAGAGAGAGAGAGAGAGAGAGAGAGAGAGAGAGAGAAACATGAATTGGTTGCCTCCTGTACGCCCCCAACTAGGGATCAAACTTGCAACTGGGGTATGTGCCCTGACCAGGAATCGAACCCACAACCTTTTGGTTAGGGGACGACGCTCCAACCAACTGAGCTACACCAGCGAGGGCAAGAATGATTTTTTTAAAGCCAATAACAGTGCTCGGCCGGTGTGGCCCAGCGGCTGAGCATCAGCCTGTGAAGCAGGAGGTCGCAGGTCAAACCCCGGTCGGGGCACATGCCCGGGTTTCAACTTGATCTCCAGTACGGGGCGTGCACAGGCAGCCGATCAATGATTCTCTCTCATCACGGATGTTTCTACCTCCCTCTTCCTCTCCTTTCCTCTCTGAAGTCAATACAAAGATATTTTTTTTAAAAAATAATAGCTAATGTTCAGTAAACGCTCCAATGTACCTGGCCTTATGCTTAGCAATTAGCTGTATGAACTCAATAATTTCCTTCCAGAGTGCTCGCTGAGCCTCAACAGGACGCAGTGCTGACCCACATGCTGCTGGCAATTCTAAGAGACACAACGATGACTCCTTTGAGCCTCCTCCACAGTTCTCGTCCCCTTTTTCTTTCTCTTTTTCTTTCTTTTTGGACACACTGAAGGTCTGCTCAGGGGTGAACTGCAATCATTCTAGCTGCATTTATTTCAGAACTGCCGAGCGGGGCCAGGCCTCCCGCACTGCTCCGTTCGTCTCCACAGCAGCACGGCACACTCACGCCACGCTGCTCCCGGTCCCCAAGGAACAGGCATCGCCCAGGGGACGGTCATTCTGTGACAACCTGGACGCCCGCCTGGAAAAGGGTACGAGATGCCACAGACACATACACTCTCCCCGAGTCTCTGCAGCAGGAATCCGATGTGTCAGAGCACACCCCATTCTAACAGCAGCCCACAGCCACATACAGGCCGCCCTGGGGTTACGTCGGAGATCCGTTCCCACGGCGCGATGTAACGCGATTTTCGGCGTTAAGTAGGAACCCACCTACATAAGCACCTCCGTCACTCACATGGAACACATACACAGCAGTAATGAAGTGAAACAGCAAAAACAACTTAAAAGATAACAATTCCTGACCTTTACTTGTGGTAAATGAATAATAAAAAACATAAAGCACATATGTACAGACATCGAAATGATGGAACTTTTTTTTTTTTTATAAATAAATGGGAGATGGCGATGTAACCACGAAACAACATACGTCGAGTCCGACGTAACCCGAGGACTGTGTGTATATAGAATTGATTTCAGAGAGGAAGGGAGAGGGAGAGAGAGGCAGAAACATCAATGATGAGAGGAACGTCATTGATCGGCTGCCCCCGGGATGCCCCCTCCTGGGGACGGAGCCCACAACCCCGGCAGGTGCCCTGACTGGAACTGAAACATGACCTCCTGGCTCATGGGTCGAGGCTGAGCCACTGGGCCACCCTGGCCGGGCACCATAACTATATTTTTAAAAGAGGGGAAGATGAACATTCATCTCGTTATATAACTTTTTAAAAGGTCCATTAACTGTAACTTTTTCCTGAAGTCGGACATTACATAAACACATCTGTTTTCTTAGCTCTGACACGCCATTTCTCCACACCTCTTTCGTCTTCGACTTAAAAACAAGTGCCGAGTTTCCAAGATGGATTGCACCGGTGTCCCTAGGGCTGGACTAAACGGTCAGTGTGAACCGCAAAGCGCCGTGACATAAAGCAATGACCCCGTTCTCCCAAGTACGACAGCACGTCCCGGGCAACGGGGTCCCTGCCCCCCGCGGCGTAACTACCCGCCGAGCCTGACCCCCCATTCAGCGAACCACCCCGCGCATCCAGGCAACAGAGTTCTTAACGGAGCTCAAGACGTCTGCTTCGGCCTGTGAACGCTTCAGACTCCCTGACTCTGCTTCCCATGATAAAAATGAGGTTCGGCCTGGCCGGTGGGGCTCAGTGGATAGAGCGTCGGCCTGCGGACTGAGGGGTCCCGGGTTCGATTCCGGTCAAGGCCATGTACCTTGTTTGCGGGCACATCCCCAGTGGGAGGTGTGCAGGAGGCAGCTGATCGATGTTTCTCTCTCATCGATGTTTCTCTCTATCCCTCTCCCTTCCTCTCTAAAAAACCAATAAAATATATTTTTTTTTAAAAAAATGAGGTTCGGCCTGGCCGGTGGGGCTCGGTCGGCTGAGTGTCGTCCCGTGCACCAAAAGGTTGCCGGTTCGATTCCCAGTCAGGGCACACGCCCGGGTTGTGGGCTTGGTCCCTGGTCGGAGTGTGTACGGGAGGCAACCGGTTGATGTTTCTCTCTCACATCGATGTCTCTCTCTCTCTCCCTCTCCCTTCCTTTCTCTCTAGAAAACTTAATAAAAACCTATTTTTTAAACAACGGGCGATGGCCTCTGCCAGCACCATGAGGACCAGGCCGTGTTTGTGCACCTACACCAGGGCCGCTGCGTCCTCGGTGAGCCCTCCGCTTCCCGCAGAGCCTGGCGCTACCCTGTTATCTGGGGGTCACAGTCTCACCCCAAACACACCGAGGCCCCATCTGTGCTCAAGGCTGCAAGCCTCAGCCTGCCTCCTCTCTCCCCACCCGTTGTCCCTGTGCCGGCACCGGGTCCTTCCTTCTCACTCGGGGGGACCAGCGTTTCTCATTCTGGTCCCCACGTGGTTCCCTGCTGGCTTTTACCTCCTCAAGCGCGCGAGCTCATCTCTCCAACCCATACAGAAACAGACCAACGACTCCGGCAACACACGACTCTCTCCCCCCTCTCTCTCTCCCTCTCTCTCTCCCCCCCCCTTTCCCCCCTCTCTCCCTCCGTCTCCCTCTCTCTCTCTGTTTCTCTTCCTCTCCCTCTCTCCCCCCTCTCTGTTTCTCTCCCTCTCCCTCTCTCTCTCTCCCCCCCTCTCTGTTTCTCTCCCTCCCTCTCTCTCTCTCTCTCCCCCTCCCCCTCTCTCTCTCTGTCTGTCTCTCTGTCTCTCTCCCCCCTCTCCCTCTCTCTCTCTCTCCCTCCCCCCCTCTGTCTCTCTCTCTCTCCCCTCTCCCTCTCTCTCTCTCTCCCTCCCCCCCTCTGTCTCTCTCTCCCTCCCCCCTCTCTCTGTCTCTCTCCCCTCTCCCTCTCTCTCTCTGTCTCTCTCCCTCCCTCTCTCTCTCTCTCTCTCCCTCTCTCTGTCTCTGTGTGTGTGTGTGTCTCCCTCCCTCTCTCTCCCTCTCTCTCTCTCTCCCTCTCCCTCTCTCTCTGTCTCCCTCTCCCTCTCCCTCTGTCTCTCTCCCTTCCTCTCTCTCTCCCTCTCCCTCTCTCTCTGTCTCTCTCCCTCCCTCTCTCTCTCTCTCCCCCCCCCCCGTCTCTCTCTCTCCCCCACCCCTCTCTCTCTCTCCACTGCTCCTTCCCTTTGCCTCCAAAGAAGCCCAAGTACTCAGCACCTGAAGGAAAAGCTTGACCTTTTGCAGGACGACCCTAAATTCCTGGGCTCTCTCCCCTCCAGGCCTCACCCCCCGATTCCCCAACTGGTGCTAATTTCAGCGCCCACAGAACTCTCTGACCCGTTTCTCTGCCCCACGGCAGGCTGGGACCTACTTCATTTCAAAAGGCAGAACGGCGCGGGCACCCGCCCATCAGAGCGCCCATGGGCCGTAGACGGAAGTCCTTCCGCTCCTCCGGAGGCCCAGCAGGCCCCTCGCTGCCCCTCTGCCTCTCCACACTGCTTTCCCGCCACGGCCTGGAGTGCCCCGCCCTCTGCCCCGTCCGCTCGTCCTTCCGGTGTGAGCCCCAATGGCACATCCTCGGGATCCTTCTTCTTTTTTTAATCCTCATCTGAGGATATCCTCCATCGGTTTTTAGAGAGAGTGGAAGAGAGAGGGAAAGACAGAGCGAAACATCGATGTGAGAGAAACACATCGATTGGTTGCCTCCTGCATGCACCCTGACCAGGGCCCGGCCGGGGAGGAGCCTGCAACTGAGGTACGTGCCCTTGACTGGAATTGAAACCGGGACCCTTCGGTCCTCAGGCCGATGCTCTATCCACTGAGCCACACCGGCGAGGGCCACAGGGATCCTTTACTGACCCGATTCGGTTCTGGGCCCCACATTCCCCCGCCCACAGGCACCGACCCCTTTGTGATGTCACACTCACTGTGTCGCTCTCTGATCAGGGACCATCTCTCCCACAAGACCCCCGATCCACCAGAGCCGAGCCGCCGGCCCCTGCTCACGGGGTGTCCACAGAGAATGTGCGGGCGCAGCCCTTCTCAGGAGCCCAGGGAATCCTCTTGTCCAATGTCCACATTCCCAGCCCGGCTGGCGGGGCTCCGTGGTTGAGCATCAACCTATGAACCAGGAGGTCACAGTTCGATTCCCGGTCAGGGCACATGCCCGGGTTGCAGGCTCGATCCCCAGTGTGGGGTGTGCAGGAGGCAGCCGGTCAGTGACTCTCTCTCATCACTGATGTTTCTATCTCTCTCTGAAATTAATAAAAATATATTTTCTAAAAATGGCCCCATTCCCGAAGGGCGAGGCTAACCTCACTGTTCCTGCTCTCGGATCCCCAGTGGCCAGTCACCCTAATGCATCGCCTCCCAAGCGCTCACTCTTCTGACTGCATCCTGGAGGTCACCAGGCCCCCTGGAGGTCACCAGGCCCCCTGGAGGTCACCAGGCCCCGTGGAGGTCACCAGGTCCCGTGGAGGTCACCAGGCCCCCTGGAGGTCACCAGGCCCCGTGGAGGTCACCAGGCCCCCTGGAGGTCACCAGGTCCCGTGGAGGTCACCAGGCCCCGTGGAGGTCACAGGCCCCCTGGAGGTCACCAGGCCCCCTGGAGGTCACAGGCCCCCTGGAGGTCACCAGGCCCCCTGGAGGTCACAGGCCCCCTGGAGGTCACCAGGCCCCGTGAAGGTCACCAGGCCCCGTGGAGGTCACCAGGCCCCCTGGAGGTCACCAGGCCCCGTGGAGGTCACCAGGCCCCGTGGAGGTCACCAGGCCCCCTGGAGGTCACCAGGCCCCCTGGAGGTCACCAGGCTCCGTGGAGGTCACCAGGCTCCGTGGAGGTCACCAGGCCCCGTGGAGGTCACCAGGCCCCCTGGAGGTCACCAGGCCCCGTGGAGGTCACCAGGCCCCCTGGAGGTCACCAGGCCCCGTGGAGGTCACCAGGCCCCGTGGAGGTCACCAGGCCCCCTGGAGGTCACCAGGCTCCGTGGAGGTCACCAGGCCCCCTGGAGGTCACCAGGCCCCTGGACAGCCCACCCACGGTGTTCTGTTCATCCCATCCGGCCTCCAGGCCCTGTTCACCCCTCCGGCCACGCCCTGTGCCGTCCGCACCCTCCTGACTGTGGGGCAGACTCCTGCCCTCCTGACCCCGCCGCCTCTCTCCAGGGCCCCTCTCGCTTCCTCCTGAAATGCCGAGTCCCCTCGGGCTGGCCTTCCTCCTCTCCTCACTGGCCCTTCACCCGCGGACACCGCTAAGCCTCTGACCGAAGCCATGGACACACTCCAGCCAGCACACCACGTGGAACCTCAGAAAACTGCATTTCCTTTCTGGTGGTCACAGAGCCCTGAACCCCAATCGTCTGAGCCACCGCGGGTCCCAGGTTGGGAGCCCACAGCCTCTGCTCCCCCCACAGGGCCTTCAGCTCCATCTCCCACTTCCAACACCCCCTGTGTCTGCAATCTCTCCAGCCCTGACTTCAGCGATTGCTCTGTCCCACCAGCAGGTCCCCGAGGACACCCCTCACTGCCCAGCTGCTACACCTCCTGCTTTCTCCGCGCAGGGCCACCCGCCGGGCTCGCTCTGGTTTTAAAGGCTCCTGTGCTTCCCCACGGCCGCTCTATCCAGTTATCCGGGTCCCTTCCCGGAGAAGAAGGAACGTCATTTTCTCAATCCCACTTTCAAACCGTTTTTCAAACCTCTTTCCTGCAAACAAGCCAATTCCAGGACAAAGTGAACGAATTAACAAAACAAAAAACATGTGAACATTTCACCCAGAGGAGTGATGAGGTCAGCTCAGCGGATGCCACCCTCAGCCCACAGGAGCGCCCCGAGGTGCCGAGGGCCCAGGGAGGGGACGGGGTCCCGGGCGGGAGGGGATGGGGTTCCGGACGGGAGGGGATGGGGTCCCGGGCGGGAAGAAACGCTGTGACCCCGGCACCCGGGCCACCCCCGGCGCCCACAGGCCCTTCTAGGGTGTCTAGGCACCTGACGCCCCAGTTATTCCCCAAAACAGCACGTGGCTGGCTTCTCCCTGGCCCAGCACCCAGCTCCAGCGAGTCATCCCGCCGCCTGGCAGGCGCCCCGCGCTGTTGTGACTTTTCAAGCTCTTCCTCAGGCCCCAGAGCAAACGCCTGGTGTCTGGGCAGCGAGTCGCTGCCGAAGGGACGGGCGGAGCTGCGCCCTCTCCGCCAACCTCAGCTCCCGTGCACCATGCATGTCGGCGGCAAGAAGGAGACGGAGGGGACGTGAACCTGGCCTCTGACTCAGCGTGTGCACAGGCTGTGGAACAATTTTTCGGAAAACAATTCTGAGACTAAGTAAGCTGTGCTGGGCTGGGAGGCGCGGGCATTGGGGTCCCAGCCGAGGCCACGGTCACGCCTTCCTGTCTCTGGGACGGCAGCCTCCCTGCTCTCCGCGCGGCCGGTCCGGGACGGTCAAGGTCAAGCTTCCTGGGCAGGAGCCGGATCCCCCTCCAGGGAAGCCGCCCCCCGGGCCGCTGGGAGGAGGAGAGCTTGCAGAGAGCAGGGAGGCCAGGGATGGCCGTCCTGTGCCAGGAACAAGGTCTTGCAAAGGCCGCTCGGCCCCTGCTTCCAGGAAACCCCAGCAGATCACAGCCAAGCCGCCGCTGAGCCCAACCTCATTCCTCGATGAAGCCACCGTTTGTGCACCGAGTACGTGCTGCGGAACCTCCGATGGCCTTCGCCTCCCAAGAGCCTCAGTGAGAAGCAGAGGTGAAGTACGTCCTCCGAGGGGCGGGGCGGGGGCCAGTGTCCCCGGAACGTGCCACCTGGCGCACAGATGACTTCGAACTGAAATTCAATGAAGCCCAACCAATTCAGGCACCGCTTTTACTTCCCTTTTTCCTTAGAGATGCCGGTAGAAAGACCTGCTTCGCGGGGAGCGTTGGTTCATCACCTTAAGAATTTACGCCCGGCCGGCGTGGCTCGGTGGTTGAGCGTCGGCCTAGGAACCAGGAGGTCACGGTTCCATTCCCGGTCAGGGCACATGCCCGGGTTGTGAGTTCGATCCCCAGTGTGGGGCGTGCAGGAGGCAGCTGATCAATGATTCTCTATCATCATTGATCTCTCTCTTTCTCTCCCTCTCCCTTCCTCTCTGAAATCAATAAAAATATATTTAAAAAAAAAAAAAAGAATTTACACCCAGCATCGGTCAGGAGGCTCCAAGCTTGTAGCTCGCTATTCCCTCGCCTCTGCGTCACCCGGCAAGAACTTCCCTCTTGTTGACTCCCTGGAAGGACCCGTTCTCCCTCTGAAACCCAGCGCCCACCCCTCCTTTCTCCTTGTGCAAAATGCCATTTAGGCCCCGGGTTGCCTCACTGTCTCCGGGGTTTTCAAGCTTCTGTGAACTCCCCGTGAACACAAGGCCTCCTTCCTGAAAACAAACCCGTTTCCGGACAGACTGAACGAAGGAACAAGTGAAACGCGTACACTTCAAAAAGAGGAGCGAGGAAGTCACACGATAGGTCCTTTTATTCTCCCTGTTAACCTGCTGTATGTTGAGTTATTCAAGCAGCCGGAAGACTAGAGGGGTCGGGGGGACGTTACCTCAGCCCCCACCAAGCTCTTTATTTTTTATCTATCTTTATTGATTTCAGAGAGGAAGGGAGAGAGAGAAAAACATCAATGATGAGAGAGAATCATTGATCGGCTGCCTCCTGCACGATGGGGGGGTGGGGGTGGGAAGGGGGGTGACGGAGGGTTGAGCCTGCAACCCGGGCATGTGCCCTGACCGGGAATTGAACTGTGACCTACTGGTTCATAGGTCGATGCTCAACCACTGAGCCACGCCAGCCAGACCAACCAAGGTCTTTTCGCAGCGGCTGAGAAATAGTTTGGAATCATGAATAGCAGTACCTATGCCTAAACCCTGCTGATGAGCCTAGTAAGGGCCAAGGGCCATTGCGATATTTATACCATCATTCGCTTAATATAATCTACACTAATAAAGGGGTAATATGCTAATTAGGGCAGACATCTTCCGGACGTCCTTCCAGACAAAGTTGCAGTGGCTGCGAGGGCCGAGGTGCGGCTGCGAAGGGCCCAGGCTCAGGTCGGCAGTGGCAGCAGTAGCGGGGTAATGGGGTCGGCGCCTTCCCCTGATCCACCCGGTCGCCTCCTGCAGAGGGACGCCAGACTGCGGCTTAGGCCGGGGGCCAAGGCAGAGGTGGTTAGGGTCGATCAGGCCGGCAGGGGGGCAAGTCAGAGTCAATCAGGCCAGCAGGGGGGCAAGGTAGGGGCAATCAGGCTGGCAGGGGGGCAAGGTAGAGGCGATCAGGTCGGCAGGGTAGGGGTGATTAGGCCGGCAGGAGGGCAAGTTAGGGGCGATCAGGCTGGCAGGCAGAGGCAGTTGGCCTAAACCGGCAGTCGGACATCCCCCGAGGGGTCCCAGATTGAAGAGGGTGCAGGTTGGGTTGAGGAACCCCCCAACCCCCGCCACACCGCATACATGAATTTCATGCGCCGGGCCTCTAGTCCTATATAATAAAAGGCTAATATTCAAATCTACCGAATGGCGGAATGACCGATTGCTATGATGCGCACTGACCACCAGGGGGCAGACACTTAATGCAGGAGCTGCCCCCTGGGGGTCAGTGCACTTTCCCAGGGGGAGCGCCGCTCAGCCACAAGCCCAGAAGCCGGGCTCATGGCTGGCGAGCACAGCGGCGGTGCGGGAGCCGTTCCCGCCTCCACAGGAGAACTAAGGATGTCTGACTGACGGCTTAGGCCCATTCCCCACAGGCTGAGGAACCCCTCCCCCCGCCCCCTGCCAGTGCACAAATCTTGTGCACCGGGCCTCCAGTTCACTTAATATAAATGCATGTTGCTGTGAAAAAAGCTCCTGGATTTACTGAGTTTCGAGTCCTGCCAGCGGTTGCCTCGGCAGAGCCAGACTGAAGGATCTTGTGGGCCTCATACGGCCCGCAGGCCGGACGTTCCCTGCCTGCCGTGAGGTGACAGCGAACAGTAATTGGTCGACAATAGCAAAGCGAGGAGGTCAAGCTCAGAGCTGCTGCAGCCGCAGCCTGGTCCCGGGCCAGCCCTTACAGTAGGAGGTGCGCTCCGGCCTGTGAGTCACCGTGAGGCAGGCCGCAGCTCCCACCAGCACTGTAGGCGCTGAGATCCGGTGTTTGCGCTCAGGTCGTGGGAGCACAGACTAACACGGAAGAGGGGCAGCACAGCTGGGAAACCAATTCCCAGCTGCACAGAGCCTCCTGCCAAGTCTGCTCCGTCCGGGACCGGGGAGGCCGCAAGCACGCGTGCTTTCTGTCCGGCAAGCGCACTGCTCCCGCCTCCCGGATCACTTCCCGCGCCGCCTACGGCGATACTAGCTCCCGCTCCGTTTTGTAACATGAAGCATGACAAAAACATGTCATTGGACATGCAGCTCCAAAAATCCCTTTCAGCCCTGGCCGGTGTGGCTCAGCTTGGTTGGAGTGTCGTCCCATGTACAAAAGGGGTGCAGGTTCGGTTCCCAGTCAGGGCACATGCCCAGGTTGTGGGTTCAATCCCCAGTTGGGGCACATGCAAGAGGTAACCGATCGATGCTTCTCTCTCTCTCTTCCTCTAAAAATCAATAAACATATCCTCGGATGAGGATTAAGAAAAATTCATTTTTGTGTATTTCTTTTATCCTTTTTCGAACACTGCACATTCAGCAATTTCGAGACTCCGATTATAGACTGTGTCCGTGCCCACTAGTGGGGGTGCAGCCCTGTACCACACGTAACGCCACGCAGCCTCATCATCTGTGCGACTGAAGGAAATGCGGACCTCGGCAGACGCCAGGGACGGAGAGGACTTATCAGCCCACGAGAACGCAAACCCACACTCCCCTGCTCGATTTCAAGGGAGCGGGAACAGCCTCGCCGGGGAACCCTGGGAAATCTTGGAAAACCACTTGAATTCCAGCAAAAGCCCTGAAATCGGATGTTGGAACGGTGCGTGCATTTTAGGAATGATGGCTTATCCTTCAGTGCTCACAATGGAAGTAATTTTGGACCAGGCAATATGTTCTCTACATCAGCAGCCGCGTGCAAAAGCCGTTTTTCTGGACACAGATGTTCCGGCCACATCCCTGCCTACCAGCATGGACTCCGGTGGCATGCCCAGGCTGCCGGCGCCCCTCTCCTCCCAGCAGGCTCTTCCTTGAGATGTTCGTTATCAACAACTGGCGGTGGGCGTTGCTCCGTAAAGAATGCCGCTCTTGTGGCAAAATTTATAATCCAGTCCGGGAAAAGCATCCAGACAAGTGTGGGTGCTAAGAAAACAATAATTTTCCTCCCACCTCCTAATTTCTTCTAGCTGAGCTAATAATCATATTAACAGAGACAGATTAGTGGGAGAAAATAACATTTTAATACACGCACAGGAGGAACGCTCATAGGCACGAAAATTCCAAGCACGGTGAGGCAGCACCGGGTACAGAGGACATTTTGGACAAAGTGAAAAGGGGTCTTAGATTTAAGAAGTGGGAATGGCCCGGCCGGCGTGGCTCAGTGGTTGAGTGGCAACCTATGAACCAGGAATTCATGGTCCCATTCCCGGTCAGGGCACATGCCTAGGTTGTAGGCTCGATCCCCAGTGTGGGGCGAGCAGGAGGCAACCGATGGGTGTTTCTGTCTCTCTCCCTCTCTCATCAGTGATGTTTCTGTCTCTCTCCCTCTCTCATCAGTGATGTTTCTGTCTCTCTCCCTCTCTCATCAGTGATGTTTCTGTCTCTCTCCCTCTCATCATTGATGTTTCTGTCTCTCTCCCTCTCTCATCATTGATGTTTCTCTCTCCCTCTCTCATCAGTGATGTTTCTGTCTCTCTCCCTCTCATCAGTGATGTTTCTGTCTCTCTCCCTCTCTCATCAGTGATGTTTCTGTCTCTCTCCCTCTCCCTTCCTCTATGAAATCAATTAAAACATACATTTTTAAAAAATTAAAAAGAAGTGAGAATAGCCCTGGCCAGGGGGCTCAGTTGGTTGGAACATAATCCTGTGCACCGAAAGGTTGTGGGTTCGATTCCTGGTCAGAGCACATACCTAGGTTGAGGGTTGGATCCCTGGCCGGGGGCCTGCCAGAGGCAACCAATCCATGTTTCTGTCTCACGTCGATGTTTTTCTCTCTCTCTCTCCCTCCCTTCCTCTCTCTAAAATCAATAAAAACAAATCCTTGGGTGAGGGTTTGAGAAAATAAGAGGAGTGAGAATAGGAGATTTGCAGGTCGTTGAGAAGAGAGGAACCGACCTGGTGGGAAATCCTCGTTAGGCGACTCATCAACATGGGACGTGGGGTGTCCAGCTGGCAGGGTCCTGCCCCAAGTCTCCTGTTTACCACTTAGTTCACATCAGACTCAAGGCGAACGTCCTAAGAGCTTCCTGAAACTGGTTTTTCCCTCTGAATCTCACGGGCAGGAAAGAGAGGGGGGCGGGGGGGTCAAAGGTTCTTTCTGAGTCTCGTTTCTTAATGATCAGCTTACAAATCAATATCCTGCGGGGACAGCATGGATCAGTGGTTGAGCGACGACCCAGGAACCAGGAGGTCACGGTTCGATTCCCGGTCAGGGCACATGCCCGGGTTGCGGGCTCAATCTCCAATGGGGGGCGTGCAGGAGGCAGCCGATCAATGGTTCTCTCTTAGCATTGATGTTTCTATCTCTCTCTCCCTGTTCCTTCTTCTCTGAAATCAATGCAAATATATTGCTTTAAAAAATCAATTTCCTAACAAGGCAGGTGGCCAAACTTTGGTCCCTTCACTGGTCACTCCGAGGTCTAAGTAACATTATTCTGTTTTGATTATTTTTATCCCGTCGGATTCGATCGGCTTGCGGCTTTTCAGCACCACTCCAGCCCCGCGGCCTCCTTGGCCTGTGCGTGAGCTGAAGTGCAGGCCAGGGAGTTGTGCGAAGCGGAGACTCGTTTCCAGTGGCGGAGGGAAGGTGCCAAGTTAGGAATATCTCACGCCAGAATCACCTCTGTGACAACCTCCGCGAACTGGAAGTCTGCTGGGAGGAAGGGAAAACCAAAAGACAGTTCAACAGTCGAGATGGAGGTGACAAAGCCAATGACTAAGTGTCACTTCCACAGGGAGAGAGGGAAGAGCGCTAGGAGGCCAGAGACCTCACCCTCCCGGCTCCACGCGGACAGAAAAGCTCGGGCGCGTCGTAGGCCTTGGCACTGGTGCCCTGGTGAGTGATGGACAAAGCTGCTCTGCGTGATGACCGGACCTCAGGGATCGCATGGCATTTCATGGAGGCTTGCACCACGGCACAGTTATTCCCGAAGCTCTCTGTCCAATAAGTCCCTTCTCTGGTGACGCAAACGCGCCCTGGACCACGGTTCTATGGGCTCGGGAAGGAAATTCAGGCTCCGGCGACCCTGGGAGACGGGGAACCCCGCTGGCTGCAGCGGAAATGGCCGAGGGGCGACTCTGTCCACGGGGCAGTGTTCGTCATTCCTCGGCCATGGACCATCTTTACTGCAGGATGAATGACAGAAAACTGTCCCCTGGGAGACATGACTTTAGAATTCAAAAACAGGCGGGACAAGGAACAGTCACCTCGAATCTGTGGCCACGGAGCCCCTCCCCTGCCCCCCCAAACTCACTCTCCCAGCGGCCTTCCCTTTCCTTGTGGGCAACCCCATCCTCAGGTCACCCAGGCCAAAACCCTGGGCACCATCGCTCTCCCGCCCACCCCACATCCAGGCCACAGCAAGCCCTCTGGCTCTTCCTTCAAAACCGTTCTAGAACCTACTGCGTCTCAGCACCCTCCGTCCTCAGTCACCACCGCCTTCGGCCCGGCCCATCGCACGCTGCTCGGCCAGGCCCTGCGCTCCGCGCCTCCCTGAGCCAGTTCTGCACACACGGGCCCCTCCTGCGGGGGAAAGGCCCAAACCCTCACTGCCTCCCCCTCCCGCTCCCTGCCCGGCCACCAGCCTCCTTACCCGTCCTGCTCGCCCGGAATGTTCTTCCCAGCATCCCTCCAGCCGGCGCCCAAGGAGGATCGTCCCCGGGACCGAGACCTCGCTCCGGCACAGCTCCCGCTCGGAGGCGCCTTCCTGCCCGCCTCCTCCATTTGCTGTCCAACCTGATCATGAGTCTCCCCTTGGAAAGAGTTCCGCCCTCCCAGGTGCTCCCAGCCCCGTTTCCCGGGGTCTCACGACGATCACCCACATGAGTGTTGCAATTCCCACGGGACCCGTCATGAGAAGGGGGCCCCGCTCCGGCGGTCAGAGGGACTGGTGCGATTGCGCACAGCCGAGGGGAGAGGTTTCACAGGTTTCCCGCTTCAAAGGCACCTTCTGGCAAAGCAAATCCACCTTCTGGCAATTGCTTTGCAAACGGGCGAGTTTAAAGTGGAAAAACCTGTAGACATCTGGTCTGAGCCCTCCCCATGAAGGCCCAAGTGTCTCGTTCACTTTACGTCCAGGTTGATCAGCCTCACTTCTCGTTTCCTTCCCTCCGGCCCTTGGTATGGACCGAGGACGCCGGGAGCGCGTGCACTGGGGTGAGGACGCTACAAGACGATATGCAATGAGCGAAGGATGAGTCAGTGCTCGAGGGGACCGGGGTCTGCCACCCCAACGCTGCCTTTCGGGACGTGATTTTTAAATCGATTTTTAGAGACAGAGGAAGGGAGAGGGAGAGAGAGAAACATCAATGTGAGAGAGAAAGGTGGATCGCCAGCCTTCTGCCCCAAACCCGGGCATCGCCCTGACCCAGAATCAAACCGGCAACCTTTGGGTGCACGAGATGGCACCTAACCAGCCGAGCCACCCGGCCAGGGCTGGGATATGACTTTTAAGCTGGTTATTAAGAAACAAAAGACTCAGGAAGAAGCTTTGACCCCCACGCGCTCCCCGCTCCTTAGCGGGGGTCCTCAAACTACGGCCCGCGGGCCACATACGGCCCGCCGAGGACATTGATCCGGCCCGCCGGGTGCCGCTGCCTGTCCTGCTTAGCAGCCAACGCATCCCGGGCCCGCAGTGCGCATAGGAATTTGTTCATAGTTTTTTTTAAACTATAGTCCGGCCCTCCAACGGTCTGAGGGACAGTGAACTGGCCCCCTGTTTGAAAAGTTTGAGGACCCCTGATAGAGACTCAGGGAAAGACCTGCCCCAGGAAGGAAAACTTGGGGCGTCGCCTTAGCGGCCGGACTTGCCTGAGTGCGGGGCGCATGCTGGCTGCCCCGCTCCCTGCTCTGCTGCCTGGCGAACACTTACCTGGCAGGCGAGCTCTGCTTCCCTCAACTGCAGCCAACACGCACCCTCACTTCTGAGACCCAAGACCCCGGCCACGCCCCCCTTTTCCCCTTTGTCCCGAGAGGCGTACCCACCCAGGCTGCCTCGCTGTCTTTGGAATGTTCACGCTTATGTGAACTCCCCGGCACATGCATTAAAACTGTATTTTCTCCTGTTAATCTGTCTCTGTTGACTTGACTATTAGCTCAGCGAGGTGAACTGGGAAGGTGGGAGGGAAAGTTATGTTTTAGCTCCACGGTGCTTAGTAGGTAAATTCCTAGAGGAACCAATCAATCGGATTCCACGCAAACACTCGCGGGGCTGGCGATGGCTGAGACTTGAGAGTTTTCCAGGAAAGGGGGGACGAAGCGTGACAGGACCGAGCGGGCGGACCCCTCCTTCCATCGGGCCGGGGCAGCCAGTGCGTTCTCCCCGGACCACATGCTGTGTTCATGTAACCATGAGTCACAGGTTAAATGAAGCAACTGAAAAACCAACAACCAAGGAGAGACCCACACACAGGTGCTGATCACAGGGAAACATAAATAAACGAATCCCAAAAGACGAAAAAGTGGGAAAATGAAAACATCCAAAAATAAAAATGGCCACTTCAGTATACTTCTACCCAACAGGTTAACCTCACAGTAAATGAGAAGGAAATACACATCTCCGAGGAAGAGAGCACCACAAACCGGTAAACAGATCCCGTGTTTGCAGGTATCCTCCCTGCGTGCAGCGTGGGGGGGCGGGTGCGGGGCAAGCGTGGGGGCGGGGGGGGGGGTGGCGCGTGGGGGCCGGGCGCTGGGCCTGCAGCCCCAGCTATCCTTATCGTAACCTAGGAATGCAGAGATGCCGTCCTGGGTTCGGGGGTACAGCGGGTTCCAGGCACCACACGCCCCACCTTGCTTTCTGATGCTAGAAAGGTCTAGAATCGTCTCAAAGCACAGGCCTGTCTAAAGCACCTTTTCTCCTGAACAAAGGAGCAGCCATTCCGGAGGCGTCTAACCTGAAAGACCAGATTCCCTAATGAGCAGCCGCCCAGAGGCCAGCCCAGCCCTTCCCCCCGCCCCCCCCCCCTTAACCCCTTCCTTCCCTCCCACTGGCCCCAGGCCCCCCCCCTTAACCCCTTCCTTCCCACCTGCAGGCCCCAGGCCCCTTCCCCCCCAACTCCCCACCCCCGTTAACCCCTTCCTTCCCTCCTGCAGGCCCCAGGCCCCCCCCCCTTAACCCCTTCCTTCCCACCTGCAGGCCCCAGGCCCCTTCCCCCCCAACTCCCCGCCCCCGTTAACCCCTTCCTTCCCTCCCGCAGGCCCCAGAATGCCACCTCCAAGGCCACGCAGGTTCTTTGCATTTTAAGAATCTCGCTCTCTGGTGAGAATCCTCATGTCTGAGCACTGTTCCGGGGTCAGGATGCACAGCTTTCCTTTACATCCGCCATCGTTCCATGGAGTCGCCGCCAACAAGAAGACTCGGGGGGTGATAAAGAGTGCGCACCACCCCTCATTACAAAGTTAGGTATTAATCTTTCTAATCCAGGCACCTTTTTGGGTAAAAAGAAAAATGAAATTAGTAATCCTGGCCGTTTTCCAAACTACATCACCATGAAATTGGGTCCACAAGCAATGTATACCGGTGTCTCTCCAGATACCGGAAGGCTCGCTGTTACCGGTCACCGCCACGCTGTCACCAGTCAACGCGACGTGACGCGCGCCCAGCCTCCGGTCCCGTCGTTGCCCTTTAAAAAGCCGGTCGTGGGTTTCCGGGGGGGCTTGTGCTTCTTCCTCCCCCACGGAGCACACGCAGGCGCTATTAGCAGGCCGTTTCTCCTCCTGGGTTTAGAGTATGGAGATTCTTTTTCGTGTGTGAAATATGAAAAGTTCCGGTTATGAAAAATCCTGGTCGCCCTGGCCGTGCGGCTCGGTTGGTTGGTTGTCATCCGGTGCACCGAAAGGTCGCCGGTTCATCCCCGGGCAGGGCACTCGGCTGGGTTTCCGGGAGTGTGCGGGAGGCAGCCGATCAATGTTTCTCTCTCTCTCTCTCTCTCTCTCTCTCCCCCCTTCCTCTCTCTAACATCAATAATAATGAAAATTAAAGCATAAATCTTGTATTAAAAACTAATAAGGAAAATGCCATGAGAGTGAAGGTTTTTCTCCCCTGCTAGAGCAAGAGACACCGTCTTCCTCTTCTTTTGTTCTGCCTCTGAAGTTAGGAAAGATGAAACCAGGGGTGGGCAAACTTTTTGACTCGAGGGCCACCATGGGTTCTTAAACTGGACCGGAGGGCCGGAACAAAAGCATGGATGGAGTGTTTGTGTGAACTAATATAAATTCAAAGTAAAGGAGCGGAGGGGAGAGCAAGAGAACCCTCTGCTTTTTCGGCTCCGCGGGCCGGATAGAACAGCCGAACGGGCCGGATCCGGCCCGCGGGCCGTAGTTTGCCCACGGCTGGATTAAACCCACGCACACATACACACACAAAGGACAAACACCCATTGGCGGCGAAGGGATGGAGGAGGGAAATCCGGCAAACGGTGCTGGTGAAGGTGTGAGTGCATACAGCCCTTTGGAAGACAAAGCAGCAATTAGTACCCAAAGACTTCATGGCTCATTCCCTTCCACCTGGTAATGCCGTGGGGATCAGGAGAGTCTAGGTCAGTGGTCGGCAAACTCATTAGGCAACAGAGCGGCCGCGGTTTGCCGGCCACTGGTCTAAGGAAGTCATGAAGGATGCACAAAAGTTTGGGGAGCAGGGTTCATTTCAGCATCATTCCTGGTGGTGAATTTGGAATCGGCCATGGGAAACTAAAAAGCTGAATTGGGGTTCCGGGTGACGAAGGTTGGGGAACCGGGTGGCAGAGTATGTCTTCTTGCTCTGGGACAGCTGTGTACAGTGAGGTACGTGATCCGCGCGCAGTGGCGTCACACTGGGCACGTGATCTGTGTACAATGACGTCACCCCTGGCACGTGATCTGAGCCCTGGATCCTGCAGAGACCGAGATTAGTTTAACAAACTACAGACAATCTACCAATGAGTAAAATGTCTAAAACTCAAGAACTGCATTAAAACATTTTTGCTCAAGAGTATAAAATTCCTGCCCTGACCGGTTTGGCTCAGTGGATGGAGCGTCGGCCTGCGGACTGAAAGGTCCCGGGTTCGATTCCAGTCAAGGGCATGTACCTTGGTTGCGGGCACATCCCCAATAGGAGGTGTGCAGGAGGCAGCTGATCGATGTTTCTCTCTCATCGATGTTTCTAGCTCTCTATCCCTATCTCTTCCTCTCTGTAAAAAATCAATAAAATATATTTTTTTTAAAAAAAAAGAGTATAAAATTCCTTTAAATTTCTCATTTTCCTTTGTGAGTTCTCTACCAACAAATGACGATGTGTTGCAATTGATTTTAACGCTGTTCCATTCTTCGACTCACCAGTGAACACAGCAATAACAAAAACAAAATATTTTTAAAGTATATTCCCAAATAAAGTCACTGGAATACGCACAGCGGCTTCTTGGTGGAGTGGACACATGGCTCAGCCAGTGTCCCCAGAGCTTTCCGGGCTCCGATCCACACACCGTCACCCAGCGGGCACTGTTCTGTCCCCAACAGTACAAACAAGTAAACTGAGGCACGGGTTGCTTAAGGAATTTGCCCAGGTGCCCCGCTCGGAACGGGCAAGGCCGGAGCTGGACCCGGGCAGGCAGCATTCAGAGGCCTCGCTGCTGCCAAAGCGCTCGGTCGGATACAAACGCAGTGACGGAAGCGTAGGAACCTGGGTCAATATGGGCAATGCACTGGGCTTGGTTGGGGTCCATCGGAGCAGGGGAAGGAGGGAAGAGATCGTTACAGAGGGCTCGTGGAGGAGGTGATGATTGGGGTTTGGGGTCCATCGGAGCCTCGGGGAGGGGAGGCACGCTGGCGAAGAACATCCGAGGCCAAGTGCACCGTCAGGTCGGAAGGCCAGACGGAGGAGCACCTGGCTTGTCCCCGAGGCTGGAAGAGCATCGGGGACGAGGGAGGTAGGGTGGGCAAGAATGAAGAGGCAAGGGCTCCGTGTTTACTCGCCCTTATCCTTACTGCGGGGCTAGGTCTTAGCTTTTTTTTTTTTTTTCCTTCCCATGGGAAATGAAGACGGAAGGGGGCTGAGTGGCAGAGTGATGTGACCACGTTATGTTTTCAAAACCGCCATCCCTCGGCTGAAAGGCAAGAGGCGCAGCTGCGGGGCGGGGGAGGCAGGGGGAGCGGGGGTGGAGAGGAAGGGACGGAATTCAGGCTCCTCGGCCACCAGCCAGATGTGAGGGCGTCAGGGAACAGTGATGGAACAGAGCTGACTAAAGGGAAACGGCCTTACGTTTCAGAGGGAGGTACGTGCTGAGTACCCCCTCATTCCACAGAGGGAGCTTTACTTTTCCCTTCCTCCGTCTCCCCTGCTTACATAGCATCCCGAATCCCAATTACCCTGTTTTCTCCTTTAGTGACTGGAACACTCCGCAAAATAAACAACACAGGGAAGGCGAAAGGAGTTTCTCCACCGCCTTTCCATCATCAGACTCCTTTGAGCTGGGGAAGGACATTGAGTACGGATAGTCCCTGCTAACCCTGTTCTTTAAAACCTGAAAACCGTTTTTAAAGGGCAAACCTGATTCTGATTTAGAAATTCAAACACCGTAAAAAAAAAAAAAAAATCTTTCTTTTCTCCCTTCTATTCTTGAAGTGGCCACTTTAATTTTTTAAAAACATCTAAAGGGATACAATTATACATGTTTGCTCTGGGGGACAATTCAGGGGCCAGGTTGAGTATCTGGGTCCATAGGAAATGTGTCTTTGCTAAGCTGCAATTCAGTTCTCACTCGGGTAGCAAGTGGTCAAAATAATTTTCAAAGTCATTATATTAGGAACAAATAGATATATATTTAAATCTACACTAATAAAAGAGAAACATGCAAATTGACCGTCACTCTGCTATGCCCACCAGCCAATCAGGAGCGAGTATGCAAATTAACCCAACAAAGATGGCGCTGCTAGAGTGTCCAGGCCTGTCGACCTGGCCAGGGGTCATGGGGACCAAGTGGCGAGGCTGGATCCGCCACCATTGGAGTGTCTGGGCCTGTCAGCCCCTCCATGAGGCTGGATTCTGCATCCGGGGGCACACACAAATTGTCCCCTCAGGAGTTCGACTGGGAGACCAGGAGTTATGTTGTGCGCTGATCACCAGTGGGTGGCGCGGAACGAAGGAAGACCCCAGCCGGCAGCCAGGGAAGGGAGGCCCCAGCCAGCAACTGGCAGCCAGGGAAGGCAGGCCCCAGCCAGCAACTGGCAGCCGGGGAAGGCAGGCCCCAGCCAGCAGCTGATAGCTGGCAGATGTGGAAGGGAGGCCCCAGCCAGCAGCCGGAAGGCCCCGATCATCCCTGATCGCCAGCCAGGCCTAGGGACCCTACCTGTGCACAAATTTCGTGCACTGGGCCTCTAGTTAAGTAATAAAAGCCTTAGAAACTACTAAAAACATTAAATATATATATATATATATATATATATATATATATATATATATCCCCAAAGAACCGACAGCTGCTTCTGAAAACCCCACTCAGAAGGAACGGATGACAGACCAGGGGGGCGTGTCACCATCTACTGTTCCCCAGGCCAGGACCCGAGGAAAACCTCTGCTGAAACCCAGCCCCCTCACCAGTCTGGCCGCCCTGGCCCAGGGCTGGGTTCCAGCCTAATTGCACCCAGAGAAGAAGACCCTGTCTCTCCTCTCCCAAGACGCCGAGGTAAAAGCTGGAGTTGTAATTTGCCAGACGGCCTAGATGGAGCGCAGCTTCTGCACCATCCCCCAAAGTAAAAGTTAAGTGTAAAGGGAAAGGCTTTGATGGAAATATAAGACAGCGAAGCGATGACAGAGAAAGCTATTTTAGAAAAAACACACAACTGTGCATTTGAAGTGTTTTCTCTAACCAGTAACATTCCCTTTTAGCAATAACTGCTGTTGTGGAGTACCAGTGGGAAGAAGAAAAGGTACATGGGCTTTGAAGTCAGACAGACCACCACCACTCAGGAGCTGAGTTACATTGGGCAAGTTGCTCAACCTCTCAGATACCTCATTTCCTTCATCTGCAAAATGGTGGCAATTATACCTACTTTTTAAAATATATGTTTATTGATTTCAGAGAGGGAGAGAGAGCTAGATACATCCATCAATGATGAGAGAGAATCATTGATCGGCTGCCTCCTGCACACCCCCTACTGGAGATCGAGCCCACAGCCGGGGCATGAGCCCTGACCAGGAATCTAACTGTGACCTCCTGGTTCATGGGTCAATGCTCAACACCTGAGCCACACTGGGTGGGCTGTGCCTACTTTTAAGAGGCGGTACAAAGACTAAATGAAAGAATATGTGTAGATAAAGCACCTAGCACAGTGCCTGGCACATAATTGGCTCCCATAAATGGTTTGAAGGTTCTTGATCGACTTTGTATTTCTATAAAATCAATTATTAGAGATTTCCCCCCTTTTAGCACTGAGTGAGGCAAAGCAGATGCTTCTCTTTCTAACTGCCCAACCCTACCGCATCTGATAATTTTTATCACTGCAAACACAAAACTAAACACTTGGGTGCTCATTGCATGCAGCCAGCACCATGCGAGGGGCTATGGCCGATACGAGAGAGGAGGAGTCGGTCTCAGCCACCACAGGTCTGCAGTGCAAGCAAGGAGGAGAGACTCAGAGATGAAAGCTAAAGAAATACACTGAGTGGCCAGATTATTATGATCTCTGAACGCATAATAATCTGGCCACTCAGTGTATATCCTATATAATAAAAGGCTAATAAGCAAATTGTCCCCTCGACCAGGAGTTCAACCAGCAGGCAGGCTAGCCAACTGCCCATGTTCCCTCCCCTTGGCCAGGCTGGCCAGACCCTACCCATGCACGAATTCATGCACCGGGCCTCTAATCTTACCTAATAATAGAGAAACATGTAAACTGACCATACCTCCGCTACGCCCACAGCCAATCAGAGTGAGTATGCAAATTAACCCAACAAAGATAGCGGTTAATTTGCATACATACCTGGGTCCTGGGAACCTCCTCGGCACCCAGGTCACTCCCAGCTGGCCATCGGGTGGAGGCTTTAGCCTTGGGAAGGGGCCGAGCCTGCAATCAGAGGGGCGGGGGGGTCCCCTTCCCAAGCCTAAAGCCTGGGGCGGAGGCTTTAGGCTTGGGCAGGGGCCGAGCCTGGGATCGGAGGGAAGGGGAAAAAATCCATAGAAACATATCCTCAGGTGAGGATAAAAAGAAAAAGAAAGAAAGAAATGTCATATCCTATGAAAGACACATCTTGAAAATGCTTAAAGAAAGTTGTCATTTTTTCATGGTGAGTGGACCGGAGTCCGTGTTAATGAAAATATCTTAGCGGCTGCGATGACTGGCAGTGGCTGCAGCAGCGGGGTGATGGGGCTGGCACCTTCCCCTGATCAGCCCGGTTGCCTCCAGCAAAGAGAGGCCAGACTGGGGCTTAGGTGCGCTCCCAACGGGGACCGGGCCTAAGCCATCAGTAGGACATCCCCTGAGGGCTCCCAGTATGTGAGAGCGGGCAGGCTGGGCTGAGGGACCCCTCCCCAGTGCACAAATTTCGTGCACTGGGCCCCTAGTACACACACACACACACACACACACACACACACACACACACTCTGAGTGGTCAGATTATTATGCGTTCAGAGATCATAATAATCTGGCCGCTCAGTGTACACGGTCCAGCGTGAGCTGCATGACACGGGCGAATCACCATGGCGAGTCACAAGGGGGAAAACTGACGTGTGTCAGAGCAGTGACTCTCCACTCTCCGGGGGAAGGGCCACTTCTGTTTCCGTCGCCAGCCCATCAGGAGCCAACATGTGGTCCCACTGTCCGTGACTGTCGCGCAGCTCATGCTGTGACCAACTCATCGTGTGCCCACAAGGCTACCTCAGGGGCCACATGCGTGGATGTTGGGGTCATGCTGAATTCCCCAGAGCCTCTAAACACTCCCTCTCAACCTCTACTCATCTCGTCGCAGACGTAACTAACAGTGTTTGAAACCGTTGTGAGCTAGTAATCAGTGGCTTCGTCTCTGAGTCGCCCTGAGCTGGACTGAAAGGGGAAGGTTTTGATTGTTGGAGAGAGAGCAGTGGGGGCGGACACGGCAAGGGTCCGAAGCTGGATGAGCCCTGTGCATATCGGAGGAATTATTTTTTTAATATGTTTTTATTGATTTCAGAGAGGAAGGGAGAGGGAGAGACAGAAACATCAATGATGAGAGAGAATCACTGACTGGCTTCCTCCTGCACGCCCCACACTGGGGATTGAACACACAACCCAGGCATGTGCCCTGACCGGGAATCGAACCAGGACCAAGTCTTGGTTCATAGGTTGACCCTCAACCACTGAGCCACGCTGGCCGGGCGTGGGGGAATGCTTTTTATCATAACTGGAACAAATCAGTACAATTCAGGGCAGGGTGCAGACACACCTGGAGGGATAAATATAGACTATCTGCTTTCCATAACGCACGGGGACAGCTCCTTCCGTAGGGATCTCAAAAACAAGGAAAAGGAGATCTTGGAGTTTTCCAACCTCCTCTCCTCCTCCCCGCCCCCCACTCCCCCCCCCCCCCCCGCCCCGGCTTATCAGCTAAAGGAACAGCTTCCAGAAGAGCCCTCTTCGCGAGAACAGTCAACATTTCACGTGTGTGCACACACCTCAGGAATCCTCTTAGTCATCGGAGGGAAGGAGCCGGCCAGGAGTGCCAGGTCTCGGTCGGGCTCGGCCTGCTGTGAACTGTGAGCTCAGGCTCTGAGCACACAGCCGGTTCAGATCCTGGCCCTCCAGGTACGTGCGAGCTGTGCGACCCGTCTCACCTGTGGAGTGGGGACAGCAGCAGCACCCCCAAAGGGCAGTGTGAGGGCTGGGTGAGCGACACGTGTGCATCCCTCAGGCCTGTGCCTGGCGCACTGCTCGCCTGGACTGCCTCCTGCTGAGATCAGACCCTCCAGCAGGTTCGGGGTCCTGCGAGGCAGCCTCAGGGGCATCCAGGGCGCTCACCCCACTGCTCTGAGCTCGGGCGCTGGGCCGCAGACGCCCTCGGCCTGAGCCAAGCACTGGGGAGCGCTCCCTCCTGGGCCCCTTTGCCCAGTCAGTTGCTACTCGTACCCTCCCAGCCCAGGTCACAGGTCGCATGGCCCATCAGCACGTGGCCTGCAACAATTAGGATCTGGCCCGACCGCAGGACGGAGAAACCCGTCTCGTGTGTTTTGATCAAACGGGGCTCCCTGTCTCCACCGAACGAGAGTCAGGGGCGGGGAGTCCAGGCCGGCCCAGTGGGCGCTGCACGTGGTGGACGCCCCGCCCAGCAGGGGCTTCAGTCCTCACGCCGCTCCCTGGACGTGCCCTCGAGCAGGAGGTGGAGGGACGAGCAGAGGATGGGCACCTACACTCTGCAGCCGCGTCTGGCCTCTCAGTGGTTGTGGCTCTGTCGTCCCTGGACGTCCCTCGTTGCAAGGGGAGGTACAAAGATGGGGTTTTTAAGCTGGATACTCTGCTGATCCAAACAAAATCGGGCTTCCGTGAATAACAGAAGAGGGAAGGATGATTACTGGGGAGGCACCTAGCAGAGAAGCTTCCTCCGTTGCCACGGGGACCCCAGCACCCCAGGCCTGGCCCAGGCCTGTATACAGTGAGTGCACGATAAATCAGCAACACCGGTGAGCCGCTTCCCTGCGGCAATGGAAATCCTTTCTTCTTATGGAAACTCAGACTAGAAGTATTTATGTGCCTTATAAGGTCAATGCTCTGACGGATATGTGGAAAGAAACACTGGGAAAATATTTGGGGTAAAAACTTGATCCATGTGGTAAGAGACAAACAGGGCCTTAGTATTCATAAGGGATATGCTTTCAGGTCATGGGAACCAAACATGTCACATCGGAGAATGCCGGAAATAGCACTATAGCATTTGGCAATAAATGTGGGAGGTGGGGCCGCATTCAGATACGGCTGCCTTCTTCTCTTCTCCTCGTTCTCTCCTCTCAGTGAAAGAGAGACACGTCTCTTTATTAAAATATATTTTATTGATTTCAGAGAGAGGAAGAGGAAGAGAATCACTGATTGGCTGCCTCCTGCACGCCCCCCCACCCCCCACTGGGGATCAAGCCCACAACCCGGGCCTGTGCCCTGACCAGGAATCAAACCATGACCTCCTGGTTCATAGTCAACGCTCCACCGCTGAGCCCCACAGCTAGGGCAGAGAGACAAGTCTTTAGAAATTGAATTAAACGACTCAGGGAGCTCTTTTAAACTACTTCGTCCACTCCCGTATCCAACACTTGTGGGAACACGCACTGTATTGTTAGGTTCTGGGAGCGCAACCGTCACCAAACACACATGGTCTTTTTTTTTTTTTTAAGGTATTATATGTGTACATATCTTACCATTGCCCCCTCCCCCACCCCACTCCCATACATGCCCTCACCCCCCAATGTTTTGCATCCGTTGGTTACTCTTATATGCATGCATATAAGTCCTTCAGTTGATCTCTTATTTCCCCCACCTCTCCCTAACCTTACCGCTGTAATTTGACAGTCTGTTTGATGCTTTACTGCCTCTGTATCTATCTTTTTGTTCATCAGTTTATAATGTTTTTCATTATCCCCAAATGAGTGAGATCATGTCAAACACACATGGTCTTGACCCGCGTGGCACCTCTGTGCCAGTTGGGGTCATGGGGCAAGACAATAGAGAAATAAACAAAAGCCCTGGCCGACCATGAAAGTATCACTAAGTGGAACAACAAATCGATGTTCTCTCTCTCTCTCTCTCTCTCTCTCTCTCTCTCTCTCTCTGTCCCCCTCCTTTCTTCTCTCCCTTTCTCGCTCTCTCCAAAAGCAATCAAACAATAAATCTTGGGGGGAAAAGAAACAAATTCCCTACCAGTGGTAAATGCTATGAGATGCTGTGACGCTGAATAGCGAGACGAGGTCACGTCTACATGGCCACCAGGAGTGAGAAGGAGCCCTCAGAACGTCGGGAAGGAGCACCAGGGGGCAGAACATCGGAGACAAGGGGCCTGCTTCTCTGATGACATCTCCTGCTACGTGCCTGCGCCCACTGGCCAACCCCACCGTCACCTGAACGTGCCAAACACATGCTCGCCTCGGCCCTTTGCACGGACTACCCTCCCCACTCTCCTGAAACACTCTTCCCCTCCATCTTCGTGCTCCCTCTGACCCAGATCTCTGCTCAATAAAGCAGGAGGGAAATGGATGAGACCACAATCACGTTCATTCTTGCACGCTCTCCACACGCATTTACTGAGTGCCAGCTGAATGCCAGGCCCCGTTCTAGCCCGCCCTGGGAATACAATGGTGAGCTACAAGGCGCATCTCCTGCTCTCATAGGTCCTACATTCCAGTTGGAGAAATGGTCAGAAAACAAACATCTAAGTCAGGTGGTGGCACGTGTACGGGGGTGAGAGTTTTTATTGTAGACACGGTGGTCGGAAGGTGCCTCTCGGAAGGAGTGAGCGGACAGCTTAATGATCTAAGTAAGCCACGGGGAGACTGGGCGGGGGGAGAGACTGAGGCAGAGACACAGCAGACACAGAGGCCCGAAGGCAAAGCTAGCTTTCAAAATACCACAAGAAGCTTCCTCAACAAAGCTGTTAAAAACTCTATCAACCATCTGAGCTGCCCGGTGTGGCTCAGCGGTTAGAGCATCGGTCCGCAAACCGGAGGGTCGAGAATTCTATTCCTGGTCAAGGGCACGTGCCTGGGTTGTAGGTTTGATCCCCAGCCCCAGTTGGGGTGTGTGTGGAGCAACCAATCAATGTGTTTCTCTCACATCAATGTTTCTCTCTCTATTCTCTTTCTTCCTCTCTAAAAAAAAATCAGTGGGCAAAATATCCTCACTCCTTGGATGAGGCTTAACAACAAGAAAAATTATATTGAAAGTTTGTGTTCCCCCAGAAAGATATATTGAAGTCCCTGCCCCCAGTGCCTTAAAATGTGATCTTATTTGGAAAAGGGCTCTGACCGATGTAGTTACTGAAGATGAGGTCACACTGGAGGAGGGTGGGTCCTTCATCCACACTTGAAGATGGAGCAGAGATTGGAGGGATGCAGCTGTGAGTCAGAGAGCACAAGGACAGCTGGCCGCCGAGAGATGCGGGCGAAGGTGCGGAAGGACCGACCTGGAGCCGTAGGGAGCACGGCCCCGCCGACACTTGGATTTTGGATTTCTGGCCTCCAGAGCTGTGTCACAATACGTGTCTGTTGTGTTAAGCCACCCAGTTTGTGGCACGTTGTCATGGCAACCCTAGGAAACAAAGATGCCTATCAGACAGCCAAGGTCTGAGCTGAGGGCAGAGTTTAGGGCTGAAGATGTACATCTGGAGGCAGAACACCTTAAGCAAGCAGACCGGACGTCACGTACAGCAAAACCCGACAAGGTGCTGCCCACGGACGGCAGCGTTTGGAGCAACAGCTGGCCTGTGTTCTCAGACACCTGCCCGAAGGCACGAAGAGCAGAGCGGGCCGCAGTGGCATTGGGCTAAATCGACGCCGCAGCAGCGAACAGCAGAGAAAATC
Organism: Plecotus auritus; assembly: GCF_963455305.1. NCBI lineage: Eukaryota > Metazoa > Chordata > Mammalia > Chiroptera > Vespertilionidae > Plecotus > Plecotus auritus. The sequence goes on along the minus strand of NC_137771.1, from coordinate 4,190,385 downwards.
ACCGTGTAACGGGGCCCTCAGACAACACAAATGTCACACCCAAGCCAAGGTCAATTAACACAATAAAAACGTCTCAAACAGGGGAAACGCGGCAGCTAGACATAGACGATGGTTACCGGGCACCTTGTGGTATAATTAACCCTCAAAGAGTTAGACAAAGCCCTGACCAGTTTGGCTCAGTGGATAGAGCGTCGGCTTGCGGACCGAAAGGTCCCAGGCTCGATTCCAGTCAAGGGCATGTACCTTGGTTGCGGACACATCCCCAGTGGGAGGTGTGCAGGAGGCAGCTGATCGATGTTTCTCTCTCATCGATGTTTCTAACTCTCTATCCCTCTCCCTTCCTCTCTGTAAAAAAGCAATAAAATATATTTAAAAAAAAAAAAGAGTCAGACAAAGAAAGCAGCCCACGGCGATGCAACAGGTGGGATAGAATTAGCAGGTATAAAAGGAGAAAAGTGAAGCGAAAGACAACGAGCTTCCCTTTCAGGCACACAGGTCTCTCTAATAGAATGTCGTCAAATTCTAGAACAGAATTTAGTCATATTCTCAGATACAAACCCCAACAAAAACAAAAAAGGAACACAGGGAATAGGGTACCTTGGAGTCATTAAAACTTACCAACTGTTCATGTGAGCATAATCCATGGACACAGCCAGTAGGGGGGTGAGGGCATGTGCTGGGGGAGTGGGTGTGGCTGGGGAGAGGTCAATGGGGCGGGGAGGGGAAAGGAGACACATGTAATACTTTAAACAATAAAGAATTTTTAAAAAACTTACAAACTATAAAACATAAAGTTCAGAACATGTCAGACCATCATTGCAGCAATACGGACAAATGTAAGACCTCAGCTTATAAAACTGTCTTCAATTTAAAATCATGTCCATGAGCAACATGTGCCCGGAAATGCGTCATCCCGATGGCGTGGTTGGCTTGGCTGGTGGGTGAGGCCCAGTGCGCCCCTCCCAGAGCTGAAGCTTGCTTTTTTTGAAAAAAAATATATTTGTATTGATTTCAGAGAGGAAGGGAGAAGGAGAGAGAGAAACATGAATGAGAGAGAGAATCATTGATCGGCTGCCTCGTGGGGACCGAACCCGCAATCCGGGCGTGTGCCCCGACAGGGAGTCGAATGGGGACCTCCCGGCTCACAGGTCGACACTCAATCCCTGAGCCACGCCGGCCGCCCAGCTTTTCATCAAGAAGCTGCTGCTCCTCTTACAGGAACTATACTCAGTTGTTGTTTTTTTTCTTTTTCCAAAAAGTCTGTTAAGATGCCCATTTTTTAAGAACTCTCATTGCATCTAAATTCCAGGTCCAAATTTTTATTCCAGGAGCCTGCCCGGCGCATTTAAGACTGTGCAGAATCCATTTCACCCAGCGACGGTCCTCGGGGCGAGCTGGGAGTGGGCGTCTGGCAGCCTTGGGGGTTTCCTGCCTCCTCGGAGCGATGAAATCTCTAGTTATGACATTGTTATGTCACCGAGACGCACCGCCTGCCAAGCCTCATCTTAGACAGCTATGTGGGTTTTCCCGAATTCCCTCCAGCAACTTAAACCCTCCACGTCCTTGCCAGCTCCCGGGGAAATTAAACAGGGCCTGCGCAGGAAATATAAAGTGACTAACGGTTGCACAGCCCTCCGCGTGGCATTTTCCATGGCGGGGAAACAAGCTCGAGGGGACTGTGTTCACAGACAGCGTGAGGGTCGGTCCTCAGACTCGGGGAGAAACCCGGGTCCTGCCCGGAAGGTCTGAATGTTTTCATTAGAAACGTCTCTGCCGGGGGAGCAGGGGGAAAGGGGGGATCCTGCATTCTTTTTTTTTTTCTTGTTTTACATAATTTCAGAGAGGAAGGGAGAGGGAGAGAGAGATAGAAACATCGATGATGAGAGAGAATCATTGATCGGCTGCCTCCTGCGCGCTGGCCCCCTCCCCCACGGGGGATCGAGCTCGCACCCTGGGCATGTGCCCTGACTAGAACTGTGACCTCCTGGTTCATAGGTCGATGCTCAACCACGGAGCCATGCCAGCCGGGCGCGATTCTATCTTAGTGGTCGTGATGAAACACCATCAGACCTGCGCGTTAGCAGAGGCCCACTAGAAACGTGTCCCAGGCAAACCATCGCCTCTCTCTAACAATCACCTCTCTCTATTAAACATAATAAACGCACGGTCATCTGAAATCAAGAGCTGCCAAAAGGAACACAGGCTTTTCTCTTCAAACTGGACAAGCCACAATCATCCGAGATGACGTTATTATGCCTCCATGAAAACAGAAAATCAAAGTGGGTGCCATCGGATGTCCCGGTGCAGGCGGGGACTGTCGTGTCGAGAGATGGGCACGCACGGGCAGGGCTGAGCCGTGTGAGGAGCCCCCGGAGTCCAGGGAGCGAGCCCGATTCTCAGGGAAGCGTGGGACTCGAACAGAGTCCGGGTCCAAGGTCACCCTCGAGCGCCTGGACACAGAACAGCCGGAGGCCAGAAGGCACACGTGACCTGCTTGGAACGCACTAAAAAGAGACGCTGCACAGCGCAGAAAACAGAAGTTTCCTGGCCGGGACCCTTTCCTGCTGGAATTCCCTCTGTTTTAGGGATAACAGGAATCCAAACATTCAGCCAAAGCCTCACTTTTGTAACAGGCTTGTTTTTTGTAGATGTTTCTGTGGTGGCTGAGTTTGGTCACTAATTTCAATAATAGTGTGTGAATGTACCCAACACAGCGAAGTGTTAAAAGTTAAATAAGTGTGCTCTCTCTCTCTCTCTCTCTCATATATATATGTGTGTGTGTGCGTGTGTGTATATATATGTGTGTGTATATATATGTGTGTGTGTGTGTGTGTGTGTATATATATATATGGGTGTGTATATATATATGTGTGTGTGTGTGTGTGTGTGTGTATATATGTGTGTGTATATATATGTGTGTGTGTGTGTATATATATATATATATATGTGTGTGTGTGTGTATATATATACATATGTGTGTGTGTGTGTGTGTGTGTATGTGTGTATGGGTGTATATATATGTGTGTGTGTGTCTTTTTTAAAAAGCATACTTGTGCCTGGCCAGTGTGACTCAGGGGCTGAGTGTTGACCTATGAACCAGGAGGTCACTGTTCAATTCCTGGTCAGGGCACAAGTCCAGGTTGCAGGCTCCAATCCCCAGCGTGGGGTGTGCAGGGGGCAGCCGATCCCTCATTCTCTCTCATCGTGGATGTTCCTATCTCTTTCTTCCTCTCCCTTCCTCTCTAAAATAAAATTTTTTTAAATGTAGCCAACATGCGCCCATCTGGAGCAGATACAGCTTCGTGCCTTAGATAGAACAAGGAAATGTTACCCGCCTCCCAGGTCTCTGTCCGTGTATCTGTAAGTTGCCAGTTTCTCTGGAAGACATCTGTCTTCCATCTATTTTTGTGAAGTTCTCTCGTAGTTCAAATAAGCAGTATGAGCTTCCTTTTCCCCGTCCATGCCGTCACTAACCAGAAGAGGGGAGGAGACCCAGAAAGTGTAAAACCTGCTGGGTGCCGTGTCCTCGGTGCCCCTGACCCCGCCTCACGGACCCATGAACTGGTCAGCCCTGTTCTCGCCCACCCTCCGGCACACACGGCAGAGCCAGATGGAAACTCCGCTGACTAAATTAAAACACACTAATTGGGCATCGGATTTCTCCCGAAAATGTTCCTTCCCAGCATCACAGATGAGGCATCGTGTGGGTGTCGGATGTACGACTAAGAGGAAATTTGCTCTTTCTGTCCAAACAAATCATTCCGATTCCCTTTACCAAACTCACTCATTGGCTCCTGGAAATGACCAAATGGAGGTTGTGGGGAATGTAACTGCTCAGACATTCAAAGGGTTTATTCAGTGATGGAAACAAGCAGAGTCAAACCGGCCGCTAAGTCATTCCGAGATTAAGTTGGGCTTCCTCGCCAAACCAGCCCCCCAAACCCAGAGGCGCCATGTGGGTCCAGACCAGGGGTGGGCAAACTTTTTGACTCGAGGGCCACCATGGGTTCTTAAACTGGACCAGAGGGCCGGAACAAAAGCATGGATGGAGTGTTTGTGTGAAGTAATATAAATTCAAAGTAAAGGAGCGGAGGGGAGAGCAAGAGAACCCTCCACTCTTTCGGCTCCGCGGGCCGGATAGAACAGCCGAACGGGCCGGATCTGGCCCGCGGGCCGTAGTTTGCCCACGGCTGGTCCAGACGCTCTGCCTTCCAGATACAAGCACTTGGGTCTTCCTTGCCGTTCACACACCAGGTTAATGTTTTGAAGACCCGGTCTTACGGCTTCCTGCTCTAACATGAACTCGTTTGCAGCGTCACCAAAAACTGTATGCATTTAACCGGACGGCTCGGGGACTCCCATCAGCAGGTTATCCAGGTCCATGAACTGCAACGCGAACAGTTTCCTGGCTGTCGTGTGGTTTCTATGACAACCCAGAGGTACCTGGCACCTCCGCGTTCTGTCCGGCAGGGCTGACCTGACCTGCATCCACGGGTGCTGTGCCTGTAGCTGCCAGGGGCTCTGGGCTCCCCAGGGCAAGATCAGCATCCGCAGCGACAGAGCCTGGTCGCCGCGCGTCCCTTGCACGGGATGTGATGGAAACGGCGCCTGAGCTCTATGCTCTTCCTCCTCGGAACCAATAACATCGTAAGGAGAATATTAAATAAATTCCAGGACAGAGCATTCCACAAAACACCTGACCAGCGCTCCTGGTAACTGTCACCAAAAACAAGAACGGTGAGAAACTGGCGCGGCGGCGAGGGGCTAAGGAGAGATGGCAACCCATGCTGAGCGGGGTCCTGGGTGGGCTCCCGGACCAGGCAAAGGGCGTCAGTAAAGAAGGCTGGGTGCTGCCCTTACCGGTTTGGCTCCGTGGATAGAGCGTCGGCCTGCGGACTGAAGGGTCCCGGGTTCGATTCCGGTCAAGGGCATGTACCTTGGTTGCGGGCACATCCCCAGTAGGAGGTGTGCAGGAGGCAGCTGATCGATGTTTCTCTCTCATCGATGTTTCTAGCTCTCTATCCCTCTCCCTTCCTCTCTGTAATAAATAAAATACATTTTTGAAAAAAAGAATGCTGGATGACGATAATAAACAGCTACGTCACTGGTTTATGTATTTACTATACTATACTTTCATTGTCATTTTTTAGTGTATTCTTTCTACTAATTAAAAAAACACTGCTGTAGAACAGTGTGCCCTCGTACAGCTCACGCTTACCATGCCTCGATTGTGTCTTGTCTCTTGTGTTTGATTCCATCCCAGGCGGTTTTATGCAGTGACACGCAGGGCAGGCCTGTGGCCTAAGAGCAACGGTGGCCTCAGCCTGTGGTGGGCGGCACCGTCGGTGTCTGTGCCGGTGTCAGCGCACTCGGATGCTCTCACACGGCGGAATCGCCCAGCGACGCACGTCTCAGAACGCACCCCTGTCTTCAGCGGAACATGCCTGTACTCGCTTGTGTAGACCTTGGCTGTGGTGGGAAGGAAAAACATTTCCCCTGGGAAGTCACAGGTTCATCCTCGGGCAGGTCAGAACCCACAGTATCTGTGCGGTGGCCCCGAAATTCTCAGCCAAAAATTCCGTTTATTCTAGCGATCCTGGCTCACCGTGCGTCTGAAGTATCTGGTATAAACAAACACAGGGTCTGGATTTCCGCAGATGAAGTTCCAACGAATATAAGCTTGGAATCAAAAGCACAGAATGCACGAGGAAACGAGTTGCTAAAAGTAAGACTAAGCAGGAAAAAACCAACAGTGGTAGGCCCAACGAAGACTGCAGATGTTGGAATTATTAGCTACCAAATACAAAACATTGTTTACTAAAAGTAAAGAAGAAAAGGAAATAGGAGAGATGGAAAAAGAGGTTAGCAAAAATGACCAAGGACGTGTGAAATAAAGCCAAATACAGTATCTAAACATCCTATCTAATAAAAGAGTAATATGCAAATTGACCATCACTCCAACACACAAGATGGCCGCCACAAGATGGCCGGCAGGGGAGGGCAGTTGGGAGGGACCAGGCCGGCAGAAGAGGGAAGTTGGGGGCGACCGGGCCTGCAGGGAAGGGCAATTGGGGGGGACCCAGGCCTGCAGGGGAAAGCAATTGGGGGGAACCAGGCCTGCAGGGGAGGGCAGTTAGGGGTGACCAGGCCTGCAGGGGAGAGCAGTTGGGGGGAACCAGGCCTGCAGGGGAGGGCAGTTAGGGGTGACCAGGCCTGCAGGGGAGGGCAGATAGGGGTGACCAGGCCTGCAGGGGAGGGCAGTTAGGGGTGACCAGGCCTGCAGGGGAGGGCAGTTGGGGGGGACCAGGCCTGCAGAGGAGGGCAGTTAGGGGCAAACAGGCTGGCAGCGGAGCAGTTAGGCATCAATCAGGCTGGCAGGGGAGTGGTTAGGGGGAGATCAGGCTGGCAGGCAGAAGCGGTTAGGGGCAATGAGGAAGGCAGGCAGGCGAGCAGTTGGGAGCCAGCAGTCCTGGACTGTGAGAGGGATGTCCGACTGCCCATTTAGGCCCGATCCTACTGGGATCGGACATCCCTCGAGGGGTCCCAGATTGGAGAGGGTGCAGATTGGAGAGGGTGCAGGTTGGGCTGAGGGACACACACCCCCGTGCACGAATTTCGTGCACCAGGCCTCTAGTGACAGATATAATCATCAATATTATAAAGTCCATTAAGGTTAAGTAGCAGATATAGTTAAAGCGAGTAACAACCAATTGGAAGGCAGATTTGAAGAAATCACACATAATCCAGCCCAGAGGCAGAAACAGAAAATACAAAAGAGTTAGACCCAAAGGACAGAGTAAGAAGGTCTTTTACTCATGTGAACAAAGTTATAGAAGGCGGGGGGAAACGATGGATAGGAAGCAATGGAAATAATGCCTAACCATGTTCCGGAACTGATGAAATACAACAGTTCTCAGATACTGAGGAAAGTACTTGCATAGACTGATTGTAAGTAAACGGTCACACACCAACAAACAGAGAGACTTTCAAGACGGGGAGAAAAGACAACACCTCTAAGAATGGGCTGTTAGACTGCAAACTAACTTTTCATTCAGTTACGATAATATGGGAAGACCACGGAATGAAAAAACACTTCCGAAATTCTGAGGCAAAATGTGTCAACTTAAGAGTTATATATGTACGGGAAGTTATCTTTCAGGAAGGAGGGTGAAAAAAAGACATTTTCAAGCAAAAGAGTTTTCAACCAGCAAATCATCCCTACATGAACTTTGGAAAGAAATACACTGTAGAAAGAACACTAACCCTGAAATAATATCTGAGACAGGGGTCCTCAAACTACGGCCCGTGGGCCACAGGCGGCCCGCCGAGGACATGGATCCGGCCCGCCGGGTGCCGCTGCCTGTCCTGCTCAGCAGCCGACTCGTCCCGGGCCCGCAGTGCGCATAGGAATTTGTTCATAGTTTTTTTTTTTTAACTATAGTCCGGCCCTCCAACGGTCTGAGGGACAGTGAACTGGCCCCCTGTTTAAAAAGTTTGAGGACCGCCAAAACCGGTTTGGCTCAGTGGATAGAGCGTCGGCCTGCGGACTGAAAGGTCCCAGGTTCGATTCCGGTCAAGGGCATGTAACTTGGTTGCGGGCACATCCCCAGTAGGAGGTGTGCAGGAGGCAGCTGATCGATGTTTCTCTCTCATCGATGTTTCTGACTATCTATCCCTCTTCCTTCCTCTCTGTAAAAAAATCAATAAAATATATTTAAAAAAAAAAATAATAATAAAGACATATAGTGTTCAAAAAAAAAAAAAAAAAAGTTTGAGGACCCCTAAGACCATGGAATTAAAGGTCCTGATTACATTTTTTCTTCAAATAATGGTGGTGTATGATTGTGGATGTTTTAAAGATGACAGCTTTTGTTCCCACCCCCCCCCCTGTTAAAAAGGCATATTTAACTGTAATTGAGACGGGTGGCCATTCCTGTGCTCCTATTATAAACGTGTGTGAGTATAGCCTTAACCGTAGGGTGCTGTGGTCAATGAAAGCTGTTTAGGAAAAAATGCGACAGAAACATAGTTTTCACTGATGAAGAAACATCATAAAATCCACTCCCTGTTAACGTAACATCTACTCCCTGCCTGCTGCCACGACGCATCAGAGGGCGCCAGGACGTCCATCGGAAACATTACCGTCCGTCCACTCACCACCGTCAGAGTGAAATGCAGAACGTTTCCCACTTAGTGGAGCTTTGCGGTTGCTTCGATGTTAAATTTTCCTGAGCACTTGATAAGCATGAGTGTGGGGTCCTAGCAAAGACAATATTTTGCATCTCCTGTAGCACAGGGTTCACTCCCTTGGTCTTAGGCATAAGCTTAAACTATAGGGAGGAGAATGGGTGAGTGCAAACAGCCCAGTTGGTATAAAAACGCAAGAGTCTTGGGGTCAAGGCAGTAGATTCTGCCTCCTCAACGCTTTACGTGCCTGGGTTCTCGCCGGCGCTCCGGACCCGGGGAACGGTTACCCACAGGGAGAGCTTCATGCCCAGAGGTGTCCAGCGCCGTGTTGGTCACGACAGTGAAAATCAGGCCACGGAAACCGTGGCATCTCTATCCGGCCATGGACACGATGCCGCTGATGATTTCGGGACTTGGAATAAAGACGAAGAGCTAACATTTCTACAGCATTTCCTGAGAGCTGGGCCCTGTTCGAAGGCTCTGGGCGCATTGGTTGATTTCGCCTGCACAACAGCCCGGGAGGTACTGCCCGCCATCCCTGTGCCCAGTCTGTGACCGAGGCGCAGCCCAAAGCTAGACCCTGGGGACTCAAACCGAGGCGGTCAGTTTCGTCTCAACACGTACCAGTTCTCCTATTCCCATGTTGAGTGAAAAAATAGACTATCGGACTGAATATGCAATACCTATCCTCACGTTGTCACTTAGGGTTTTAAAATCTGCTAGTGACAGAAAATGCCGCTCCCATTTGTTAACGTAACAAGGAATTGGTGGTTCAGCGCTGCACCCGTCCAAGGGCGCGGAGCGGGGCGCACTGCCTGGGCAGGTGCCGGGCGATGGCGCCCCATCGGGTTTCTCTCGGTGGCTGCCTCCTCGCCTGCACTGACTTCACCTCGCGATTCTTCTTCGGTGACAGCAAGCCCTGGGGTCATCCAGTCAAAAACAAACAAACAAACGAAACAACAGAAAAACCCGCTTATTTAAAGGTTTGAACGAAAACCTGGGCCGGTTCTCATCAGTTCGGACCCAAGGCCAGGGAACGCGATGCTCCGATCGGCCGCTGAGCTGAGCCCACCCTTGGATCCGTGGGTAGAACCGGCTCCAAACGAAGTGCATCTCCGACAGAGCGTGGGCTCGGGGAGAGAGAGCCGAGTGTTAGGGTGCGTCAGGTGTCCGCGGCCACCACTTCCTTCCCGGGAAGATAAGCATTGAAAACCGTCAGCAAACCTCTGGATGGTTTCTTGTCTGTGACCTCGAAGACACGGCATCGTCACCCCTTGGGTCGCCTCCTCGGTCCGCTTCAGTGCGGGCTCTCCTCTTTCTTGGACGCTCAGCTGTAGGCGTCCTCGGAAGCCCCTTTGTCCGTGGCTGACTCAGCCATCTCTTCCAGCTCCCGCACCTTCCTCATCACCTCTGTGCGAATGGCGCCGGCATCCAATCCCAGCCCTACCTCCTCCCGCCTTCCGCGTTCAGTGTGTTCCCCGGGCCGCCCCTTTGGGTCGTGGTTGCAGAGTGACTCCCTTGGAAAGCAGGCTTCAGGGTGGAGGAAGTGGTCAGCCTGCTCCTGGGGTCCGAGGAAGGGACGTGGAGGACGCAGATTGGGGCAGAAGTTGAGCTGGGACGCAGGCCCAGAGTAGGCCTGGGCCGAGCCCCTCGTTTTCTTTCTTAGTGCTTTTCTAGAGATTGTGAAATCCACACTTGACTTAGCAAAGTCTCAAGTTAGTATCGTTGCCCTCCTGAAAGAGAACAAGGAACGCTTTAAGAACATGTTAACTCACACCATTGCCTCCCAGTTTTCATGTTCTTGTTTAGAATTTTAATCTCTCTTGAGCACCCCTAATTGGACATTATCATTTGTATAGAGAGTCAACATTTATCCAGATTTAACCACCTTTCCTTCTTACCCAGGGGTCCTCAAACTTTTTAAACAGGGGGCCAGTTCACTGTCCCTCAGACCGTGGGAGGGCCGGACTATAGTTTTAAAAAAAAAACTATGAACAAATTCCTATGCGCACTGAAGAGCGTGATGGTGTCTCCCTTGCTCACTGATGCGTACCTAGCAAGGACTGGCACATAGTGGGAGGTCAATAGATATTTATTGACGGATGAATGAATAATTGTATAATGAAAGAAGTTAGAAATACCAAGAAGTGTTGGCATTCGGGCAGTTCCTTTCTGTGCTGTCCAGTCACTGGGTAGATCTCACTGTCTTTGCCTTCCAGAGAAAATGGTAAAGCTATTCCTATTTAAAGGTTTCTGCACAAATTAAACCTTTTTTTTTTCTTCAAGGAACCATGCCTCCTGCGGCTGAGGATGAGTGTGGGCTCACAAGTAAGTGCTCACGGACACGGCGACTTGTGCCCGTCCCTGCAGAGACCCGGCCCGTTCTCCCTGCCTCCAGCCGGCTCTCCGGGGTGGCTGTGCCCCAAGTTTCACTTTGACAGATCCAGTTCTTCGGCTTAAGATTTTATAGCCTCTTAAGTGGAAATACTACAGATAAAGTTAAGACATTTTATCTTTTAAATCATTTATGCTCCTGGAATTTCATGAAACAACCTCCTGGCCCAATTAAGTCACATATACTAATAAGCAATAGAGCATTTTGGAATCTTGCCAGGAAACGTGTTTCAATATCTCTCAAAAGATATATGACAACAACAACAATGAGAATAATAATATTGATGAAAGCGGCTAACCACCATGGAACCCTGATGGGGGCCAGGCCCGGCTCTAAATATGTCACACGCACAATCTCACTATCTGCCCAGCAGCCCTCTGGGGTGGGAGACACGGAGCCCCATCTTACAAGAGGCCAAGTCACTTGCCTGAGTCATACCGTTGATGAGCTGGGATTCACAGCCAAATCCCCCCGATTCCAGAGCTCTTTGTCACAACACCACTTTTCTGTTTTTAACCCTCACCCGAGGATATTTTTTTCCATTGATTTCTAGAAAGAGTGGGAGGGAGGGAGGGAGGAGGGGGAGAGAGAGAGAGAGAAACATCAACTGGTTGCCTCCTGCGCACACCCCTACCAGTGCTAGGAACTGCAACAGAGGTACTTGCCCTTCACAGGAATCGAATCCTAGGGCCGGCGCGCTAACCACTGAGAACCCCGGCCAGGACTACACTGTTTTCCTTCTTCTCTTATCCAGAATGAAAGAAAATATGTTGCCAAGGGACTGATTTATTATTCTAGAGCTGATTTCACAGAAGCAAACATTTCAAAGCTTCCTTTTTTTAATATAACAATTCTATGTTCCACATATGTCGGGTATGCTGAACTATTTGCTTGTCTATATAAACATATCGCATCCGTGTTGGTGGCCATGAAGGAGTGGAATGTATTCCTGAAATCTCTTAAAGCAGTTTCCTTGCGTGTTATTTATTTATTTATTTGGCAAGGGACTAGAGCACACCCTACTGGCCAGCTCATAGGAAATACAGCCTTTACTTGGGAGAAAACATATTGGTAACATTTGAAGATAATATCAGACGAATGTTTAGAAGAAATTTGAAAAAAAAAAAAAACTGTCTTGTAATCACCCACATATTAAATGAGTGCATCTATAGAACACTAAAAAATTCCAGTGCTTCTAAGTTCTAGAAGCGAGACAGAACTAGAAATAGAATAAGCACCAAGAATATCAAATGCCCATTTACAGGGAACGTAAGGTAAATGAAAAGTGGCTCGATTAGAAATAACTGGACAAACAACGTCTCTACAACCCCGACTAAGAAAAAGCAGTTTTAGAAAGCAGTTTTAGGCCAACCCTTAACACAACAGCCTGATGAGTGAGAACCAGCCGGCTCGACCATCCCACCAGCGGAGTGTACGGGGGAGGGGGCAGAGTACCCCCAATGACATACGGGGGGTGGAAATTGTAAAGAAATCTTTCTCTGTGAGACTTGCCAAAGGGCTGCTAAAGCTGACAGCATGCCTTGTGGCCGAATCTCACCTCTTACCAGCATGCACACAGCGTATGGGCTACATGATCTCTATACCCGTGCCCAGACGTTTCCAAAACATACGATAACACACTAAACAAGCCGCCCTATAAGAAATGCAATTCTTCCTCCTCCCATTGTCAGGTTGTTGTTTTTTTTTAACTGCACACTTATTTATAAATCGGTAAAAAATAAAAATAAAAATAAAAAAAGGGCATAGTTACATTTAAACCGTGAATGGACCAAAGTAAAGGCTCTAGGACTAAGAATAATAATGCAAACAGCAGCTCCATTTAAAAGATTCCTTTGTTTAAAAGGAGGAACACAAAAACATTTATTATCAAGAAACAAAAACACTTAAAACTGAGAGAAATGAACACCGACATGTGTCTTCTCCCGGGGATTCAAAGAATATGGAAATGTGCATTGGGAAGGCTGGCAGGCGGGGAGGAGAGGGAGGCCAGCGACTTAGCAAAGCAGCGACCCTGGCTCCGAGGGTTCTGAGCCAGAACCTCCCTTTGTGCTCACTCCAAGGACAGCTTCTTCTTACACTGAAAGAAGGGAAGGGCAAAGTGACAATTTGGGTCAATGTGGTTAAGGCTAAGGTTTTAGATGTTATGTTTAGGGTTTTTTTACATTAAAAAAAACAATCAGCTAATAATATAAATTCCGTGAGAAGTGGCCTCAAAATTAAATGGACTGTGAGAGATGTAAAAGAGACATTGTCTGACTTGAAATGTCCTTCTGACTGCAGACAGTTTAAAACAAGTGAATTTCAGGACAAAGAGAGTGTTTTTCCCTACACCCCTAGACTAGTGTTCTAATCTGTGAAAAGTCAGTGGGAATGATCACTGGGTAGATGCAACATGCAAATATTATTTCAAGTTACTTAGCATTTTCCTTTTAAACTCTTCCCCAAACACTCCATTCTTGGCATGTCAATGGTATAACAAAATAGCCTTAGGAGACTATTGCATCAAAGACCTGTGGAGTCTCCTCATGTAATTCACTCCCAGCTGAGAGAGCCATATTATAAGAATATAATTGCAAGCAAAATTCAGTAAGCTATCAGCTATAACCGGCTCCCCCCTGCCCTCCCCCCCAAAAATAAGTCCGTTTATTTTGCAAGTTTAAAAGATAGCAGAAGGGGGAAGAAATCAGATTCATCACGTATTACTCATGTGATTTTATGGCTTTTGATACTTTACCAAAACATTAGCACATTGTACAGCTCACAACCATATAGTCACTATTATAGTGAGTATCTCGGGGATCTTCTTTCTCTAAAGGGGTGTGTTTGCTGGTTGCTGGGGTGACTATCAGGGTTTTATGAATAGGGGAATGTAAAAGCATGCCAACGAGGCAGCACGAATTACAACTGTATTGAGGCAACTTGGAACAGCGTAGCCAGGGTTCCCTTCGGAGGAAACCGGAGCTCGAGGTCCCCATTCAGCAAATTCTGCCCGGAGCCCTCCACAAAGATGTTCTCTGGTCCTTGCTGTTCGCTGGTAACAGCCTATGGTAAGCTGTAAACACAGATGAAGGCCAAGTGGGGTGGGGGTGGGGCAAAAAAATCTGCATTTTCTGTGAATCAAAAAAAAAAACACCTAATTTGGTAAGAAAACCAGCAATTAGCTGTGACTAATTTCCTCCCTCTTAAACTAATACGGAATGAACGGCAATAAGTAAGACGTGAACACAAAGATGGAATTACCGGCGTTGTTGATAAGTAGCACAGATAGGGAAACCGCCCAAAGCTCCAGAGCTGGCCAGGAGGAGGATGGAGGCCGCTCTGGTAAACATTCGTTTATCTCGCAACTGGAAAAGGGCAAAGAGATACTTCAGATTTTTGTGTGTGCCTGTGTGCGTGTGTGCATGTGTGCGTGTGCACGCGCCTAAAGGCTTGAATTCAAAATTAAGCCTTTGAATTAAATTTTAAAGAATGTAAGTAAATAATAGGGGAGAAAAGGCAAATCCTTTCATGGAGCGCGAAGTTAATCGTTAACCTGATAATGAGGTCGGGATCTCTCATTGCGGACGGTAGGCCATCCCTGTTAGGCCGTTCACCGCACGACCACCAGGCGTTATTGCTGAAACGCAGGCCCGGCTCCGGGAGACCCGCGAGGTCAACGGGAGGTCTCTGGCCTCTGCTCAATGCAGTCCCACTCCAGGGATTTGTTCTGGTTCCAGCTGGAGGGTTTCTGTCTTGTTTGCTTTTTCTCTCACTTTAGTTACTCTTGGTTTGTTATCATTTGTATTATTTATTTTACGGTTAAACTATAAGCCTAGGTTGCATCACCGGCGCCCCGGGAGAGGCTCGCTGGTGCTGCATCCTCGGGCATCCGTGGCTGCCAGCCAGGCCGAGGGAGGGGAGGCCAGCGCGGGTCTGACAAGGAGACTCGGCCTGGGGACCCCAGGGGCCCGTGGGTGGCCCTGGCCGGGTCCACTGCCACCAGTTGACTTTCAAAGCCGTGGTCAGAAGGGAGGTGGCTGGCACTCTCCCATGAGAGGCGTCAGCAGTGCGGCCTCGGCGCCCTTCGCGGTCCCATGCTGTCCCCACGCGGACCCGCGCCGCCCCTCGCTGTCCTGCTCTGCCCCTCGCTCTCCCACTCTGTGGCTCGTTGCCCCAGGTGACCCCGCTGCCCCCAGTGCACTGTCCGTCTACCCCCACCCTTGTCCGTTGCTACCCACACTGGCCCTCCCACGCTGCGGCCCGCGGCACCGTGGCGAGCGTGGTGGCAGCCCGCGGACCGGAGAAAACACGCAAAAACCGTCCCCGCGGCTGTAAAAGACGGGAAGGTCCCCGCGAGGCGCGGCGCCCCCTTGCGGGAGGCAGGGACGGGCTGCCCACGCGCTGCGGGGAAAGCCACAGGCGCCACGCGCTCCCAGCGCCGCCTGGGTCCCCAGGGCGCCCCCTCGCTCCCCCCGGAAGGCCAGGGCGGCGTCCCCGCAGGCCCCGCGACGCGGCGGACCCCACGCGAGCGCCTCCGCCGCCTGGCATCGCCCCTTTAAACGGCTCGCGGCCGGGATTGGCTGCCCTGGGGATGGGGCGGGGCCTTGACGTCACGCTCCGCCCCCTAAAGTATAAAGCGGACGGCGCGGCGGGGCGACGGAGGCCGAGTGCAAGCGGGAGCGCGAGCCTGGCGGAGCGGTGCAGCCAGGCGCCTGCGCGGTGTCGGCCCCCAGCCGGGCGCGGAGCCAGCCGGGACGGACATGCGCGGGAGGGCGCCGGGGGGCAGCCGCGGCTCCGCGGGGTAAGGGGCCTCGGGCCGGGGGGAGGGCGGCGCCGCGCCCCCGCCGCTCCGGCTGCGGGCGGCTCCCGTCGCAGGGCGGGTCCCCGGGCGCCTAGAGGGTCGCCCAACGCGGAGTTTCCCCGGGAGGGACGGACGGACGCAGGGAGGGAGGGAGGGGGCGGCCCGGGCGGCGCGGTCGGGCCTGGGGGGCCCTCGCCTCTCCGGCCGCGCACCGGGCGCCCGGTCGCGCCTCGGCCCGAGACGGCTGCCAGGGGGCGCGGGTTTCGGAGCGGGGAGCCGGGGTCCCGCGCGGGCTGGCGGCGGCCTCGCGCGTCCCCTTCCCCACAATGGAGCTGCGCCCCGGTGCGCACCGTGCGCCCAGCCACCGTCCCGAGAGCCGCGGTGGGAGGCTGCGGGGTGGTCGCTGCCCGCGCGGCCCCCCGCCTGGCCTCGGCGACCACGTCCCCGCAGTCGGCGTCTGTAATTCATCCGGCAGCTCTGTGCCTCTCCCTCTCCCAGGAACCGGCCGCTCGGAGCGCCCTGAACACGGCTCCCCAAGGAAAGGAACTGCGGGCTTGTCTGCTCCGAACGCGAACGCTCATTGGGTATTTCCCGGGCGTACGTGTGTGTATTTATATGTATATCTCCGTCTCCGTGCAAATGAGATACCTCCTTAACCGTGATTGGTGCTGGATGGGTGCTGGCTAAGTCTTTATTAGGGTTTCGTCATTGCTTGAAAGAAACCAGTCTCTTACCTGATAAAAAATATGAATAGATTGTTAGTCATAAACTTAAGTGCAGTCAGAATAGAGACTGTAGCTTTAAAAGATGTGTTGGTGACTTTAGGTACACCTGCAACACAGGTAGGGCAGGACTGGTTTCCAGGCAACTGTCAGGGGTGAAGAAAGGTGAGGTTAAAACGCTTTTTTTTTCTTCTTCTAAGGGGGACGGGTGCTCTGCACAGTTTTGAGCGTTCACAGGTCTGTGAGAATGCAGTGGGTATGTGTCTGCTGAGGAGACAAACGTCTAAGTTCACCACAGTTAGGTCCGCCTTTTTGTTAAAACTGCTTCTCTCTCTCTCTCTCTCTCTCTCTCTCTCTCTCTCTCTCTCTCTCTCTCTGCATGTCTGTAATTACACAGTTTTAAGTGAAGCAGTATTTAAACAGATCAAAGACCGGCTAGGTACCCATTTCAGGAAATGACCAGATTTGGGTAAGACCAAAATAAAAGTTGGTTTCGTGTTACCGTGCTGACTCTGTTACCAGTGTGAATAGCCTGGCTCCTTCCTAAAGAGAAACAGAGGTTTCAGCGTGGACTTCAGCACGCTGTCAGCCCCGCTGCACCCAGGTTTGTTCAGCTGCTTTTGTGTTCCACTGTTTTTCACTGATTTCAGAGAGGAAGGGAGAGGGAGAGACATCCATGATGAGAGAGAATCATGGAATCATGGATCCGCTGCCTCCTGCACGCCCCACACTGCGGATCAAGCCTGCAACCTGGGCATATGTGCCCTGACCGGGAATCGAACCGTGACCTCCTGGTTCCTAGGTGGACACTCGCCGGCCGGGCCAGCTGTGTTCCAGTGGCTATTCGCTAATAGGTGCCAGAGGTCTTGAACTAACGATGTATAACCTAACACACGTTAGATTGTAAACTCCTTAAGGGCAGGAACTCTGCCTCGCACAGCTTCTATCTTGCGGGCCCTGGCACATAGTTAATGGTTGATAAATAACTGCAGGAAAGCAGATTTTACATTTTAAAGTTCAGCAGGAATGGATCAGTCGCTGATAAAGGTCGCAAAGCAAAGCTGTTGTTTAGTGACGGTTAGGAAATGTCCGAGCCATTCATGTTCTGATAGGTAAAAATGACTCTTTCGATGAATTGTTTTTCCTTCTTTCAGCTCACTAAAGACAGGTCTCTCTTCCTCTGAGATTTAATGATCACACTGTAGACCTGAGTGTTTGTGTGACAATAACTCCTAACTGCCGCTTCTCCGAAGCTGAACCAGATCACACTTCCTCTGTGCTCATGCTGATGGTAGCTTCCCAAAGCCAGTTGCTAAATTACAGGTACAATCCAACACGCCTGAAACCGACCTGAATGGCCACATACCATCCGGTTGCTTTAGAAAGGGGCAGAGGAGGGAGGAGGTGGTGCCAGGGGTAATTCCAGGAATTTGAATGTCCTGGGCTCCCTCTACCAGAGAAACAACCCTGCTCCCACTCGGAATGAGTCTGCACGGCCCTTCGCCGTCGGCCAGGGCTCGGCAGCACCCTCGGGGCCGGTGGGACCATGCTTACAGGAGCTGATGAGTAGCCCTGATAAACAGCGCCGTGTGGCATCCTGGCTTTGTTGGCACAGTAGAGACACATGCTTTGTGAAGGCAGGTAAAACGGGGGGCGGGGGGAGGGGTCCAGGTTCTGCATGTAAGTTCCGTAGAGAAGTTGGGCCCCTGCCGGTGTGACTCGGTGGCAGAGTGTCGGCCGGCTCACCGAAGGGTCTCAGGTTCGATAACCGGTTAAGGACACTCTCTGAAAACGATCCTCTGGTGAGGATTAACAACAACCATAATAACAATAAATAGAGAGGTTAGTTTGAAGGTAGGGGAAAGTTAACGTCAGCTTCGAGGCTCAGAGAGGAAACAAAAGATTCTGTGAGACGGAGTCATTGTTGATGCTTTAATCCAATTCCGTGTGCCATCAAACAGGGCAGTATTACTAACAGGCCTTGGTGAATACGCTTTTAAAATACGGGGTTCTGGCCCCAGGGATTAGGCCTCTTCAACTCCGCAGTGCCACGGTTCAACAACCATTGCAGTTAGGAAACAGTCGGAGGGTAAGGGTTGGAAGACAGTGTCCAATAGCTCAGTAAAGACCCCTGAAGAAGAATCTGGACGAGGAGATTGTGATTGTCTAAAAAATACTCCTCCCCTGCGTGGATGCGTTTCTGACTCTTCTCGTGACTGCCTCTTTCCACCCTTTGGATTTTACACAAAAAGCCACCTGATCCGGCCGGCGGGGCTCAGTGGTTGGGCATCGACCTATGAACCAGGAGGTCACGGTTCGATTCCCAGTCAGGCCACGTGCCCAGGTTGCAGGTTCCCCAGTAAGGGGCATGCAGGAGGCAGCCGACCGAAGTTTCTCATCTTGGACGTTTCTATTTCTCCCTCTCCCTTCCTCTCTGAAATCAATAAAATATACTTTTTTTTTTTTTTTAAAGTTACCTGCAAGTCCTGGCAGGAGTGGCTCAGTTGGTTGAGTGTCATCACGTGCGCGGAAACATTGCTGGTTCGAGTCCAGTCAGAGCATATACCTGGGTTGCAGGTTCGACCCCCCAGGCAGGGAGTGTATAGAAGGCAACCGATCGATGTTTCTCTCTCACATCAATGTTTCTCTCTCAATCACTCCCCCCCCCTCTCCCTCCCTCCCTCCCTTCCTCATGTCCCCAGGTGAGAATTTTTTAAGTCACCTGCGAGAGGCCTTCCCTAACCACCTGTATGAATGGTTCTCGGCCTCTTGCTGTTCTGCGTCCTTGGGGGCCCCGCAGTCTGAAATGGCTGCTTTTACTGTTGTCCCGCTCACCAGTTTGCGTCTTCACCGCAGAGCACGGTGTCTGGTCCAGAATAAGCATTTGGTAACTATTTGTGCCCCTGCCCTCCAAGGGCTTGTCCTGTTTTACCTCTGCAGCCGACTAGCACTCAGGACTTGGGCGGTCCTCAGAGCCATCTCTGCATCCGTGGCCCCGTTTATAAACACGGGTGTTAGAGGAGGACCGGGGGGCCACCTCACGAAGCCACTCCGAAGGGAGAGGCAGGGCGAGGGAACGGGAGTGCCGGGTTCCTCGCAGCCGCGCACCAGGAAGGTGGCGCCCCATTTCCTGTCTGTGGGACGGAGACTCATCCTGCTCTTCGTAGGGGGTGCTGTGGGGATCGGGGGAGATAAAGGGTGAGAAGGTGCTTTCTGATGGGAGGCCTGCTGCTGTGGACGGCCACACTGCCCACGTGCACTGCCGTCACGGCCCACGTGCACTGCCGTCACGGCCCACGTGTACTGCCGTCACGGCCCACGTGTACTGCCGTCATGGGCCCACGTGCACTGCCGTCACGGCCCACGTGTACTGCCGTCATGGGCCCACGTGCACTGCCGTCACGGCCCACGTGTACTGCCGTCACGGCCCACGTGTACTGCCGTCACGGCCCACGTGTACTGCCGTCATGGGCCCACGTGCACTGCCGTCACGGCCCACGTGTACTGCCGTCACGGCCCACGTGTACTGCCGTCATGGGCCCACGTGTACTGCCGTCACGGCCCACGTGTACTGCCGTCACGGGCCCACGTGTACTGCCGTCACGGCCCACGTGTACTGCCGTCACGGCCCACGTGTACTGCCGTCACGGGCCCACGTGTACTGCCGTCACGGGCCCACGCTGTGAGCTGCCTTGGAGCGTGTGGGGTGGGGGGGAGCCAGCCGCTTCATCCCGGTCAGACGCGCGTGGCGTTGAAATGGAGGTGTGATGGGGGAGGCGCACCGTTAGAGATGGAAAGCTTCAAAAGAATCGATTGAAGGAGTCAGAGTCTAAAAGTAATACCTTAACCCGCCCTTCATTTTTTTTGTTTTTGTTAATCCTCACCTGAGGATATTTTTCCCGTTGATAAGTTTTTTTAGAGAGAGTGGAAGGGAGGGAGGGAGACAGAGAACATGGATGTGCATCCATTGGCGGCTTCCCACACACCACCCGACCGGAATCGAACCTGCAACTTAGGCACGTGCCCCTGACCAGAACGAAGTCAAGACCCTTTGGTGTGCGGGCCAACACTAACCACTGAGCCACATCAGCCAGGCTAACCCGCCCTCTTTAGGGGATAACTAGGCAGGAGAATCCCAGGGAGGCGAAGTGGAACAGGAACTGGCCTGGGCTAAGGGTTCCCCGAGAAAAGTCTGCAGCGGTCAGAGCGCGCCCTGCCGGTTGCCCGTTGGCCCGAGGGGTTGAAGAGGTGGGGGGGGGAGGCTTTGACACCAGGCTCCCAGCGCTCGCCAGACGTGACCTTGACCAAGTAAGTCGCTGACCTCTGCCTGGATCCTCATGTGTGACCGAGGGCAGTAATGGTGAGCCTCTGCCGTGGCTGAGCGGGTTCAGTCGGTCTGTAAACGGAGCGCTCGGAACAGTGCCTGGCGGGTAGAGTCCGGCGGCCGTTCTTGCTGGTTCAGTGGTCACAGTAACGATCCGGGGTGAGCCCGGGGCGGCTGGGTCAGTGCTCAGGGAGTCAATCTGAAGTCTCCAAGATTTGCTTCCCTTCATTAGACCGCGTGCTTGTTGTCCCTGAAGTTCGAAGAGCGTCTGGTCTCCTCCTCAGAAAGGGCTGACGCGTGTCGTAAAGGGAGTGCCGCTGCCCGCCCTCCCGGTGCTGCTGGGCTGCGGTGCCGCGGGGAAGGGCCGGGGACGGAGCGTGGAGGCCGGGGACGGAGACAGAGCGTGGAGGCCGGGGACGGAGCGTGGTGGCCGGGGACGGAGACAGAGCGTGGTGGCCGGGGACGGAGCGTGGAGGCCGGGGACGGAGCGTGGAGGCCGGGGACGGAGCGTGGTGGCCGGGGACGGAGCGTGGAGGCCGGGGACGGAGCGTGGCGGCCGGGGACGGAGACAGAGCGTGGTGGCCGGGGACGGAGTGTGGTGGCCGGGGACGGAGACAGAGCGTGGTGGCCGGGGACGGAGCGTGGTGGCCGGGGACGGAGACAGAGCGTGGTGGCCGGGGACGGAGCGTGGAGGCCGGGGACGGAGCGTGGAGGCCGGGGACGGAGCGTGGTGGCCGGGGACGGAGCGTGGAGGCCGGGGACGGAGCGTGGCGGCCGGGGACGGAGACAGAGCGTGGTGGCCGGGGACGGAGTGTGGTGGCCGTGCGCTGGCGCTGCAGGAGTCGGGTCAGGTGGCGATGACTAGGGCGGGGAGCGAGTAGGTTTTCTGTTAGCCTGCCATTTCCTAATACTTAGCATGGAAATATTCGGAATTATTCAAGAAATTAGGTCAGTGAGCTGTTTGCTTCTTCACTCAGCTTTGATTCCAACAGTCTGAAGAGAAGGGACTTTGCTTGCTGCCTCGGTTTTCATCCTTTCCAAACAGGCCAGTGTGGGCCGGGCATGCTGAGGACAGAAATCCGTCCCCACCGCCCCCAGCTGCGCTTCTGTCTTCACTGAAACCAACGCGTTTGGCTTGACCTGGCGCAGGAGGGTTCTAACTGCACGTTGGTGACGTGACACCGGCCATTTAAAGCCGCCTGTGCTTTAACGTGACGGCTGCGCGCGCTTCCCCGGAGCAGGGTGCCGTGAAGGCGGCTTTCCTCACTGGCCTGCCCCTCCTTCCTTCCCAGACCATAGCCGAGGAAGGACCCTGGGGCCCTCTGAAGCCTTTGCTTGTGGTAAACAACAACTGCCATCAACACTGAGGGGCAGTGAGTATCAGACGAGTGCGTTTCCCCACATTGATCAAATCACAGTTCTCGCCCTGGCAGCTCAGTGGTTAGAGCAGGGGTGGGCAAACTTTTTGACTCAAGGGCCACAATGGGTTCTTAAACTGGACCGGAGGGCCGGAACAAAAGCATGGATGGAGTGTTTGTGTGAACTAATATAAATTCAAAGTAAAGGAGCGGAGGGGAGAGCAAGAGAACCCTCCGCTCTTTCGGCTCCGCGGGCCGGATGGAACAGCCGAATGGCTGGGTTAGAGCGTGGCGTCAGCCCCCCACGCGAGGGTCACAGTTCAATCCCAGTCACGGCATGTGGCTGGGTGGCAGGTTCAGTCCAATCGGTGTGTCTCTCTCACATCGATGTGTCTCCTCTCTCTCCCCTCCCTTCCACTCCACTCTCTCTAAAATCAATGGAAAAAATAGCCTTGGGTGAGGATTAACAAAAATAAAAAAATTACAGTTCTACAGGAGAGTTCCACTGAACGTTCAGTGTCAAATGGCTTGGCTACCAGCGCTTCAGACACGAGTCTTCATTTTCATTTCAGAGATTTCCAGAAGGTAGATAAACATGCAGGTGTGGGTTTATGTGGGAAGATTTAAAATCATGCGGTTTGTCGTGTTCCTAAATCAGTTTCTTTTTACACATTTTGCCCCTAAACGCCGTTACCTTCCGTCTCCATGGGTCTGGGAGTAGTTAGGTAGGTAATTGTTAAATGCAGCTGAAAAGACCATTTATCGCCCTGAATAAACAGAAATCAGGTTCTAAAACCAGATTGAAAGAAGGAAATTACATCACACTTTTAAATAAGGAAGCGCTGGGCAGAACTGGATGAGTCGAGTGACAAAAATGTGCCCCTCCTCCTCTGTGGGTTGCTTCTGAGATTTATTAATGAGATCTGGTGGCCAGGTAAGCAGATCTAGGTTATTGTCTTAAGGTAGCCTGGTTTTTTAAAGTTTCAAAGAGACTGTCCTAAGGTAAAGTTCACCTTAATAAAGAACGCGCAGGGTGCTCATGGCGTTGTTTTGACTCTTTAAACAGTAACAAGACAGTAGGTACCTTATCACCCAGAAGAAGTAACGTGGGAGCTAGGGGGAGACCCCGTTTTCTGGAGCACTCCCCTGACTGCCTTAAGTAAACACCAGTTTAGCTCATGCTGTTCCCCAGGGTGCAAACTGGCCACTTTGGATTTGGGAAGTGGATTTAATGAAACTTGCCTCCTCTGTCCTAAAGTGGCCCTTACAATCCTTTGCTTTTTCCCTTCGTTCTTTGCTGATTTACAGTATATGTGAGTCTTTCACATAATTACCTTTTTAAATAAATGAGATGAATATTTTCTCAATATCCACTTAACTATTAGAAACGAGTGGTGCCGGGACTTCCCGGGGAAGCCAGGCCCTGTCCTAGATTTGGAGAGTGGGAAGGAACAGGTGGCTCAGTGCTGGCCCTGAAGGAGATTCGGGGAGGAGAAGCGAGCACCCCACAAGGCCGATGGGCCTGTGCAGAGCGAGGGGCTGGGGTCCAGGAGTTCAGACCCGGACTGAGGTGTGGGGGTGGGAGGCTATCTGGGACCCGAGAGGAGCAGCCAGTGAGAAGGAAGGGGGACCATGGAGCTGGGGGGCTGATCTAGAGGGGCTGAGACTCAGGTTAAAAACGGCCCCTCTAGGAGAGTGGTCCTCCTGGACCAGCGGTTTTCAGCCTGTTCATCTCACGGGACATCAGCTACTAAAATTCTGCTGCACCAGAAAATATATTTTTTTGTCAGTCTGACCAAAAAAAAAAAAAGGGGGTATAATTTTGATTCATTCACACTAGATGGCTGTTGCTGTGTTGGCTATTGTCATTTTTTGGACAGTTTTTTAGGGGGAAAGTGGTCAGTGCCCGTGACTGAATAGTCAGGTATTACATGCTTTAAAAATTCTTGGGGCACACCAGTTGCCAATCGCTGACCTAGACCCTGGACTGGCTTGGGAAAGTGGGTGGGGTCTGAAGTGAGTGACAGGAGCCTGGTTTGTGGAGTTGGGGATGCAGAGGACCACCCAAGTGCAAAGATCACCACCAGACAATGGACGCTTGAGCCAGGGCTGGGGTCAGGATTTGGGGCGCTCTGTGCAGAGTTGAAGGATTAAAATGAGGAGGGGGGGGTTAGGATCTAAAAGGACCACCCCAAGAAACATGGTTGGGGGGAGTTCCCTTGAATAAAAAAAAATCAAGTGATGTTTAACAGGAGAAAGTCGTTCGCATCTGGGATGGGGATTCGCTGCATTTTGACCCTTCAAGCTGAGCTCGGGGTGTCAGGAAAGGGAGCAGGCCCAGGGTTCCGTAGGCCCGGGCGGACCAGGCTGCTGTCACGGCAGTCCCGCAGAGGGATGTTTCTGCTCATTTCTCGGACGAGCTGTGAGGCAGAGCTGGTGTGAGCTGTAAGGAAGCGGACTTGGAAACTGCAGCATACGTCCCCCTGGACCCGCGTTTCCTTTTTAACCTGAGGGTGACCGAGGGCTCACCCCCACCCCCACCCCCACCCAGGACATGTGTACTGAATACTCGGAGACTTGAGAGCGATGGCAGGCTCTCGGGGTTCACACCCTCAGTTTACCGTCTGCGGGGCGCTGGACACGTGGCGGGTTGCCCCCCTTGATTCCACAGTTGGGAGTATTTTCCGAAAGAAGAGAGCATAAAATTATATTGCCCTCCGCGCTCCCCTGCTAGCAAGTAGGAAGTTCCGACAGTTTCATAACGCGGCCCATTCACAATTCCCCATTGAGATGTAGAGGCAGGTCACCTCCTATGAATACACAAAGACACTATTGTGGTCAGGAGCGAGCTGGCGCAGGGAACACAATTCTTTTTAGACTAAAAAAAATTTTTTTCTTAAGAAAGCTAACAAGTAGGTGATGGAAACAATGAATAAAAAATAACTTTTTCTAGAACATACAAATAATTCTCAGGGGCCATTGAAATGTAAGCTCAGGATCGAGGCGATTTCGCAGAGGCCGGGGTTACACAATCGCCCTGTTGAAAGCTCAGATGTGGATGGTGAGGAGCCGACAGGCAGTAATTACTAGCCCTTGGCCTGCGGACAGGTGGGGGCTGGGCTCCGGCCGCCTCGCCCGCCATCTGGGCACAGCCTCCACGCGTGTGCTCCCACCGCTGCGGGCGCCGTGCTCCTCCCCCCGACTGGGATTTCATTTCCAGTCGGCAGCCGCTGCCCTGTGATGGTGCAGGGAGCCCGACAGTGTTTCCTGGAAATGGGTTTTCAGGTTGCTTCGCAGCTGTACGTGACTCAGGGTAAAGGCGGGGGGCACACGCTGCATTTCAGCGATCTGAAAACGAAGCCTCCCGCTAACTCAGGTTTACTGAGTGACGTTTTTCCTCTTCTCCAAAGAGACCGACGGGCCCTGACCGGTTTGGCTCAGTGGCTAGAGCGTCGGCCTGGGGACTGAGGGGTCCCGGGTTCGATTCCGGTCAAGGGCATGTACCTGGGTTGCAGGCACATCCCCAGTGGGAGGTGTGCAGGAGGCAGCTGATCGATGTTTCTCTCTCATCGATGTTTCTAACTCTCTATCCCTCTCCCTTCCTCTCTGTGAAAAATCAATAAAATATATTTAAACAAAAAAAACAGAGACCAACGGAAGAGAAATAAGGCTTCCCTCTCTGAAATACTATTTTAGCCTATTTAACACTGCCTGAGATTTAAATGTTTCAGATGGACCGGAACATTGCTCTCTCTCGTTCCTTTTATGTGGAAAAGCAAACCCCATGCCGTGTACGTTCTACTGACAGCGATGACAACCGTAGAAGTTACTAACAGTCACTTACTGAGCTCCTGCTGCCCAGGCAGCGGTGGTTGATGATGGAACAGCCTGTTACCTGAGCTCACAGTCAGCTAGGAGGTGACAGATTTGTCCCTAAATCAAAACAAAAAAATAGCCTGTGTCCCCCCTCCCCGCCCCAGGCCGGGCACACCCGCGCTCTGTGTGCACGCTTCCGGCGAGAACATGAGAGCAGTATGGAGTGCGTGCACACGTCTCCAAGGGGCCAGTGCGCCAAACTAGGTCCTACACCGTAGATTATCTGAGGACAGCGCCCAGAGAGATGCCAGTAGCGTTGGCATCGATGCCATCGTGAATAATAAAGGAACGTTTAGAAGAGGCTGTGGGCCGGGCCTTGGCCCAGTGACTGAGCGGCATTCTGTGCCCCGAGAAGTCGCTGGTCTGATCCCGGTCGGGGCATGGAGGTTGCAGGTTTGGCACCCAGTCGGGGTACATCCCAGAGGCAGCTGAGCCATGTTTCTCTCTCCCCCTCCCCTTCCTCTCTCAAAAACAAAAAGGCCCTGCGGAGAGGGGCAGGACCCCTGAAGGCTGAGGAACTGCTAGGTTAAGGAGGACCACTTCCTGGCCTTGGTGCCCCGGCCTTGCAGCGAGGCCCTCGGAGAAGAGAATGTGAGGATTGCTCAGGGACGGGGAAGCTGTCCAGGCCGCCCCGCAGCCGGCCGCCGTGCGGAACCTGGTCTTACAGGATCGGGAAGTCGGTGTCGTCTTGTGTTCCTGACGCCCGAGCGAGTCGTCCCTGGAGGATTGTCTTCCCCGGGCCCGCCCTGAGCTACAGGCCCCAAATCAGTGCTGCTGTGGGCTGGCGAGGCGCCGCGTGGAGCCCCTCGTCTGACCGAGGTGTGGGGCTTGGTGCGCATGAGTCCTGCAGCGGCACGGGCCTTTCTGAAGGGAGGTGAGCGTCCAGGGGGACTGCACCTGCACCCCCACCAGGAGGGCACCCTCCCTGGCCACGGTCCTTTCTGAAGGGGGGGTGAGTGTCCAGGGGGACTGCACCTGCACCCCCACCAGGAGGGCACTCTCCCTGGCCACGGTCCTTTCTGAAGGGGGGGTGAGCGTCCAGGGGGACTGCACCTGCACCCCCACCAGGAGGGCACCCTCCCTGGCCACGGTCCTTTCTGAAGGGGGGGTGAGCGTCCAGGGGGACTGCACCTGCACCCCCACCAGGAGGGCACCCTCCCTGGCCACGGGCCTTTCTGAAGGGGGGTGAGCGTCCAGGGGGACTGCACCTGCACCCCCACCAGGAGGGCACTCTCCCTGGCCACGGGCCTTTCTGAAGGGGGGTGAGCGTCCAGGGGGACTGCACCTGCACCCCCACCAGGAGGGCACCCTCCCTGGCCACGGGTATCTCCCTCTGCTCAGAGCACTGCACATGTGAGACCAGGACTTAGGAAAAATTGCTTCCAATGCGTATGTTTGAGTTCCCTCGGGAAGGAAGGAAGAATGGCTGTAACGCGGGAGAACTGGGTGAAAGTCGGCGTCTTTCTGTGCGGCGCTCGGATGCTGTAGGGGGGCTGCTGATGGTATTTCTGAGTGTCTCCTGCATCCTCTCACCCTCCCTTCCCTCCAGGGACCAGACGCTGCTTGCTGCCTGACGCCCAGGGTGCAGGATGTCCACCGCAGGAGTCGCTGCCCAGGAGATCCGCGTCCCGCTGAAGGCGTTTCTGCACGATGGCCAGGCCCTGGGGAGCCTGAACGCGTGCTGGGGCCGCCGCCGGGAGCTGGGGAAGTAAGTGCGGGCCGCGGTGCGGGGCCTCCGCGTGCGGATGGAACAGCCGGGGTGACGGGGTTGGTCACTGGTCTCTGACCAAGATGTCTTTGCTGCATTTCAGTAACTTTCTAAACATCCACCCGATCACCATGGCCTACAACCTGAAGTCGACCACTCAGGCGCACCTGACGTCTCTTGGTACATGTCTGCAAATCCCAGAGGGTGGCCGGGGGGGAGGGGAGGTGGCCCCGGGGGGAGGGGAGGTGGCTGAGGGCTGTTAGCCTGTCCTCCAGCTTTGCCCTTTAAAAAAGAGGAAACCGCCTGACTATCCCAGCAATAGTGTGACCCTGGTGGCGGCAGGTCTGAAGATACCCTGATCCTCCCCACTCACGTCCCTGGTCCCGCCTCAGGAGGCCCAGCTAGAGCTGCGTGTGGAGGGTCAGGTAGCCTGTCCAGCCCCGCACAGGGCCTGCTCCTTCGGGCCGTGCGGAGCCTGTGAGAGGGCACAGGAGTGGGAATGTTGACAGGAACTCAGAAAGGCGCGCAGTATACCACACGGCCTTGTCACGTGGACATCCTGTCCCTTAGGTTTTTGCCAGGAGCTGCTGTCACACTGCAGGCCGCCACCCTCCTGGCGTTCCCGGGTGCCAACAGGGGGCTCCCTCTTATCTCAGCCCCGCCCTGTGTGCCCAGCGCGGTCACGTCTCTCGTGACCTGGCGCTGCGGGTGATATTCATGGAAATTATATGCTGCTCGTCTTCTGCGAATTTTGCACATGTCACAGAACCTGCCTGCGTGTGTGGGCGTGTGCCCTGCGCATGTTGGGGAGATAGAAGAGATAGTCTGTTCTTTGAACCAGATCATGTGCGTTAACAACCTTCAGGCCCTAATTACACCTGTGGTGCGGCACGTTGTCCACGGCCTGTGACTGGGGTTCAGGCGGCAGCCCCAGGGGAGAGGGGTTAGGCCGTGGGCTGTCCCCACACGCAGGGGCCCTGCTGGTCCTCCACTAACCCCCGTCCTTTGCAGGGCGCACCTCGGCACCTGCCCCGACAAACGGCCACCGCCTTGCCGAGCACGGGCCCTCCCAGAAGCCCAGCCTGCCCCCGCTCGTCCTTCCCCCGAGTGAAAGCTCGGGGCCCCTCGACGAGGACCCAGTGGTATGTGGCTTTAAGAAACTGTCAGTAAACGGGGTGTGTGCCCCCACGCCTCCACTCACGCCCATGAAGAACGGCCCGTCCCCCGTGCCCTGCGTGGCGGGCTCCCGGCCGCTCCCCCCGCTGCCCATCTCCGAGGGCCTCTCCCTGGACGACACGGACTGCGAGGTGGAGTTCTTCACCTGCTCCGACACGGACTTGCTCTTGGGAGACTGCGCGCCCTCCGAGTTCAAGTACAGCGTGCCTGGCAGGCGGAGCTTCCGCGGGTGCGGGCAGATCAACTACGCCTACTTCGAAACCCCGACGGTCTCTGTGGTGGACCTCAGCCAGGCCCCCGAGCAGAACGCAGGGGGGCAGCCCTCAGACCCGCCTCCGCCGCAGAGCCACCGGAGGCTCAGGCGGTCACACTCGGGCCCCGCCGGCTCCTTCCACAAGCCGGCCGTGAAGGTGCACAGCCACATCCACAGAGCCTCCCCCAACCCCGACACAGACAAGCCCGAGGTCCCCCCGAGGGTCCCCATCCCTCCGCGGCCCATGAAGCCCGATTACAGAAGGTGGTCGGCGGAGGTCACTTCCAGCACCTACAGCGACGAAGACAGGCCCCCCAAAGTGCCACCCCGGGAGCCCTTGTCACGGAGCAACTCCCGCACCCCGAGTCCCAAAAGCCTTCCGTCTTACCTCAACGGGGTCATGCCCCCCACGCAGAGCTTCGCCCCGGACCCCAAGTATGTCAGCAGCAAAGCTCTGCAGAGACAACTCAGCGAAGGCTCTGCCAGCCGGGCCCCCTGCATCCTGCCCATCATCGAAAACGGGAAGAAGGTCAGCTCCACACACTATTACCTGCTGCCCGAGCGGCCGCCGTACCTGCACAGGTACGAGAAGCTCTTCACCGAGGCAGAGGCGGCGAGCGCCGGCCCCCAGGCGCAGCCCTTCCCCGCCGACGGCGGTGTCGGCGCGGCCCCCGGGAAGCTGGACCCCGGGACCAGGGGGGACGTGGGCGGCCACGGGAAGCGTAAGCACTTGTCCTACGTGGTTTCCCCGTAGCCTCGGGTCACGGTTCGGCAGAGGGTCCGCAGGAGCAGATGGTTCCCGAGCAGTTTCCCCGTTTGAGGTTCAGGGGAAGATGTTCCAGGTGCAGAATAAACTTGAACTCTGTGCAGCGAGGTGGAGAGGTGCTGTCATGCCGAGGACCCCGGTGCCCAAGCCCACAGAGGCGTGATGGGCGGGCAGATGGGGACACTCACAGATGCCCACAGCATACGCTGTAGTGAACTCGCAGCCTCGCCGTAGCCGGTTGACCAGTTAGCTAGGTCTCAGCGATGTGGCCAGAAGAAAACGCAGCTGGACTAGGGCTCCTCAGAGACTGAACACAGCCGACGGAAGCAAGCACAGTATCTAGTCTAGAATCATAGAGACTTATTTTTGCTGATAAGTTTGAAGATGTCTGGCTCTTTGGTCTTCATGTTTTGTCGGATGTATTTTTGCAGCCTTTCCCGTGGGGAGCGGGGCGTGTCCTTACCGTGGCTGTACTTCCTAGTTTAAAACCGCCCCGAGACCCAGGACACGCAGATTTCCCTTCCTGTCGCTGCGGGAGGACTAGCATTTACCTGGCAGCCATACTTCCACCGTACGTGTCTCGCTTCCTGACAAAGAAGAAGGTAGTGGAGCATTTTCCTTACAGCCCTGCTTCGTCCCACCCCCCAGCGGCCACTGTCACGCTGCCCCACGCAAACGGTGGACGCGGTGGGCTCCGCGCCAACGGTTCGCTTCTGAGCAGTAATGAAACAGCACGTGGCTGACGGTGACGGTGGGAACGGGGGGGGGGGGGGGGTTAGACTATTAATAAACAAACACAACACAAGCTGGCCTTGTGTTGCTGCTTCCTTCTCAGTATTCCTGGGGATTGCTGGCTTTTGAAGTAAAGCCTCCTGACCAAGAGCGACTGTGTCTTAAAACGAGGGTCCCGTCAGCACCGCCTGCTCCCAGGCCCACGCCCGCGCTCACACTGCCTGCCACAGCCTCCGCGTGTCCCCGCACAGTTAGGCCCGAGCGGGAGGCGCTCCCTGCGGAGGTGCATTGCCGCGACGTTCTCGCCAGTTAAACCAGCTGTTTACAGTTCCACTGCTGCGTGACTGTCGGAGCTCTCTAAAGCGGATGTGTTAGTCTGAACTAAATGAAGGGTAAACCATGCTTTAGGAAAATGCACTGATTTCCGCGTTATGTGTACAGTATTGGACAAAGGATTTTATTCATTTTTGTTGCATTATTTTGAATATTGTCTTTCATTTTAATAAAGTTACAATACTTATTTATGATACGTTAATAATGTCTCTTGCCTACACGCTCATGACCTCAGGTGGGACACAGGCCAGAGCCAGGCTCTGTGAACCCCACCCTCCAGGCCCCCGCCCTCCCGTGGGGCAGACTGGCCCCACGGATGTCCAAGTGCCGTCTTTCCACTACTTGATCTGCGTCTCATTTTTTTGCCTTTTGCCCTTCTCCGCTGCCTTTTCTTTGTGTTGTGGTCGAAACTATAAAGATGGTTATAGTCTAGAGGCCCAGTGCACAAAATTCGGGCACTTCGAGGAGGTGGGGGCCCCTCAGCCCAGCCTGTA
The DNA here is from genome assembly GCF_963455305.1 of Plecotus auritus. Taxonomy (NCBI): domain Eukaryota; kingdom Metazoa; phylum Chordata; class Mammalia; order Chiroptera; family Vespertilionidae; genus Plecotus; species Plecotus auritus. The sequence goes on along the minus strand of NC_137771.1, from coordinate 4,159,260 downwards.
CCCTCTTGCAGTCCAGGAGCCCTCAGGGGATGTCCGACTGCCGGCTTAGGCCCGCTCCCTGAGCCATCAGTCGGACATCCTTGGCGCTGCCACAGAGGCGGGAGAAGCTCCCACCGCCAGCCATGAGCCCGGCTTCTGGCGGAGTGGCACACCCCCTTGTGGGAACACACTGACCACCGGGGGCAGCTGCTGCATTGAGTGCCCCCTGGTGGTCAGTGCACATCATAGAGACTGGTCGTTCTGCCGTTTGGTCCATTTGCATATTAGCCTTTTGTATAGGACTAGAGGCCCGATGCACGAAATTCGTGCAAGAGTAGGCCCTTGTGGCTGCCTCGATCCTGCGGCTGCAGTCCTGGTTTCGTCTGGAAGGTTGTCCAGACAGCCATTCAGTTGATTTGCGTATTATGCTTTTATTATTATAGATGGTTTAAAATATATTTTTATTGATTTCAGAGAGGAAAGAAAGAGAGACAGAAACATTAATGATGAGAGAGAATCATTAATTGGCTTCCTCCTGCCCACCTCACACTGGGGATCGAGCCTGCAACCCGGGCCTGTGCCCTTGACCAGGAATCAAACCATGACCTCCTGGTTCATAGGTCGATGCTCAACCCCTGAGCCACGCTGGTCAGGCAGTTGATAGTCTAATTTTTAATTTAATAAGATCAGTTCCATTCCTGCTTCCCTCTTACCTTTGGGGTTGCCTTTGATTTTAGGATAACCTGCACTTCCCTATTATTTCCTGCCCATGCTAATTTGTGCTCTCATGCTAACGCCATGTGACCAGGACCCTGTCCATAGCACCCTTTGCCAGCTCGGTCCTCAACCCGCACACTGAGCAAAGTGCACTCCAAAGCATTCTCACGACATAACTCAGCCTCGTCCAACACACACAGCTGCTGCCAGACAGTCCCAGTGGGGAGACGGCTGTCTGTCCGCTGCCACTTGGGGTGCGTTGAGTCCCCGGGGAGGCAGGTATTATCTAGCAACAAAGTCTAGTCAGGAAACAGGCTCCAGTCCTGCCCTCACATCCTGCAGGAAGGCTTCCCTTCGCTTCTCGGAGCCTCTTTCCCGTCAGCGCGGGACCAGGCGGAGCAGGACACAATGCCCTGCAAACCCGAGTTAACCAGCTGCGGGGAGGGCTGGATCAGTCAGGACGGGGTGGCAGAACGCAGCTGTGGTCAAGGGGACTCTTGTAAGTCAACTCCAAGTCTGGGTAAATATTAAAGTCTTCCAGGCTGCAATAATCGGAATGCACTGCCTCTTATTTTTATCAAAGTCCATGCGCTAATGCAAGTTTCATTTGTTTACGGCTTCACTATGTTCTTCACTGTGAGGGGTCCTAGTCCAGAAGAGAGGCCCATGGACCCTTCCAGAAGGTTTCATAGCCGGAGAAAGGAGAGCTACTCCATCTGTCAGAGCTACTCCATCTGTCAGAGCTACTCCATCTGTCTCCTGATTCAAGAATCCAAATATGTACTGAGCTAGTCTTATTTTAGTTCTTAATTTCACCACGTAACTTACAGTCTTAGAGTATATGGAGCCTTTTTCTTAAACATAAGTGCCTAACATGGTTATTGCATATACAGGTGTTCGTTTTTTTTACTTTTTATTTTCAAATAATTACAGATTCCCAAGAAGTTTCAAAAATAATACACAGAGGTCCCGCTGTCCCCATTCCCCAGATTCTCCCACTGTTAACATCTTACAGAATTACAGTCCATTATCAAAACCAGGAAATGGACATTGTCACTATATAGACAGAAATAGCGACTATCAAAATGGACTTCGGCTCTACTCTTTACAAATTAATATTGGCATTCTGCTAGGCATTTTGTGCATTTTTCATAAAGCTTTAAAAAGACGTTGCCGTGTTAACCGTGCGTTACGGTGATGGTGCCAAGAAGGTAAACTGAGGCTCACGTTGATGGCCGAGGCTTTCTGCAGGGTCCAGTGCATCAGCTCTCGTGCAACCAGCACTTCGCACTGAGGGTTCGTGAGTAGCGTTTCCTTTAAAGGCTTCGGGCGCGCACACCTTGAGGCCTCCCTCCCGTCCTTGTAAACTAACAGGAAGCGACCTGGCTTGCTAACTCAGGACTGGAGCTTGAGGTGTTCTTGTCCTTGGGAGCGTATGTCTGGTTCCAAGTCGCTCAGAGGCTGGGTCGCTGACCAACGTTCCAGCCCTTTCCCTCTCCACGCGAGAATCACAACTTTTGGGAGAAGTTCTGGGGATGTACTTGGGGAAAGTGAGGAGCGGAGAACAGGGTAGAAGATTCAAATGGGTCCCAACCCGGCAGCCTCGCCTGTGCTCCCCGTGAGCACGGGGCCGTGTCTAACGCGGCGGGAGGGTGTGAATTTCCGTGCTTTCCTTGCACTTGAAAGTTCGCACTGGAAGGCACTTCTGCCTGAGCCACGGAGAAGCGCTCACAGTCACAGAGCGAGTGTCAGCAAGCTCAGCTCCATGGTGTCCGAGCGCCGTGCCAGCATGCTTGGCGGGGACGCACCTGTCAGGAAACCCGGCCGCCCTGCCACGACCCTTGGTTCCTCAAGGTCCACACCACCTGGCAGGGAGATGGGGTCTGGGGTGGGGGAGGGCTGGGACCGGGGTTGACCTGCCGAGGAAGAGCTGATCTCCGGCCACTGGGCCGGCGAGGGGTCCATCCCTCAATCTACGATTCCAGAAAACTACCAGGAACCCAAGCAAGTCAGCCCGTAGCAACTTCACTGAAATGATCCATGAGGCCACACACATCTGCAGCTTCTCCCCCTTCCCCATCCCCCCCCGCCGCCCCCCGAAGTAAAAAGGCCAGTGGGAGGGCCCAGTGCATGGGAGAGTGCGTGTCAGTCTCCTGGGCTGAGTCCTATGGACAAAGGCACCACCTTCATTCCTTGGAAATAACTTGGATCCACGTCAAGCATCTTAACCACACGCCTGCTGCGTATTTCACTCCGCCCGCCCGGAGCCTCCCCCGGACCTGAGGACACGCCCTTCTTGTGTAAGGCTGATGGGTGGATGGGTGTCTCCTCCCGGCTGCGCGCCCGGGGCGCTGCGCGCAGGAAGCGGCGTGTTGTGTGTGCCAAGTCCCCGGCTGGCCCAGTGTGCTTGCGAGAGCCAGGGTCCTCTGCGTGCTTTTCTACTGAGAAATCGACGGAAGTCCTTGGCCGAGCAGAAGCTTTGGACGGTTCCCGGGATCAGCCGGGCGCGGAGCCCGGCTCACCCGCGCCACGGAGGGAACGTGCACCCACGGCAGCCCAGACGCGTGATAAGACTTGTCTGCGCATCACCCGGGCCCGGAGCCTCTAATTACACGTCTGGGGCCGCCGGAGCCCGGGTGGCCAGCTCACATGCCCCACAACTGTGAAGGCGCTGGGGCCGGCTCTCTCTGCCCGCACGCCCGCTGGGGGAGGCGCCAAGCCCGTGCGTCACGGCCATCCACAGGATAATGACCACATTCCAGAGACAAGAGTCCATTTCACAGGCTGTTCTTCCTTTCCACGGCATTGCCACAGTTTTATCTCCCCATCAACGTGCCAAGCCCTACCTTTTTGGAAATTTCATCTCGGCTTTCCACCTGCCCCAAACCCGGTGCGGCAGAGGAAGGACCGGCCCGCCTGGCACCGCGTCGGAGTCAGCGCGTCAGATGCGCCCTGGTCCCCCGTGCGCAGGGTCACTCTGGCCGGCGAGGTGCCCGGCGTGATGGGACTTGGGCGGACTTGGCTGGCTTACGGTTGTGTGATGATGAACAGCCACCAAGTTATCCAGAACTTGCCATTTGCCGCAGAGAGAAAGACAGCTGGGCGATGTCCCCAGAATCCCGAGAGCCTAGAGGCCCTGTTTAAAGGAAAGGACGCCTGTCCGAAGCCCAGGGAGAAGGCCACTGTCGCCGGGCCGGAGCCGCGAACGCCGTGCGGGCGGAGGCTGCGAGGAGCCGGGCTGCCTGTGGGAGGCGCCGTGGCGGAGCCCGTGGGTGATCAGCTGTGTGGGAGGGTTCGAGGACTGCAGCCAGGAACCTGCTTTTGTTTTTGTTTTTGAAGCTACACCCCCCCCCACCACCAACACCCGCCCGCTCCACGCTGAGTGGACGCTGAATCAGTGCAGACGTTCCCTTGCAAGAATCCACTCACTTGAACATTAAGAAGCAGGTGGCCGGCCGAAACAGGTTTGGCTCAGTGGATAGAGCGTCGGCCTGCAGACTGAAGGGTCCCGGGTTCGATTCCGGTCAAGGGCATGTACCTTGGTTGCGGGCACATGCCCAGTGGGGAGTGTGCAGGAGGCAGCTGATCGATGTTTCTCTCTCATCGATGTTTCTAGCTCTCTATCCCTCTCCCTTCCTCTCTGTAAAATATCAATAAAATATATTTAAAAAAAAAAAAAAAAAAGAAGCAGGCAGCGGGTCATCTGCTCATGGATAAGGATCCCACCCAGCAATCGGCTCACGCTGAAACGCTCACTCCCAGTGTTTTCCTCTAACACCCGCAGTGCCGGCCCGCAGACGGCTGCCACGCACGGACAGTTTTCTTCAGTCGCACCCTGAGGGCTCCGGGGCCTTCGGCAATCCCCAAGGCCAGTTCTGCCCAGAGCTCCCTGGCCAGCTTTATGGGCCAGAAGAGGTGTGACCCTCCACCCGGCATGCGTGCCAGTCGGCCCTTGCTTCATCCCCACCCAAATGCCCGTTCCACCTCCAAAACGCACACCGTTCTTTCTGAATCATGCGGGCGCCACCCCCTGAGCCGCACTGGTTACCCATGAGTGTCGCCGACCCTGGGCGGCCGCTGCGATTCTCCTGGAATCCGTTCACGCCTCGCCGCTCCGCAGCTGGTTTCAGGTGGGACAGTCACGGAAAGGTTTCCTCTCGAACGTGCTGATTCGTGTTCCGCTCCTTGGCCGGTTACCAACGCTGACGTTGGCAGGTCCTCGAACTCTGAGCCTCACGCCAGAGGAGCCGCCCGATGCCCAGTGGGGCCGGCCTGCTGTCGTGCGGTTCACAGCCAGCGACGTGACTGGCAGAGCGACGGGGAGCCCATCGGACGTAGCCCGGCGCCCTGCGCCCTGCGCCCTGCGCCCTGCCAAGGATCTGCTGAAACTCGGGATCCATCTGAAGCAAAAAAAGCAAAAAAGGTGTCCGGGCGCTGGGACCCGTGGGGACTCCTCCGGGCACAGAGCAGGCAGTGTGTCCGATGGAGAAACCTCATCGAAGGAAAAGGCCGGCCTCCTCGTGGAGCTGGCTTCGGCAGAGCCCGTCCAGACCTCTGAGAAAGCTCGGCGTCTATGGGAATGGACAGGACGCAGCTGGGGCGGCCGTCACGTGACTACCTGGAGACCCACCCAGAGCCGTGGTCGGCAAACGGCAGCTCGCGAGCCACATGCTGCTCTTTGGCCCCTTGAGTGTGGCTCTTCCACAAAATACCACGGCCTGGGCGAGTCTATTTTGAAGACGTGGCGTTAGAAGAAGTTTAAGTTTAAAAAATGTGGCTCTCCAAAGAAATTTCAATCGTTGTGCTGTTGATACTGGGCTCTGTGGACTAATGAGTTTGCCGACCGCTGACCCAGAGCATCCGCTTCCCCACGGCAGCCCCGCTGGGCTCTGCCTACGGCCCAGAGCACTGGGGCCGGAGCCCCAGCCAGGCCCCAGGTGGCAGGAAGCTGCCAGGGGAGAGGGAGAGCCCCCAGCGGGAGGCATCTGTCCAGAAGCAGGTCCTTCCTCGGCCAGCCTCTCGGGGATTTGGAGCCACACATACGGGCATAAAACTTTAAATCACAAGACATTTGAGGAAAACGAATACCAAGAAAAGCCAAAAACTCCGTAAACAGAGACCAGCACCCCTGCAAACATTTCTCACACACATGCTCCAGTGGAACTCAGAGCCCTGGCCGGGGCGCGCTTGGTTAGCATCGTCTTGATAAGCCAAGGTGGCAGGTTCGATCCCCGCCCGGAGCACATACAAGACCCACCCAATGAATGTTTAAGTGGAACAACAAATCGATGTCTCTTTCTCTCTCTCCCCTCTTTCTCTCCCTCAAAAAAAAAAAAAAAAAATCAATCAATAAAAAAAGTAAGCCTTAGAGAGTAGACAGAATATTTCATCCATGAGACAAATACAGGCTATTAATGGAAAAGAAAAGAAAAGAAAAGAAAGGCTGGCAAATGTGAAGAAAAGGTAAAGGTCATTTGGAATCTGAGGAGTAGGAGGTGGTAGCCAAGCAGCCGTGAGCCACTTACAGCGAGGGCTCCATAATCGTTCATGCAAAATTAACAAGTTAATGATCACAGAGACCTGAGACCTGAGCAATGCCAGGAGCTGAGGAGGGAAGGGAAAGCAGACCCCGTTTCTGTCTTTTTGGAGGAGAGGCTGGGGCTGATTAGTCCTGGGTGTGCTTGATTGCTATTGAGCGTCCACTGAAGATTCCGGGTAGGTCCCTGTCAGGTGACAGCACAGAAACGTGGATCACACTGCCCATCCTGCCCGCGGCCGTGACACGCTGAGGACGAAGGGGAACTCTGTGAAGGTCCCGGCGGAGGGCAGGCAGGGCCCTGTGGCGACCGAAACAAGGGATGGCCTCCAGGTGTGGCCAGTTTCTCCCGCACCTCCTCCATCCTCCCAGCACACAGGAGGCAATCCAGGCCGGAAGCGCGTCCGATTGGCTGAGAAGCAGCCACTGCAGTGCCGAGAGGAGCGGGGCATTGAGGGAGAGCAGGCCCTGGGGGGGCGGGGCCGCCCTACAGTCTGTGTACAATCCCCTGACATCCTCGGGGGAACCCTCCTTGGCGCATGGACAGGGCGCACCTCCAAGGGGCTGCGTGGAACGTGAGAACCAGAGGCCAGGGCACTGAGCAGAGATGGCAGCAGCTGCTCGGCTGCCCACAGAGACTGGAGCTCAAGTCCGTCCGAGGCAGAGACGCTTGGTAAGCCCTTGGGCTTTCTGCGAACACCCCTGAAGGGCCACGTCTTACGGTTTTATTTTCTGTTAATCCTCACCGAGGCTGTTGTTTTTGTTGCTTTTCAGAGAAAGTGGGAGGGAGGGGGGATGGAGAGAGAGAGAAATATGGATGTGAGAGGGACACATCAACTGGTTGCCTCCTGCACGCGCCTCGACCCGGTCCAGGAATCTAACCTGCAGGCAACCCAAGGACGTGACCTTGACTGGGGGCCGGTGCTCTAACCACTGAGCCACCGGCCAGGGAGAGAGGGCCACGGGTTAGAAGCGAGGACCACATCCCAGACTGAGGGCAACGTGCAATAAACCTGCCTTAACAAGTCCTAGAACCAAGCCACCACCAGGCCGCGGCGACTGCGGGGACTGAGCTGCCTTCCAGAACAAAAGCCACCCCTTTCCAGCCGAAGGGGACAGAAACCAGCGTACTGCGGGCACCATCCCTCACTCCGGTGTCTGATCGCAGTCTGCGAGGCACGCGAAGAAGCGGGAGGACGCGGCCGTCATCAGAGGGAAAAGCCGCCCGCCGGGGCAGAGTCTCTCTCCTCACTGACGCCTCTACCTCCCTCTCCCTTCCTGTCTCTGAAATCAACAAAAACACATTAAAAAAACAGTAGTGATGAATATCCAGAATATATAAAGAATTCCTTCGAGTCAAAGACAAAAAACACAGCCACCGATGAGTGAGTGAAAGGCCGCTATTACACAGAACAAGAACCCACAGGACGAGGCGCTCCGTGAGTCACAGGCACACGCACATGCAGCTCCCGCCCACCACCCGGGCCGCGGAGAGCCGGGACGGCGGCCAGTGCGCCAGGACGGGGGCCAGTGCGCCAGGACGGGGGCCAGTGCGCCAGGACGGGGGCCAGTGCGCCAGGACCGGGGCCAGTGCGCCAGGACGGGGGCCAGTGTGCCAGGACGGGGGCCAGTGCGCCAGGACCGGGGCCAGTGCGCCAGGACGGGGGCCAGTCACTCTCACGCGAGGCTCCTGGGCGACGGGCCCCGCACCCACTGGGGAAGCGGCTGGCATGTCCCAGGACAGGGCGCCTCACGGGGGCGCCTGGTGTGGCTCAGGGGCCTGTGGACGTGAAGGGAAACCCCCGTCTTCCCCTCCCGGACCTCTGACGGGGACCTGGCTGTGTCTTCCATGAGGAGGGAGCTGAACCGGAGCAGCAGTGGCACCTGCGACGGCCGTCGGGGGACACGGGTTTCCCCCGTCCCGGTCAACTTGCTGCCGATGCCGCGGAATGTCACTGATGCCCATCGCCATTCAGAACGGCGGTGGGTTTTGGACCAATGGCTAACTATGGCCACTTAATTGAAGGGGGACAACGTATGGCTTTATCATAAACTTGGGTTTTTCTAATATTTTGAAAACCACATTCCAATACCATTGGTTTCCCTTGTAATCCTCTGCATTTATTTTGTCTCTTTAAAAAAAATTTTTTAATTAATTTTAGAGAGGAAGGAAGAGGGAGAGAGAGATTGAAACATCGACGATGAGAGAGAATCATTGATCGGCTGCCTCCCGCACGCCCCCTCCTGGGGACCGAGCCCAAAACTCAGGCATGTGCCCTTGACGGGAATCGAACCTGGGACCCTTCAGTCTGCAGGCTGACGCGCTATCCACTGAGCCACAGCAGCCAGGGCTATTTTGTCTCTTTTGAAATGCTACTGTAAGGTGTCCGGGGGCTTCCCTACTGTGGCAAAGGGTCCGTGAAACTAACATGGTTAAGAACCCCTGAAATGCCCTGGCCGGCTTGGCTCCTGGATAGAGCATCAACCCGCAGACTGCAGGGGCCCAGGTTCGATCCTGGTCAAGGGCACGTGCCTCGGTTGCAGGTTCAAGCCCTCGTGGGGGCCCTGCAGGAGGCAGCTGATTGATGATGTTCTTCTCTCATCGATGTTTCTCCCTCTCTCCCTTCCTCTCTCTCTAAAAATCAATAAAGAAATATTCAAAAACACAACAAAACCCTGTCACTACTACAGTGAAACACGAGGGTGCCTCACCCAGTATCCACCACCCGGAGAAAGGTGCCCGACCCTGGGAGCGACCCCCATGTTCGCCAGTGCAGTGGAGGCACTGTGGACGGGCCCTGCAGGGCACCCGCGAGAGGGTTACGCCGGGTGTTAGGTGGGGTGACTGGCGCGGTCCCAGAAGGAGCCCAGGCCCTGGGTGCCTGGGGAGAGGGCCGGTCCCAGAAGGAGCCAGGCCAGGAGCAAGCAGGTGTGTCCCGCCCAGGTGCAAACAGGGGTTCCCGTGGCCCTTCCCGCCCCCTCTCGGCCTCCGATCCTGCGCGTGTGATTGAGACGAGGCCGGTGAGTGGCCCGGACCCACTATTGCTCCTGGGGCAGGCCCCTTTCTTAGGGAGAAGCAGGGGATTTTCTACAAAAACAACAAAAAACTGTGAGGTGATTCTGCAGGAAAACTGAACGTCCTCCTTCCTTCGGGAGCCAACTCCCCAGGCCAGCGATTTCCATCCTTTTCCGTCCCGGGGCCACGTGACCTAATTACTAACACTCTGCGGCCCACCCAGAAACATTACAGTTTTACCAACTTTACCCCGGAATAAGGATTGCGTTGGCTCATTCACACCGGACAGCTACTGGTTTTTCTTTGACCGTCGAAGGGAAAAGCGGCCAGCGCCCTGACGGAACTGCGGGGCCGCGTGTTTACAAGTGCCTGCGGCGCAGCGAGTGGAAAATCACTGCCCTGGGCGCCCCTCCCCGCACCCCTGCCCCAGCACGCGGGGCCATTCCGTTCCCTCCCTCCCCCTCCACAGGCACGTACCCCCAACCTCTACGGGACCCCAGGAGACTTGCAACCACGAGAGCAATGGTCCTGGTTTCACTGTCCTTAACTACGTTTTCGCTGCGGTCAATAAATGCTTGCTTTTCTAAAAAAAAAAAAAAAAAAAAAAGGAAGGAAATTGTTAGAACAGTGGTCGGCAAACTGCGGCTCGAGAGCCACATGCGGCTTGCAAGCCGCGGTTTGCCGCTCTGTTGACTAATGAGTTTGCCGACCACTGCCTTAGGGAAAAACACGTAAAAAACATTTAAATAATGTACTAAAGTCTTTAACCTGAAGTCAAAACTTCCGGGTAAGGGTTATGCCTTCTTACACAGTGGTCGGCAAACTCATTAGTCAACAGAGCCGCAGTTTGCCGACCACTGCCCTAGAATACAGAAGCCGTAACCAGACTCGAAGATGGTACAGCTGCTACATGAAAACGATGCTTTTCACCGAAGTGTCGGTTCATGGACGCACATCCCCCCACTGTGGCCTTCGCCCCTTGGGACAGCCTGACAGCACCGGTTCTTGACGGCTAGAAACGAGGGCTTTTTTTATGTGGGTGACCCTGGCCCCGGTGTAAGGGTGTTGGGAGGACTGAATGAATGAGGTGGCTAGCAAGCGAGTCTGCGTACGACAGGCTGGCAGAGAAACGCTGTCTAAGATACAATGAGTGAGAAAGCAAGGACCGGGCAGCGCGGCCAGCGGGTGACCCCTTCGGTGGACAGTGTGAGGCGCACTGGCGGCCTCGCTGGGCCTCCGTACACGGCAGGCGCTCGATAAGCCCGCCCTTCCCGTCTCCTGTTTTCACCTGGGGACAGCCGCTCTACATCCGCATTCACAGAACACGCGGTCACGGCCGCCGCGGCTCCCGCAGAAGGGCGGCTCCACCTTCCTCTTCCCAAGAACAGCACCGGCCAGGGCCTCGGGGATGGGCGCCCATCCCGGCCCCTCCTGCCCGCACGCACAGGAGAGCCCTGGCCCACCAGTGCTGGTCGGGGCAAGAGGAATTTCTGCTCCCCGTCAAGGGGGCTGCGCACTGGGTTTCTACGCGGATCTCTCCCTAACTCCGCAGTCGGCCCTGGGCAAACCGCTGGGGCACAGAGCTGTGCTCAAGTGACAGGCATGATGCCCCAAGTCCCTGGACCTCGGCCACCCAGGCCTAGGAGGGGCCACAGACCGGCTCCGAGGCCCTCTCTTTCCAATGTCAACAGCCCCTTCCACTTCATTCCCGTTTCCCTTGTTTGCACAACCCCCACCCGCAGCCCGTACTTCCTAGAAGGAGGGGCAGGTGTGTTTGGCATTGAGACAGGCAGGTGGGGAGGAAGAGGCTCTGGAATGGTAGCCACACGCCTGAAGCCGTGATTCCGGACCAGGTCAGCCAGGGCCCAGGAGGGGCCGGGAGCCCACCCCAAACACTGCTGGGAGGAATGCTGTTCTGTCTCCCCCAACCCTCTCTTCTGGCTCCCCGAAGGCACGGCAATTCAGAGGCCATCTCCCTGTCCCCCTCCTGCCCTTCTCTCTGGAATCCCAGGGAGTCAGCCAGGAGGGCTGCAGGCCCCCCGCCTGCCATAGGGAGCTTACAAACGCTCGCCCCTGAACCGCAGGCTCGCAGGTCAGCAATGTCTGAGCTTCACCGCACCCGTCTCCAGCTTTTCTTTGTTGTTGTTGATCCTCACCTGAGGGTATTTTGCCATTGATTTTTAGAGTGTGGAAGGGAGGAGAGACAGAGAGAAACGTCTGTGTGAGAGAGACACGTCGATGGGTTGCTTCCCACACAGGCCCCAGTCAGGGCCGGGGATCGAGCCTGCCACCGAGGTACATGCCCGGAACCGAACACGGGACCCTCAGTCCATGGGCCTACGCTCTATCCACTGAACCAAACCAGCCAGGGCGTTTTCCTTCCCTTTGTTACAGGTGTACTTTACAGATGTCTCAGATTCACCACCTGAACTCGAAGTCCACGTCTCCTGCTGCCCCCGCCCCCCAGGACATGGAATCTCCATCTGACCTTGTGTTCAGGCTGGAAATTCGGGGATTATCCATCTCCCAGCACGTGGCCCCCGCCATCCTCAGGTGTCTGCAGTCACCCACCTGGGCCCCTTCTCGACGGAAGGAGCCGGGCATCAAGCAGGATCAGGGCCCCCGGGGCTCCGCTGTCCCTCAGCTTCCCCTCCACCTGGCCCCGGCTGTTCCTGCAGGCCCAGCACTGCTGCTCGGGGCCTCTGCGCGGCGTCTCGCTGCCTGGACCGTGCGCAAGCATCCTCGACGGCCTGCCTCACACCAGCTCTCTCCAGGCGCCTGTGGTCCCTGCGCGGACGCTCCCTCACCCCCCGTGTCCTCACCGCACGTCTTCACGGGGGCAGATGTTCTCAGGTTTGCCTTCTTTCCCTCCCCCACAACACAAACTCCAGGACAGACTGTGTGTCTCTCGGTGGCTTACAGCCCCCAGGCGGAGGCGGGCACACAGCGGGCACAGAGCGACCTGCTGACGGGATGAACCCGAGACCTGCTACCCGCCCACCACCGTGCAGTCCTGGGCCTTCAGCGCTGATCAGGACGTGCGACTGCACGTGTCCTCATTTAAGGACTCTCACCTGCCTGCCTCGGGTCCAGGGCTCCGTGAGGACGCAGCCCGGCTCATCGCCCCCCACGCCTCCGGCTGCTCCGGGGCTATCAGGAGGGAGGCGCCGGGGCCCGCGTGTCTGATACCAGCCACCTGGTCTCTGCAGGTCTGTGCGAGCAGAGGCGGGAAGAGAGCAGTAACAGGCCACAGGGGCGGGCGGGCGGGGGCTGGGCTGCACGGCGGGTGCCATTCTGTCCAGTGGCCTCAGGGCCGCTGCTTTGGGAGGCCTGGCCCCGCTCCGCTCCCGCGCCACTGTGCCCGTCACGCACAGGGAGTGGGACACGAGGGAAGCAGGCTGACGCTGGCTCCTGTCAGCAAGCCCAGTCACGTGTCAGCTCTCCACACCTGTGTGGGGGTCCTTCTCACGTGACGAGGTGGCTGTCCACGGCCCGTGTCTCTGCCTGTGCCCTTGGCCCAGCACCGAGACCACTGGCAGCGAGGGCCGAGCCCAGGATGGCAGCGCTGCTGAGCGGCCTCACCTGGGCCGGGTCGGGGTGAAGGCTGATTGCCTGGCGGGCCTGGGCATGCCCACCCCAGGTGTGTTTCACCCTCGTTCGTGGGAGCGGGGTGGTTCCCAGGGGTGAACAGCTGGGAGTCGTTACCTGAGAAGGAGAAACAGAGGCTGCACCGACTCATAAAGCTCTCCACCAGCCGAGGGCTCCTCGGAATGGGAAGAGGGCCTGGGTCCCAAGCTCCACCACGACAGCCGCCCTCACGGCCCAGCCGCCACGGAGATGCGGTTCACTGCGAGTCATCGCAGCCTCTTTGATCTCGTCTGCGCCTTTTGTCCTGGCTGCACACATACCGAGAGGAGTTCCATGCGCACGCGTGAGGGTGTGCGTGTGCGTGTGCATGCATTTGTGTGTGTGTAGGCTGTCCCACACCAACAAGCAATCCTCAGGTTCCACAGGTGAGGGCCCGGCCCAGGCCCACCCTCCCCTGGACGCCGGCCGCACGCCCAGGCTGCTCCCTGTGCGCTGACAACCAGCTCGTCGAGGGCCCACACGCCCTGGTGGGTGAGGAGCCTGCCAGGACAGCACAGGCCAGAACCCCTTCCCACGGAGACCGGGATCACAGAGGGGAGGAAGGGCGTCAGTGACCGCAGGGGCAGGAGGCAGGCAGGGCGCGGCCTCGCAGAGGCGTCTTCCCTGCGGAGCTGGCCCAGCGCACTGGTGTGGGAGCATGGGGTCCCCACGTGGAAGCCCCGAGGAAGGACCGAGGCCTGTCCCTGCGGGGTGCTGGGGGCTGCACTACACCACAACCGGCTCAGTCACTGGCCTTCCCTCCCGAGATCAGGGCTCCGTGGGCATCCAGCCCCACCCTCGGGCGGGACCCCAAAGCAACCTCGTTCACACAAGACACCATGATCACTCTCAGCAGCAGGAAATTCCCAGGGCTCTGAGCCAGAGGCGGCGAAGACCAAGGAATCTTATTAAAAACCACGCATCGCACGGGGCCGCTGCCCCTCACTTTCACCTGCAGCACAGCTAAGCGCTGCTCTCAAAGCTGATGATGCATTTAGTTCCACAAAAGAAATGAGAGATGAAAGAAGGACCCGGTAGTTTGCTACACGTCTGTTTATTCTGCCACCGAGGTTCGGAAATGTGGGGACACAGGTGTGGGGAGAATCTGAGGAAGCCTGGCACCCCATTCCCAGGGCAGCGCCTCGGCTTCCCCACAGCAGCACAAACACAGAGGAAGGGGGACCAGCGGCCCCTAACCCCTCCCAGGCCGAGGCTAGTCTCTCAGCACCAGCGGGGCCTTCACCTGCTCGGCCACCTCCTTGCCGCTCAGCGCCTCCACAATCGCCAGGGCGAACTCGAAGCTGGTCCCCGGCCCGCGGCTTGTGAGGATCAGGCCGTCCTTCTCCACGCGGTTCTCTGAGTAGCTGTAATGATCTGGGCGGAAAATAAAGAAGGGTTACGTCCTGCAGGGCTACCCCACACAACAGTGAGCATCGCTCAGCAACTCCATTCCCTGTCCCGCGCATCCCGGGCTCACATCAGCGAACAAACACCACACACTCTGGCCAGCCCTTCCCAACTAGGCCCTCCAGCTCCCCACGCCCAGTGGGAGATGTGCGAGAAGGGGTTCAGCACTGGGCAGGGACAGACCAGCTGGGACCCCGACCAATGGCCACACTAAGTCACTAAGTTCCCTGCAGCTGCAGAAGGCCTCCTAGTGTCCAGGAGAGTGAACGCTAATTACTCCATTTGTTAAACAACAAATACTCACGTGTCAGTTCTGCAACCTGAAGGGTAGCAGAACAGCCCCCCAAATGTGACTGTAGGCGTTCACGACATGCCACCCCCCAATACGCCGCCCAGACGTGTTGCTCTGAGCTGTGGGCGCTTGAAACAGAGCCAGTGCAGGAGGCGGCGGCATTCTCCGACCCTGCCCGTCCCCACATGCACCTCAACACAGGTCCTCCTGAGGCGCTCGGTGCCATAACCCTCCAGGGGTTTCCTTAGCCGGGAGGGGGCACTCCTATCCCGGGGAGGAGGCCAGAGGCACCACCCAGACGGCTGGTCACCCGGTCCATCACCCCTCCCAGCTGCTCCCGAAGGCCATCCATCGTCCCTAAGCCACTTCCTCCCCCGAGGCCTCTCCCCCGACCCCCTCCCCGTCCTGCTGAGATAATACCTAAGTCGGACCTCAGCCACTGGGAAGTAACTCATCTCCTCTGGGAGACGTCTCCCATGGGAACCCCCCTTTTCCTTCTGGATAATCTGTCTTTACCGCAGGGCCTGGGCCAGGGACCCCGAAGGGGAGGGGGACAACTGCTGGCCCTCCGCGAGTGCCGGAGGGAAGGCGGCTGAGGCTGGTCAGTGCGGACGGCACAAGCCACCTGCTGTGCACACACTTGCTGCTGCCTCCAGCACACCACCACAGCGGGACATGCTGGGGGGGGGGAGGGGCTGTGGGGGGAGACCCCACATTCGTTTCTCAGGGACCCTGTTCCTTCTGCACCCCTCAATTGGCGGTGTTTCTGCAAATACAGTGACAGGAAGTGTGCTCCGGCTCCATTTGAGCACGACTCGGACACAAGGTGGGGTTCCTCCGCACGGACTCCCCCGGCCCAGGTGTCATCAGAACCAGCCCCTCACTGTCCCCCTCACTCCCCGCGTGGAAGCCCCGTTCCTGAGCTCACCCGGTCGTTCCTGCTCCCTCGCCCAGACGCTCCGCTCACGGCTGCTGCTTCCACTGCAGCGTCAAATGGAGAGGCCTGTGACCGCCTCCCTGCCTCAGCCGCTGGGTCACGGCACCCTCCCCGCAGGGTCACGGCACCCTCCCCGCAGGGTCACGGCACCCTCGCCACAGGGACACAGCTTGAACAAGTGGTCAGCTGCTGGGCTACTGCCCACTCTTCAAAGACTGGACCTACAACATCCATGGCCCACGGACACGGCCCAAGCCCCGGAGACTGAAGGACGCTCCTGTCCACCACGCCTCCTCCAAGGCTCCGGGTGACTGCCCCTCCCCCACGGCCTGCTCAGCACCAACGAAGGTGACCTTCCCACAGGGCAAGTCAGAGCCTCGCCAGCTCTCTCCCCTCGAGAGCCTTCGCCTTAGCCAACGTCCTCCAGCGCCTAAGGAAGACGGCACCCGCGTCACGGTGCGCAAGGCCCTGGGAGGAACCAGAGGGGACAGGAAGGCACCTGCCCCCGGGGGGGAGGACGGCAACAGAGGAAATGAAGGTCTGAGATTTGCTGAGAGATGAAACGTCAGAACTTAGTGAAGAACTGGACACAGAGAGGCATCAAGGATGACGCCAGCGGTCTGTCCTGGGCAACCGAGTGGGAGGCGGTGCCCCGCAGCGACGTGGGACACGGATGACGGTTAGGGAGGGCCACGCTGCGGAGGGTCCTCTGCGCTCTGGCCGCATCCTGCCACTGCGGCTGGAGCCAGGCCCGCAGCACACACCCTTCGGACCAAACCTCCCCGCCCCGAGCCCTCGCCCAGCGCCTAAGGAGGCTCAGGAAAAGCTGTTCAATGACTCGCACAGAAGTCACCTCGGGACCCCTACGCAGAAGCACGCAGCTGTCGTCACAACGGCTTCGGAAGCCACACCGAGGCTCCTGTCCTCCCAACATGGTTCACACCACCGCTAACAACTTCTCTTCATCTCCTCAGGACGAGGCGCAGTTGGCTGGCGCGTCGTCCCGGGCACCAAAAGGTTACAGGTTCGAATCCCAGTCAGGGCACATACCAGGTTGTAAGTTTGATCCCCAGTCAGGGCATATACAAGAGGCAACCATCGGTGTTGCTCTCTCTAAAAATTAATAAAAACGTATCCTCAGGTGATTAAAAAAAATAGCCCAACCGGCGTGGCTCGGTGGTTGAGGGTGGACCTATGAACCAGAGGTCACGGTTCGATTCCCAGTCAAGGCACATGCCCAGGCTGTGGACTCAATCCCCACTGGGAGGCGTGCAGGAGGCAGCCAAACAATGATTCTCTCTCATCACTGATGTTTCTATCTTCCTCTCCCTTTCCCTTCTTCTCTGAAATCAATAACAAAAAATACGTATTTTTTAAAATCCAGAGACGTACTGAGATAACGGAACACAGTACATCGAAAAACCTCCTAGTGACACTATTGCAGCATCAGAGACCTCGGTGTGAGGGGTTTTCATCGCCTCACCTCACGAACCGATGCCAAGCAGGCCACGAGCGTTTCCGATGCTAACCGAGAAAACCGGCTGAGCCGGGTCTCCCACGGCCGTGGGATGAGCTGCCGGGACTGGGCAGCGGGAGGCACCATCCCAAATGGTTCCCTTAATCTCTTTACGAGTAAAATATAACAAACACCCTTAACCGGTTAAAGACGTTTAAAGATGTTCCATGGAGCTTCTCAGAATTTCCACCAGGAAGAGCCGATGGTCCGCCCTGATCCACTGCCGCCCCCTCGTGGCGTCGAGGGGGAAAACAGCGCACACCCACTCACTAGCAAGGGCTGCCCAGGGAGAGGACTTGGAACTTGTCAAATGCACACCTCACAATCCATCTGGCGCGGGCTTCATTTCCTCTGCTTTAAGCAAACGCCCTGAAGCCCGAAGTCTCTTCAGAGAAAAAGCACCTGGGAGGCCACTGACACGGCGCCTCTGGCACCCCCCAAGTCGCTGAAAGCCTGGAACATTTCCAGTGTGACCTTCAAGGAAAAGTCGCCAACCCTGCGCACCAGGCGTCGGGGGTCACATCTATTGTGGGGACCCAGTGAAGCTGATCACTAGTACAGAGGGGGGCGCTATTACTGGAGAATGGCGGGAGGGCCTGCCCCAGCTCGCCCTCCTCCACACGGTCAGGCCGGGCAGCGTTCCAAGGGTGTTAAACACGTTAACTCGCTGAACCCTCACCAACCCCGAGGCAGGTGCTGCTGTTACCCTCCGACGACATGAGGAGGAACTGAGGCTCAGAGAGCTGAGAGGGCCTGCGCAGTCGCAGGGAGTGGGCGCCTGGCTGAGACCCTGCTCCTCACCGCTGTGACCGGCATCCGGATGCTTCTCAAGCAGCGGACAAGTGAGCGCTGCAGAAATGCATGTTTTAAACAGTGAGACATGGAACCACTTTGCCCCTTGGATGGGATTGCTCATTTGAATAAAAAGTCTTGCACTGACCTAGTAAGTTCCCGGTGATGCCCAGCAGGAGGGCCTCGCCCAGGGGGACCCCAGGAAGTAAGCCAGCTCCTGCCTCGGAACGCTCCGAGGGGCAGACCTCACACGCTGTTTTCACACTAGGGTTCACCAACTAAGCCCCAAGCCCGCCAAGCTCTGGCCTGGCCTCTGAGCCCATCTCATCAGGAAAGAGATGGGCACCGGGGGACGGTGAGGCTGTCGAGATAATACATGTGCTCGGACCGTGTGAACGCCTGAGCTCCCATCTCATTTTCCTGCCCCCACCCCTACTCACGCTCCGGTGGCATCACAGAAGCAGACACAACAGACACACCTTCAGGCACGTGTTGTGTGCACACCTGCTTCCTAATAAATCGTAACGACTACAGAAGCCCGATTCAGCTCGTCTCAACCCTCCAAATCTCATTACTGCAAAGTCAGCTAAATTCCTACAGGGACGCCAGCGTGTCGGTGTCAGTTCAGGACTGTGACCCGTGTCCCACCTGGTGCAGGAAAGGAAGCTGGTGGTGAGGGAGACTGCGCGTGGGCGCAGCAGGTCCATGGAAACTCTACTTTCTGCTTGATTTTTCTGTGAACCTAAACCTGCTCTCAAAAATAAGCCTATTTATTTTAAAAAACAGCAATATAATGAGAAATGCTTCCTTTGCTGTAAGATACGTTAGCTGTTGTCCTTTATGTTTTAGTTCAGAAGACCAGCCCCGAGCAGGCCTGAGGGGAGACAATGGGCCAGCTGCACAGTACCTTCAGATCAGCTTTTGATACTATTTAGTCTGTCTTTTATTCGCTGGTTTTTGGCTGGCTGGAGTTTTAAACTCACTTTCCACACCAGATGAATGCCAGGTGAACCGCGCTTGGTTTGTACTGGAAATGTCCGATTCTCTTGCCATCACCCACACAGGTGTGACCTTCCTTTCTCTGTGCGAGTTCAGGGTCTCTGCCTCTGCCACATGCACGCCAGGCAGACAGCAGGAGACAGCACCTGTCTACGAAAGGCACTCCCGGCTGCTGCTCTGAACGCACAGGAGAGGCAGCCCGTTACCGAGGGAGCGCTGCTCAGGAGGCGCAGACACCCGGGGCCGGGCTGCACTGTGCTGCTCGAATGCTACACCTTGTGCTTTAAATGGGATGGAGGTGTCTCTGGAGCAGGTCACTCCTGGAGGACAGGCAATGTCATGCTCCTTCTACAGCCTCCAAATAATAAGCCTCCCAAGAGAATTAAAGAAATTTTTGATAAATAACAAAAAAATACCTTCAAGACGATGTTAGTTTTAAAAAGCAAGCTGCAGGACAAGACTTGGCAGCTCTCATCTGAGTAAAAACATCAAACTACAGAGGATAATGAGCAGACGCAGAGAACGTTCTGGAGGCACACACAAAACTGAGCAGTCAGAGGAGAAACAGGCATTGACGTCACCCTCGCGTCCTGTGTGCTTTCTCACCACGAAAGAAACTCCTCTCGTCAGCATCACCTAACACAGGTGAGACGTCCAGCTGATGTTGTAAAAGCAACGGGTCGCCCCAGGCAACAGCCGCCACCCAGGCCTCGCTGACGGAAGAGAGCAACGTGCGTTGTACTCTGGACCACGGGCAAAGGGCACTTTCTGAAGTGGCTGTCGGGTGAAGATTTACCCTCAGGCCCCTGGCAAAGTATTTGGTAGAAACACTAGTTGACCTGGCCTGTCACCAGCACTTCCACCTGGGACAGCAGGAGCCGCCCCCGCCTGGCCCCACACACGGGCCTCTGCCCCGTCAGCACCTTCTCTCTGGTGAAAACATTTGCAGAGAAAGCGAGGAGCACAGCACCCCTCAACCCACAGGCAGCCTCTACGGACAGATCACACCGGTGGGAAACGACGCTAAATTGCAGCTTTCTCAGAAGGTCTGTTTGTACCTTAAAACATAAGCATATACTTACTCCCATTCATCATTTTGTCTTTAGCCAGTGGGTGTGTTGTAACTTTGCTTCCAAAACCTATTTCATGAGCCAGCAGAGCTGTAGGACCTAAAAAGAAGATTAATAAAAAAGACTTAAATGTAGTTATTGAAAAAACCATGTCTTAAAAATTGCAGCAGCAAAAATATTCTTCCAAACTAGGAGGCTCTTACCTAAAATATACTTATGATTCTGAAGTTACGTACTTTTTAGTACGACAGGTAAAGTACCTTTCTATGCAATAAAAGCCTAATATGCAAATCCACTGAACAGCAGAACGACCAGTCGCTATGACACGCACTGACCACCAGGGGGCAGACACTCAACGCAGGAGCTGCCCCTCGCCCACAGGACCCAGGCCAGCCAAGGCGGGTGCCAGCGGGGACCCTCCTGATTGCCCTGCTGGTAGCCCTGCAGAGGGAGGCGACTAGTGGCGGGGCCAGCCGGCAAGCGGGCAGCAGCAGGGGGCGGGGCCTGCCGGCAAGCAGGCTGGCACCACACCACCCCCCCATCACCTCCTACAGAGGAAGGTGGACCTGCGGCGGCAGTGGGGCAATCGGGGGGTAAGGGGGGCAGGGCTGGCTGATGAGCAGGCCAGCGCCGCCCCCCCCACCCCCCCCGATCACCCTGCTTGGTTGGTGGGCCAGGCTGGCACCAGCAGGGACCCCCGATCACCCTGCCGATCACCCCACAGATCGGCCCTGATCGCCGGCCAGGCCTAGGGACCCTACCTGTGCATGAATTTTGTGCACTGGGCCTCTAGTCTTTATAATAAACCATCTCCTGAGCACTTCCGGCAAGTACACAAAATCAAAAAACATCAAAAACCACTTCATCAAAAAGTCTCACCTTGACACCCACGGAGCACACCGGTAAACAGACTGTGGCCCCGCCTCAAGGAACAGGCAATGTGCATGTCAGTGTGTAAGAGTGGGGAGACCCCTGTCGTCTGACAAAGTTCACCTTCCTCTTGACAAAGGAAAATTTTAGTTCCACAGCAGTCCCTCCGGACTCCTGGGCCTCACTGCTATTTCAGAGAGCACTTTTATTTTCCCACTTGAATCTAAAAAACCCGCACTCACCCATCCAGCCAGCCAAACAGACCAGGGACTAGTGAGGCTATTAAAATGAGGAGCTTCCTGTGAAATGTCTGCACGTCTGAGATATGAAGGCACTAATGCTATTAAAGCTACTTAAGAGAAGAACCACAAACAAATGTCAATTTGCGGTCCTCTGTATCTTTCCTCTTAAAATGAAATTTATCAACATGTATTCACTGACATGGACGACTTCACTGATATGGACAATCCCAAGCAGATTTTCTAACAGGTTCCTCAAATAAGAACTAAAACCAAGAAGGTTTTAAACCATTGTTACATGATCTTAAAAACTTTTTAAAGTTGGTTATTCTACCTTTTTTCTCTAAGACACACACACACACACACACACGCTCTAAGCCCTCACGTCACACCCAGAACAACATGCTTCAGAATCGCACCCGACCTCCCAAGTGGTGGGGCCTGTGGCTCAGGCCCCAGGACAGTCCACACACTTGAGTCTCAGCAACCCGAGCACTAGCTCTTACTGGCCTTTCACTTTGCAACATGAATCCAAGTAGAAAGCAGTTCTATAACCAACCAACAGGCTACTCAGACCCCCGCTGCTACGAAGAAGATCAAGTAACACGGAATTACATGAGCTTTCTGCCAACGCCAGGTGTCAGTTTCAGACCCAGTCCTGACTTACATCTCTTCAATCAAAAGCCTCAAATATATTTGATGTCTCTCTCCACCTTACTTTGATCCTCAGTATGAGACAGCTATGCATGGCAGCAAGTTTTAAAAGTCTATAAAAACTGCATCATTATCACTCACTTTTTTATTTTGATGAACTCACGAATGACCCTTTATTCTTATTTTCTAAGATTTTAAGAAAACAAGGAGTCATTACCTACATGATCGTATGTTTCAAGCAATCCGAGGAGGTGCCTGTGCCGTGCGGAGAGTGGGCGCACAGGAGTTTTTAGGCTGCTCCTGTCACGATACATTTGCTGCCTACAGTGACGTGTCAATACCTTTATGTTACGGTTGAATGTAGAAACCTGCTGATGCCTTACTCACTATGGTAAGCTCATTATTACTGCTGTCTGGGGCTTCCAGATCCTATTTGGAAAATGAGAGAAGAGATATTTAACTACTACTATTACTTCAAATTCTGCAGAGACCAGCTCTAGCAGGAGGCAGGGTGAACAGTAGACAGAATCTCCTTAGGCAGAGGAGAGGAAGCCTGCAGCGCCACCGTGTGGTGACTTACAGAAAGAACACCTCGGCCACCCCAACCCCTCCAGGGCTCCCTGAGATTGTACCTAGACTCAGGCATGGCCGGCTGCTGGCTCCACGTCCAGGCTTCCTTTCCCTTCCCCCACCCTGAGTGAACCTCTCTTACTGTATTTTCACAGCAGTCTCCCTTCCACTCTGTCTCACTCACTCCGTATTTGGGACTAAGCTCACATTCTTTCTGTTCCCCATTTGTAACTGCAACACCGAGAATCATCTCATTTCTCATCACACTTCTCCCTGTTTGCAGCACCCAGGAGAGAGGGGCAGGACCCTGAACGACACAAGCGCACGGTTAGCGCGCTGTCGCTTTTTCGTGTCAGTGTAAATGACTCTAAGGTCTGAGCACTCGGGCTGGCCTGAATGAAAACAGCGAACCAGATGTGGCTGATAACCTGCTATCCCGCGACACAGGGCGAGCTGACATGTGGTTTACTTTCCGCAGAGTCTGCAGGGAACAGCCCCAGCCCCAAGGTTTCCTTCCTCCTTCGGCGAGAGCACGAAGATCGAGGCTGGGGCACCTGGACGAAGTCCTTACACAGCTAAGCGGACCTACGCCTTGCTCCCCTCCCCAAAGAGGGCGCAGCTGCAGGGGCTGCCTGACCAGTCCGCCAGCAGAGAAGTCCCTGTGCCCAAGGGCAGGTCAAGAAGCTGGTGCTGAGCAGGACCCAAGGACAGCGCCTGCAGGGCGGTCCCCGCTGCTACTGTTCCCTGTCTCTCACACGCGGTTCTCAAACATTTAGGTCTTAGGAACCCGCTAGCTTTCATGGGGGTTCTCTCTCTTAATAACTGCCCTGTTAGAAGTTAAAGCCGGGAAACTTTACAACACAATACTCAAACACACACACCATGCCCGAATAAAAACATCGACTCACTCTGTTAACACTCCTGTGAGAGCAAGAAGGAAAAAGGCAAATTATGTCTTCATCGTATCTGCTGACCTTTCGAACCCTTTGAAAGAACGCTGGCCACCATGGCTCTCATACAAAGTCCCGAGGATCCTAGCCTACAACCATTGTAAAAGCCCACCGTACTGAAGAAAACATCACTGCACCATTTAATCCATTCCATCCATCCATTCACTTCACTCAGCCTACAACCATTGTAAAAGCCCACCGTACTGAAGAAAACATCACTGCACCATTTAATCCATCCCATCCATCCACTCACTTCACTCAGCCTACAACCATTGTAAAAGCCCACCGTACTGAAGAAAACATCACTGCCCCATTTAATCCATTCCATCCATCCATTCACTTCACTCAGCCTACAACCACTGTAAAAGCCCACCGTACTGAAGAAAACATCACTGCACCATTTAATCCATTCCATCCATCCATTCACTTCACTCAGCCTACAACCACTGTAAAAGCCCACCGTACTGAAGAAAACATCACTGCACCATTTAATCCATTCCATCCATTCATTCACTTCACTCAGCCTACAACCACTGTAAAAGCCCACCGTACTGAAGAAAACATCACTGCACCATTTAATCCATTCCATCCATTCATTCACTTCACTCAGCCTACAACCACTGTAAAAGCCCACCGTACTGAAGAAAACATCACTGCACCATTTAATCCATTCCATCCATTCATTCACTTCACTCAGCCTACAACCATTGTAAAAGCCCACCGTACTGAAGAAAACATCACTGCACCATTTAATCCATTCCATCCATTCATTCACTTCACTCAGCCTACAACCATTGTAAAAGCCCACCGTACTGAAGAAAACATCACTGCACCATTTAATCCATTCCATCCATCCATTCACTTCACTCAGCCTACAACCACTGTAAAAGCCCACCGTACTGAAGAAAACATCACTGCACCATTTAATCCATTCCATCCATCCATTCACTTCACTCAGCCTACATCCATTGTAAAAGCCCACCGTACTGAAGAAAACATCACTGCACCATTTAATCCATTCCATCCATTCATTCACTTCACTCAGCCTACAACCACTGTAAAAGCCCACCGTACTGAAGAAAACATCACTGCACCATTTAATCCATTCCATCCATCCATTCACTTCACTCAGCCTACATCCATTGTAAAAGCCCACCGTACTGAAGAAAACATCACTGCACCATTTAATCCATTCCATCCATTCATTCACTTCACTCAGCCTACAACCATTGTAAAAGCCCACCGTACTGAAGAAAACATCACTGCCCCATTTAATCCATTCCATCCATCCATTCACTTCACTCTTGACAAGCGTTTAATAAAGACCTACGACAAGGGAGGCACCTCTGACAAAATTACACTATGGAGGTCACGGTTCGATTCCTGGTCAGGACGGGCTCGATCCCCACGGGGGTGTGCAGGAGGCAGCCGAGCAATGATGTCTCTCTCTCATCCATGTTCTTATCTCTCTCTCTCCCTCTTAAAAAAATGGCATTGAAATGAAAATATTTCTGAGTTTCTAAGCTGTGGGGGCATCTATGAAGCACCATGACCTTCCTCTAAGCTAGGTGGCAGGCAGCACCGTGCTGGATGCAGCACCAGCACCGAGGGCCAGGCAGGAAGTGCCGAGGCCTCGGAGCCACGGGGCAGGCGCAGGGCAGGGCTGCTGTGTTTCTGGCTGGCCGTTCTTGCTGACGGTGCTGGCAGAGATCCTTCCTGGCGTGGAGATTTGCTGTAACAAGCTGTTTACGGAATTCCAGAGGGCCTCGTTTTCCTCCGAGGTCAACCAAACACACAAAACACGACGTTTCTCAGAGCGCAGACCAAAGCACGGGGAGGAGAAAGAACAGCTGTACTCATTTCTGAAATGAGCCCCTTCATGCCACCCAAACCAAGAGGCCGATCCAGAAGCTTCCACACTCTACGAAGGGGAAGAAGTACTCGAACAAGGTCTCGTGAGGCAAGGTCCCCCGTCACGTGGCTCTGAGAGCGCGCGCAGCACCCGCCGGCGAGGGCCCGCACGTTACCTGCACAGATGGCGGCGATGAGGCCCTTGCGGCCGTGCTGCTCCTTCAGGATCTCCTTCACCGCAGCAGACTGTCCAGGACCAAACACACCGAGTTCCCGTTAAGCCACAAGCCAGCATCTGGCTAGAAACTTCAGCAGGATCTGATTTTAGCTTAATCCACAAGATCTTAAACCTAACTACTTGTAAACAGTACTTAATCTAGATGATTAATATAAAAACTATCAAATTCATGTTTCTACATTCCTCCCTAAACCCAATCAAGGCACTTATTGTAAGAGAAAGGCATCCGTTCCTTAAAGATGTTTGAAGTTGCCCGGCTGGCGTGGCTCAGTGGTTGAGCGTCGACCTTTGAACCAGTCATGGCTCAATTCCTGCTCAGGGTGCATGCCTGAGCTGCAGGCTCATCCCCA
This sequence comes from Plecotus auritus, assembly GCF_963455305.1. Classification (NCBI taxonomy): domain Eukaryota; kingdom Metazoa; phylum Chordata; class Mammalia; order Chiroptera; family Vespertilionidae; genus Plecotus; species Plecotus auritus. The sequence continues at coordinate 4,133,650 of NC_137771.1, read as the reverse complement.
GGAGGGGGTGTGCAGAAGGCAGCCGATCAATGATTCTCTCTAATCATTGATGTTTCAGTCTCTCTCTCCATCTCCCTTCTGCTCTGAAATCAATAAAGAATGTATTTATATATATTTTAAAAAGCTATTTGAAGTGGAGATGAGGAAAACAGCCTTCCCCGGGCACAGTGGTCCCCCACTCCCCCCACACCCTGGTACTCCAAGGAGAAAAGAACTGGACATCGGGACTGTGGCGTTGCGTCAGGACAGGCCCACAGCCCCGGGTGTCTGGTTCGGCCTGCTTCCTGAGCCTGGCCGCGCCCCTCCCCCCTCCCTGCAGGCGGACTCCTCACCTGTGCCTAGATGGGCTTCTCATTCAAACTGCAGCCCAGCCCCTGCAGCCCCTCCCCCGCTCCCCGATGGGTGAGGAGACAGCTAAGCTCTTATCCTTCTATGCGTAACCAGAATAGAACATACACTTTTTCTTCTGCTGCTTAGAGGGGAAAACGTGCTCTAACTCTGGACTGTGTTCACCAAATGTGTTCATTAGCTACTGTCCACCAGCTCGGCTGACTTCTGTAGCGTATGTCATTAGAAATGGCTTCTTTAAATGAAGACGAGCCCTAACCGGTTTGGCTCAGTGGATAGAGCGTTGGCCTGCGGACTGAAGGGTCCCAGGTTCGATTCCGGTCAAGGGCATGTACCTTGGTTGCAGGCACATCCCCAGTAGGGAGTGTGCAAGAGGCAGCTGATTGATGTTTCTCTCCCATCGATGTTTCTAACTCTCTATCCCTCTCCCTTCCTCTCTGTAAAAAATCAATAAAATATAAAAAAATAATAATAATAATTTAAAAAAATAAATGAAGACGAATTGTTCACTTCACCTGTTCCTATTCTATTCACAGCCCCTTTCCTGAAATACTTTAATAACAGCAAAATCAACAGAACACAGGCACACGCTGAAACACTTCCTTTATGCAGTTCTTACCTCACACAAATTCTGTGCGCCCAGATTGCCTCCCGGCAGAACCACTACATCGTAAGGTCCCTGTAACAGTTTAAAAAATAACATTTCATTTGAAATGTGCACGAACGCAACATCAATAAAACTTTCCTATTTTAAATATGGGTCACAGCAAAAAACTGTTCACCGAAAAGTTAAATAAATTAAGGTGTATCTCTGTGATGAAATGTTGTAACCAGCAAAACATGTAGAAAGTCTGTGCATGAGAGGACGTCCATGTTGCAGAACTGCAGGTGTAGCATGACCTCCTTCATGTAAAAACTGCATGTATATGTGTATGCAGGTGTACATGTACATGATACACACCCCCACACACATGTGTATAGTATACAGACACTCATTGACAAAGGAGATACTCCAACTGCTAATGGGGAACAGTGTGGGATGGAGGGGAGGGAGAGAATGAGACATTCAACATTTTAACTTTCTGTATGTCTATACTGTAAGAGTTCTTTTTCAACAAGAATGTACACAGTAATGAAGTGTAGTCAAAAGAAAAACAAATTTTAAGTAACAGGCAAAGAAAAATATTTTTAACCTTATGAGAAATGAAACTTGGGGGAGAAATACGATGTAATATTTTAGTGTCCCAAACACCAAAACACCCTAGAAATCTAATGACTTCAAATTTGCTGAAATTACAAACTGGAAATTTTTTTAACAATGCTTTCAGATGTTAAAAAAAGTTTTAAAAATTTAGTCATTAAGCAAATTACAAAATGAAAATGTAGTCCATATTTAGAGCAACATCTGTTATTTAAAATTACTTTTAGATACTATACACATCCCACTGTTGTTTTAAAACCAAGCAAAATTAAATACTAAAAAGAAAATATAGATTTTCTTTCACTCCTTTTCAATTCTGAACGGGCCCACACATGGACACAAAGGTAACAACTGTTCTAGAACACCACGGGCTGAAAAAGAAGAGAAGGAATATTTACCTCGACTCTCACTTGTAAGGTGCTACTTGGAAAGTTTCAACCATTTACAGGTAAATACCAATATTCCAATACCCCACAATCTACCACCGCCATACCTGAACTTCCTAAAAGACAAGGAACTTTGGCCCACGCAGCGGAGGACCGCTAAAGGCATGGGACGCAGACTCCCAGGTTCCTCAGGGGACACCTGGCCATCACGAGCTGGCTCTGCCTCCTTTCCTGCCAGATCTCCACTCCAGAGGGCAGAGCCCACACGGCTGGCACACGGGCCGGGCAAGCCTGCCGCCCATGAAAGGGTGTGCAAAAGTATGTGTGCCCATGTGCGGGCAGCTCCTGAGGAAAGAGACCTCAGCTCTGACAGACGAACCACAATCATAGAGACACTGAAAAAGTGACACAATTTGAAGGGAAACTCCTCCTCCTGCCTTAATCCAACCACTGACCAGGGATGAGTTGTTCACGCAAAATGAATCACACAACTACTTGTCTCACTGCACAGGGAAGAGGGGCTTTCGAAGAAAGGCTCAGAAATGAATGGGAACACGGCAGCTGATCTCTTCTACCAAGTGACAAAGTTGTAACAGGAGGCAGGGCTGCCCGTGGAAGCCGGGACACCGCCGCCTGCAAGTGTCCCCTCCCTCCACCTGCCCACCCAGCCCCTTACTGAGCACAGGAGGGGCCTACACGATGGAGAAAGGCAGAGTCCTCCCCGTGCGGGGCGGATGGGGGGAAGATATTCAAGCAAAGTAACTTTCCTAAAACAGGTCTGTGCTAACAGCAGCCTTAGACGGACTCATAAGACCTTTCAAGCCCTAACCGGTTTGGCTCAGTGGATAGAGCGTCGGCCTGCGGACTCAAGGGTCCCGGGTTCGATTCCGGTCAAGGGCATGTACCTTGGTTGCGGGCACATCCCCAGTAGGAGGTGTGCAGGAGGCAGCTGATCGATGTTTCTCTCCCATCGATGTTTCTAACTCTCTATCCCTCTCCCTTCCTCTCTGTAAAAAATCAATAAAATATATTAAAAAAAAAAAAAAAAAAAAAGACCTTTCAAGAAACCAATAAAGCAGCCAGAGGGAGGAGGAGTTTCAAGCACAGAGAACGAACCTCTTTTTTGGCATCTTCCAGGCTGGCATCAGGACAGATGACAACATCTCGGCTGCACTGCACGGGGTCCTTTCCCGCCAAACCCGCAACGGTGACCTTGATCTAAGAGAAAGAGGTCATCGTGGTATTTAACACCAAAACAGTCACGCCTGCACAGCTGCCCTGGGTTTTAAAATAAGTGACAGGAAATACGGCAACAAAACCACACTGGCTTTGAGCTAATAAATCGGCGAAATGCATTTACTAACGAGGTCCGTCCCCGTGTGCCTGGGATGGTGCCGATTAGATGCTCCCAGCACCCCGTCTGGTTAGTGTCCTTTCTCCCACAGGTGTTCTGGTTTGGGAGGTAAATTCTATGGTCCTTCTATCACTAACCCACCGTGCAGAGTCACTGCTGCCAGTAAAGCGAGGAAATGCTGCTTTCTCTGGCAAAGATTTACAAAGTTGACCATACCAAGAGCTGGGTCGGGGACAATGGGGATGTCCCTACACGGCTGGTGAGTCCAACATGCTGGTACTGGGAGTCATTTAACAAAATCTAGTAACACCAACTAGGGACCAAGTTCACCTTCAGGCACTGAGCCTGGGGACCCTTCCACACGTTTGTGCAAGGAAGCCTGTACGAGAACGTGACAGTATTGTAACGCCGTGAGACAATACTCCAGAATGAATTTAGGAAGACGGATGGCGGCATATCCACCGTGTAACACCAGGCAGCAATTTTAAATGAACTCCCTGGACCTGCACGTGTCGTCACTACGGAGAACCGGAGGAATGAGGGGTTCCCAGGTTCTGGGGCCAGACCACCAGGTGTGAGTCCCAGCTCTTCCACTTACTAACCCTACAGTGGGGGCACTTTATTGTCTCTTGCCTCCGTTTCTTCAACTGTAAAATAAGGATGGCAATAACACACAGGGTTGTTGTAAGATTCAAACAAGTTTCTAGAAGCGCTTAGAATGATACCTAGCACTGAGTAAATGCTATTTACGGATTCACAATGGGCCTAGATGACATATATAGGTACTAGAGGCCCGGTGCACGAAATTCATGCACGGGGGGGGGGGGGGGGGGGTGTCCCTCAGCCCAGCCTGCACCCTCTCCAATCTGGGACATCCCTCTCACAATCCAGGACTGCTGGCTCCCAACTGCTTGCCTGCCTGCCTTCCCGATTACCTCTGCTTCTGCATGCCAGCTTGATCACCTCCTAACCATTCCCCTGCCAGCCTGATTGATGCCTAACTGCTCCCCTGCCAGCCTGTTTGCCCCTAACTGCCCTCCCCTGAAGGCCTGGTCACCCCTAACTGCCCTCCCCTGCAGGCCCGGTCGCCCCCAACTTCCCTCCTCTGCCAGCCTGTTTGCCCCTAACTGCCCTCCCCTGAAGGCCTGGTCACCCCTAACTGCCCTCCCCTGCAGGCCCGGTTGCCCCCAACTTCCCTCCTCTGCCAGCCTGGTCACCCCTAACTGCCCTCCCTGCAGGCCTGGGTCCCCCCCAACTGCCCTTCCCTACAGGCCCGGTCGCCCCCAACTTCCCTCCTCTGCCGGCCTGGTCACCCCTAACTGCCCTCCCTGCAGGCCTGATTGCCCCCAACTGCCCTCCCTTGCAGGCCTGGTCCCTCCCAACTGCCCTCCCCTGCTGGCCATCTTGCGACGGCCATTTTGTGTTGGAGTGATGGTCAATTTGCATATTACTCTTTCATTAGATAGGATATGACACAGAGAAGCAAGATGAGAACTACAGTCTCATGCTACTTGATCTCTGGGTCAGAGGGGAACAGCATGGGGGAAATTCACAGAGTGCTCTGCAATGTTCTCTCTCTTTAAAGCATGTGTTCTTCAAGAAACGCTCTGATGGAAACAGGGAAAACAGCTGACAAGTATTAAGCGTAGATACTGGATAAACAGGTAATTATTATGCAGCCTGTTATGTCTGAAATATTTCACAAAGTTGAATACTTTTATTCAAAATGACTTTTGACAGTCAAACCGGGTTTTTAAAAGGGGGAGGGACTTACTCCAGCTCGTCTCATGACATCTACGGGGATGACCGTCTCCATCTCCTCCGCTCCTTTAGCCAGGATGACCAGCGCTCTTTTTGAAGCCATTTTTACGCTGTGTTTTTAAAGACTTGATTTAAAAGATAAAAGGTACTTTAAAAACTTTTACTGCGACCCTGGAATAGCCACAATTTTAAAGTTTTGGGTCATTTTTAAGCAGAGTAACTAAGTGCCTCCCAGGGAAACAGTTCTGATAGACAAACACCCCTGACTATGAAAAAAAGCATTTTTGGTTAACATTGGTTTACACAGAATTTCAATTGCTGTATTTTCTGAGATGAAAACACAGTACGGTTGCTCACCCGTGTCCATATTTAATTTTTCTGACCATGTTTTTAAAAATCCAATTTCTAATAATATATCGCACATGAAGTTTTCTAAGACACAAGGGCACGGGTCTTGCATTTCACACAATGCAGCGTTTTCTCTTTTTGCAGTACGTTTCTTTTACAGAGAAATGACTAAAGCGTTGCATGGGCAAAATACTAAATTCACAGTCTTCAGCAACTGGCCTATAAAATTTTTGGAGGGGATTTTTTTTTCTTTTAGTTCCAATAACTCTACTAAAAATTCGGAGCGGGGGTGGGGTGGGGTAACAGCTTAAAATGTGAACACAGGTTTTTTTTACGATGGCGAAAAAATGGGAATCCCCTCACAAAAAGCAACCCGACTAGCTAGTTCTTTCACTGACAGCGGCCCCTTCTTTTTCTGGGAAGTTTGTAGTCCCTGCCAAACAGACTATTTTACTACGACTTCAACAACACAGGATTAACTACTCCCAAACCGGTGGGATGCTATGCACACAATTTTGGAAGTTTTAGCGTTGCTTCCGCGCTGGCAGCGGAAAACGTATCTACTTGTACTAGAAGGCCGCGCGGTGCTCAGACGGCGAAGTCGGGGACCCGTTCTGGGGTGCTTCCTCCCGAGGCCCCGCCCCGGCGGCGCGGGACGGTCCAGCCGAGGGGCCAGGCGCCCTCTCGCCACCCGCAGCGCCACGGCCTGCGCAAGCGCCGAGCTTCCCAGGCCCCGACCCGAACCTCGCCTCTCCTCTCCTCCCACAGTCACGACTCCGCTTCCCGCTCCGCAGCACTTCTGCACCGGGATAACTGAACCGGAACCGGACTAAACGGGGCGCAAGCGGGGACGCACGGGAGCACGCACGCACGCACGCACGCACGCTTCCCTACCAGGGCCCTCAGCCCCGCACTGCGCAGACGCACGTCGCCGGGCCTCCTATCTCCCCTCACTGCGCAGACGCACGCCTCTCGCATCGCGTTACGTCACATCCGGCCGGCTGACCTCACCTTAAAGAGCCGCAGGGAATGGGCTGCCTGTCTGCGTCCTAATAGGGTTCCAATTGGAACCTCCATCACCGCGAGAATCCCATGGACTCACGTGTCCTCACGAAATCCCGCCCCCGAGTGGCCGGTCCGATCCACCCACAACACCCGCTGGATTGAACCCGTGTTATTGCCGCAGCCCGTAGGTGCGTTTCCCATCTGCAGAGCGTGGCGTCTCGCTGCAAACTTAGGTTTAATTAAATAAAGCTGTTCCTTGTACACAGCAGGAGCTCGCTGATACCGCATTCAAAGGCTCATAATGAAAAGCAGCAGCCTTTTCACTTAATCCTTCGTACCCCTCAGCCCTGCTCTTCAGAGGCAAATAGTTCCAACCCTTTAAATTATTTCACCTGATAATTATCTCGGTATTTTAAGACGATATGTTAATACTGTTACTTCTCAGTTATTGGTTTTATTTATTTTTAAATATATTTTATTGATATTTCACAGAGAGGAAGGGAGAGGGATAGAGAGCCAGAAACATCAATGAGAGAGAAACATCCATCAGCTGCCTCCTGCACACCTCCCACTGGGGATGTGCCCGCAACCAAGGTACATGCCCTTGACCGGAATCGAACCCGGGACCTTTCAGTCCACAGGCGGATGCTCTATCCACTGAGCCAAACCGGTTTCGGCAATTACTGGTTTTAAACACTATATGTTGGCGTCTTGGCAGGTATTAACCTAATTTTCATTTCACAGATGTAGAGGTTGAGGTCCAGAGGTGTGAAATGACCGTGTAAGGAGGTCCTGCCGTCCTGCCGTCCTGCCGAGTTTTTGTCAGATTCAGATATTCTGATGCCAAATCTCACACTACCCACAGCAGACTCCCAGTATTACTTAGTAAGTCAGCGACACCCTCTTAACGTTGTAGTTCATACCCATTTCTCATCAGACCTTTGCAAAGTCTAAAAAATTAAACCACTTACCAAAAACCATTGCTCTGGGACTGGCAATGGAGACACTTCCTAGTCAAGCCTCTTATTTCCAGGTAGAACAACTCCGTCCCATCCAACCACATTTTTTTATTCAACAAGTGAACACTCATTCAACACGTGTTGATGCACCGTGGGAAGCACAGAAGATTCATCAGTTTCTTGCAGCACTTCGACATTCAAGAAATGTGAAGAAATATTGTTCTGCCCAGTGGAGCTCCCATTCCTAGGACAGAGAAACAGTGTTGGTAATGTTAGCGAAGGCCTTCAGGGCGCATGACCTGCAAACGTGCAGCCTTCCATATTGATTATGTTGAGTTAAAGACATCTGGAAAACAGCAGGTGCAAAAAAAAAAAAAAAGATGAAACTCTCGTGTGAGAACAGCCCTCCCTCGGCCAGGAGGAAAAGAGACATTTTTACCCCCAGAGAGGGAGTTGAGTCTAGCAGAATTTGTACAAAGGGACCTTGTTAAAATAACTACCCTCCTTTAGTCTCCCCATTTTATTGTAGTTACTTTTCCACACTCCTCTCTCTTTGTTTAACCCAGTATATGAGCAGTTAAGTTTTTGCCACTTCTTTGGGTCATTTCCCCATGAAGGCTCTGAGGTCACTGTAAAAAGTGTATTGAATAAATGTGTGTGCTTTTCTCGTGTTATCTTTTCGGGTAAATTCAATTCGCAGGCCCAGCCAGAGACCCTAAGAAGGTAAAGTTTTTGCCGCCCCAGCATTAGCAGGTCACCATGGCCTTTCTGACGCTGGCTCCCTGTAATTGGCCTGATCACAGTGAATAACCAAGAAACTGCTGCCAGGTTATTTTTTTCATGGGTCACTTACATCTTGCATCTCATCTTACTAAGTAATACATTTATTCCCTATAAATGCATCCTTTTGTTTCATCGACAGCACTTATTCCAGCATTTTTTAAAAAATATATTTTATTGATTTTTTACAGAGAGGAAGGGAGAGGGATAGAGAGTTAGAAACATCGATGAGAGAGAAACATCGATCAGCTGCCTCCTGCACACCTCCTACTGGGGATGTGCCCGCAACCAAGGTACATGCCCCTGACCAGAATCGAACCTGGGACCTTTCGGTCCACAGGCTGACGCTCTATCCACTGAGCCAAACCGGTTTCGGCTTATTCCAGCATTTTCTTGTCTTTTTGCTTTATGTCTGTGTCTCTGTAACCCTGTGGACTCCATGAAGGGACCTTCCGGTCTTGGTCACTGCTGAATCCCCAGCATCTGTTGCAGACCCTGGCGCATAGCAGGTGCTCAATAAATGCTTAGTATCCTTCTAACTTCACCCTATAAGATGTTCCTTCCTTTCTTTGACTATGGCTATGGATTAATTCCAACCAATTTCTTATTCCTATTTCCATCTTACTTCCCAAATTCCTTTAACCAGACGGCGAATGGGAAGTTTTATGTGCCGTGGGAAGTTAACATTTTCGCCTGTTTTCTATTCATTCAAGGGGTGCGGGGTTAAACTGAAGTTATCGGGCAGAAGGAGGCCATTTGGGCCATTAAATAAACGTGTTTTTCTAAAGAGGTCCGGCAAAAACGGCGAATTTCCCCATCGGAGCCCCCGAAAGGTTAGGTCGCCGACACCGGAGAAGAGTGGGCGAGCCCTGACCTTTGAGGCAGCGCTGGCGCCAGGGGGAAATTCTGACGCCGAGGCCTGTGAGGGGCTCGGGGTACGGCTTCGCCTCTGCGCCCACCTCGTGTGAAATGCGCCCCCCCCCCGAGCGTGGGCCACCGAGCACAACTCCCACGGCCCGCCGGGCGCCGGAAGTGGGCGGGCCGACCCGCAGTGACGTAGGTCCAGTCCGTCGGCCTCGGCGCGCGGCGCCCGGGATTGGCCGAGCCGGGCCGCAGGGGGCGGGGCGTGAGGGGGGGGGGGGAGCGGGTTGCGTTTCCAGACGCGGAACCGTCGGCCGCTGTCTGGAGTCACGTCCACCGCCGGGCCCAGCGGCCCGAGCTACTTTGTGGGCCGTGAGAAGTGTGTGAGCGACCCGGCCCATCACGCTGGGGTTTCCGCCGCACCTCGGCCACCCCGCGGACCGCGGGGGAAGGCGGTGGCCTGGGAGTGAGAGGCAGAAAAGAGACCTTTCCCACCGCCGCCTCCCAGGGTGGTACTGCAATACTACGCATGCGCGAGGGGCAGGCGGCCACTGAACCTGTTCCCGCCCGGGAGCCTCGGGTGTTCTGCAGCGTCGCGATCCAGGCCCAGCTGCGTCCGGTGTATCCATCACCTCCTTGAGGGAGGAGGCACCACCGTCTAATGTGTCTCCGCGCTCGGAAAACACTTTACTACCATGCTCTGCCCTTACTGGCACCTTTTTTCTGGAAGGAAAGATTAAGGTCTGATTAGGCTTTCAATAATAGGTTATCACAGCTTTAAAAACACCTTTCCTGCCCAGCCAGCCTGGCTCAGTGGTTGAGCATGCACCTATGAACCAGGAGGTCACGGTTTGATTCCCAGTCTGTGGGCTCGATCCCCAGTGTGAGGCCTGCAGGAGGCAGCCAAGCAATGATTCTCTTTCATTGATGTTTTTCTCTCTCTCTCCCCCTCTCCCTTCCTCTCTGAAATCAATAAAAATATATTTCAAAACAAAACACTTTTCTGCCAAAACCGGTTTGGCTCAGTGGATAGAGCGTCAGCCTGCGGACTGAAAGGTCCCAGGTTCGATTCCGGTCAAGGGCATGTAACTTGGTTGCGGGCACATCCCCAGTAGGAGGTGTGCAGGAGGCAGCTGATCGATGTTTCTCTCTCATCGATGTTTCTGACTATCACTCTTCCTCTCTGTAAAAAATCAATAAAATATATTTTAAAAAAAAACAAAACACTTTTCCTTTGTAAAATGTGAATAGTAGCGCCTGCCCAGAACTTGGCCAGGACCTGCTGAGATCTTACATAAAACAACAAACCCAAAGGAATTGAAATGTTGAGCCCCTTCTCCTGCCTTCCGGTTGAGTTTTTTTTTATTCTCATGCTGCTCCCGTGACGTTTTCGGATTCCCGTAATCTCAGAAACACACAGTGGTCCTGCAGCCAGGCCAGCGTTTCTCTCAGTGGGCAGAGCACCCAGCATTCCATCCAGCAGGACACCTTTGCGTCAGGCCCAGGGCCCCAGCTCCCCGCCCTTGCCCTTGGTGCCCTGTTTCCCTCTTCTTGAGGCTCACTTACTGTGCAGATGGTTAAGCCATGCTGGCTCCCAGGGTGAGAACAGAAGATTTGGGCGGCTTTTTGCACGTCTGCATAGTCCTGTGGCTCTGCTATGCAGGGGATTCAGATCAAATCCTTCCGCACTGTGTCCAAGCATCTTTTCTGCCTTGTCTTCCGTTCCTACCTCTCCCCCACGCATTCCCTCTGTTCCTTGCACATACCCGGGACGCTGCCTCCTTCATGCTCCCGCACATCAGTTTCCTCTCCCTGGAATGCCCCCTGCTTCCGGGCCGCTTGTCAATGTGTCATCCATGCTGAAAACCCCGTCACAGTGCCAGTCCCTCCAGGAACCTTCTTCTATAGATTCTATTTAGCACAGCTCTTTGCCCTTATCTTAGTTGTTTGTGTAAACTTCTTCATTCCTCTCTAGGCTGTGAAGGCTGCTGGGATGGTGCCTTATCGATATATGCCTCACAAGACAAAAAAAAAAAAAAAAAACTCAGCATTTACTGCGTGCCTGTCATGCCAGGCACTGCTTAGAATGCCCCGTTTCACAGAGCTTATGTTCTTTTGGGGAGAAGGCAAACGGTTGGCAGTGAAAACAGTACCAGGTGTCAGGCCGGTGGAGTCAGACCGGACCCCAGTTCAGCAACCTCAGGATTTGAGTTCTGGCTAAGAGAGATTCAGAGCCGAGATCAAGCTCAAAGAGAGAGTTTACTGAGGAGGCACAGGGGTGAGCTGCGGGAGAAATGGGCTCAGGAAACAAGTGACAGAGACAGAAGGGCCCTGGGAGCTGAGGAGAGACAGACAGGACACGCCCTAGGGCGGGGTGGGGCGGGGGTGCTCCACAGAGAAAGTCAGGGTGTTTATCTGAGGTCTCAGGGAGGGTCCCAGTAGGCGACCCCTCGGCTTTCCCCGTGTGTCCTTTCAGGGTCCTGGTCTCTGAGGATTGGCTGGTGCCAGGGGGTCATCGGTCCACGCAGCTGGTCCCGAGGCCGCCATGGAGTTGCTCGTCGGGCCTGGAGCTGAAGCACAGGTGCTGACACACCATCTGATGCATCCCTCCAAGGGGTCTCACCCTCACGACTAGCAGCAGGAAAGGCCAGGGAGGGACTGAACCCCATGACCCTGACATGCGAGGGGGGGAAAGCTCACCTTGGGGGCTGGTCTTGTTTTCCCAGTTTTGCCCGTTGCTAGGCACCCGGGGCTTTCCGCCCTGGTGACCTTCTGTACCTGGCCCATCCTCCTGGCTCTGCTCTTGTCTAACTTCTCACCGCAAACCAATAAACCAGCGTGTGCCGGGGTAACATGTTCGAGGAAGGAGCGTGAAGGAGGGAAAGGAGATGGAGAAGGAGGGAGGGCTGTTCCTTCAGAGAGTGGTCCAGGAAGGCTTTTTCCGGGGAGGAAACCTGGGGAGGATGAGGGAACAGGTCACGGGGAAAGCGGGAGGAAGAGCCTTTTAGACGGGGGAGCAGCAAAGGGAAGGCCCTGAAGCAGGAGTGCCTTAAAGAACAGCAAGCAAGGGCCCAGACGGTGTGGCTCAGGGGTTGAGCATCGACCTCTGAACCAGGAGGTCACGGTTCAATTCCCGGGCAGGGCACATGCCCAGGTTGTAGGCTCCATCCCCAGCTGGGGGTGTGCAGAAGGCAGCCGATCAATAATTCTATCTCATCATTGATGTTTCTATCTCTCTCTCCCTCTCCCTTCCTCTCTCTATAAAATCAATAAAATATATCTTTTTTTAAAAAAAAGAACAGCAAGCAAGGGAGTCAGCTTGGAGGCGGTGGCAGGACTCAGAGCAGAAGTAGCCGGGTCAGATCACGTACACTTGCGTTCGATCTTCAGTAAATTTGTGTTAAATTGAGTTTGTTAACGTAATGAGGGCTAGAGAATGATGATAGGAACCATGAAACTTGGAAATTATATAGACCTAGGAGGCATGTATAAAACATTCAGAACTATACACATGTACGTGGGAACTCTTGTTTAGTGCGACAACATTTAACTGAAAAAAATATTTTTTAAAATATATTTTTATTGATTGTTTACAGAGAGGAAGGGAGAGGGATAGAGAGTTAGAAACATCGACGAGAGAGAAACATCGATCAGCTGCTTCCTGCACACCCCCTACTGGGGATGTGCCCGCAACCAAGGTACGTGCCCTTGACCGGAATCGAACCTGAGACCTTTCAGTCCACAGGCCGACGCTCTATCCACTGAGCCAAACCGGTCAGGGCTGAAAGAAATTTAATGAAAACCAGTGGCTCATGCAGTGATTTCCCATCGACATGTAAACCCAGAAGCGGAGGCAGATCTCATGGAGGAAGAGTGGAATTATCTGGTCAGTAGACTGACGACTACTGAAAAGTTCACAAGGAAACAACATCCACGTCCTGACGATGTCTTGCCTCTTTGGGGGGAGGGGGAGAAATATACTTGACTGTTAGTTGACAAGAGCAGAATTTATGAAACAATTGGAGAGATTTGCATATTTATAATTTCCTTCCCTGGGGCTACAGCGGCTGCTGGGGGCTGGGGGCAGGGAGCCGGCAGGCAGGCAGGCAGGGCCTGGCCTTCGGGCAGTCACCAGATGCGGGCGATGGCATTCACTCGAGTGGTACTGCTAGGCGCACAGGGTCACGTGCGGCCCGAAGAACACGCTCCCCTCGGTGGATGTGGCCGCTCTCCCCAGCAGAACTGAGAATACAGCCCTGGCCGTGTGGCTCAGGGGCCTGGAGCCCCATCCCAGGCACCAAAAGGTGGCGGGCTGGACTCCCCAGCAGGGAACGTGGCCAGGTTGTGGGTTCGATCCTTGATTGGGGTGAGTGTGGGAGACAACCGATCCATGTTTCTCTCTCCCTCTCTTCCTCTCTCTCCCTCCCTCCCTCTCTCTAAAATCAGTAAAGTAAAATTTAAAAATACAGAACACTGGTTTACTTCCATGCTCTGATTTTTTTTTATTTTTATTTTGCAGTTAGTCCGGCTCCCTCCAAAGGTGGCTACTAAGGGCTACGGATTCCGCTCTTGATAACGTGTCTTGAAGCTGATGAGCTGTCGGTTTCTGGACACTCATTCCCGTCGATGAGATCAAACGTGGTTTCCGAGGCAGCTCACACCACCGAGCCGGCAGTCTCGTGGCGCTGAGTCAGCACATCTTTTGATTCATTCACAGGAACGAGCCGCATGACGCGTAGCTCCTGAGTCAGACAGAGCTCCCGGCCCAAGGTGAAGGGAGCCGGGAGGACAAGACTGGGCCGCACCCCTGGTTTCTCCTTTCCTTAAACACGGCAGAGTGAGTGTGTGCTCCCTCCGAGGCTGGCCTGTCTGGGTTCAAGCCCAGCTCTGCTCCGTGCTGGCTGGTGATCTGGACAACTGCCTCCGATGACAGGGACCATGAAACTTGGAAATTATATGGACCCAGGAGGCACGTATAAAACACGCAGGACTATACACACGTACGTGGGAACTCTTGTTTAGTGCGGCAACATTTACCTGAAAGAAATGTTCATGAAAACCAGTGGTTCATGCAGTGACTTCCCATCGACATGTAAACCCAGAAGAGGAGGCAGAATTCGTGCAGGAAGAGAGGGGCTGGCCCAGGAGTGGAATTATCTGGTGGGTAGACTGACGACTACTGAAAAGTTCACATGGAAACAACATCCACGTCCTGAGGTTGTCTTGCCTCATCCAAGGCCTTGAAAACAGGGCTAACCAGCGGGTTCCCATGCGGGTTAGGGGGCTCCTGGAGATGAAGCAGAGCTTGGCCCAGGGGGAGCACTCCAATGCTGCCCGACACTGGGCTCGGTTACGCCAGCCCTCTCAGCTTCTGTTTCTTTCACATTAGAAGAGTCACAACAGTCCCCCTTTTTTAAAAAAAAATATATATTTTATTGATTTTTTTTATAGAGAGGAAGGGAGAGGGATAGAGAGCTAGAAACATCAATCAGCTGCCTCTTGCACACCTCCTACTGGGGATGTGCCCGCAAGCAAGGTATATGCTCTTGACCGCAATCGAACCTGGGACCTTTCAGTCTGCAGGCCGATGCTCTGTCCACTGAGCCAAACCAGGTAGGGCAACAGTCCCTTTTTAAATTATTATTATTATTTTTTTAATCCTCATCTGAGGATATTTCTCCATTGATTTTTACAGAGAGTGCGAGCGAGAGAGAGAAGAGCATTGATGTGAGAAAGACACATAACTGGCAGCCTTCACACACACCCTGACCAGGGCCGGGGATCGAGCCTACAACCAAGGTGCGTGCCCTTGACCGGAACCGAACCCGGGACCCTTCACTCCACGGGCTGATGCTCTCTCCACTGAGCCAAACCAGCTAGGGCGTAACAATAGTTCTTTTTTTTTTTTTTTTTTAGTCCTCACCCGAGGGTATTTTTCCATTGCTTTTTAGAGAGTGGAAGAGGGAAGGAAAGACAGAGAGAAACATGGATGTGAGAGAAACATGTCGATTGGTTGCCTCCTGCACGTGCCCCAACCAGGGCCCTGGGCCCGGGAGCAGCCTGCAACCAAGGTACATGCCCTTGACCGGAATCCAACCCCAAACCCTTCAGTCCGCAGGCCAATGCTCTAACCACTGAGCCACCAGCGAGGGCAACAATAGTTCTTAAACACGGAACTGATGAGGCTAAATAAAATAATTCCCTCACTGAAGTCCGTCTGCAATGCAGGGAGCAACCCACACATCAGCTGTTCATGTTAGAAAACATTTACTTATTAGGAGTCATAGATTTTACATAAATTTTTAAAAAAGAAGGAAAATGTATTATTTTGGCCTTTATTTCACTTGTTATAATGGAGAATGAGGCATCATTTGTGTTTGGTGGACAGTACTGACTTAAAAGATTAAAAAATATACCTGTGTACTCAACGTGTACATAATTTACATGCAGGTAATGTAAAATGTAAGTGTAACTATGTACAATTTTTAAACTAATTTATTTTTCATGTTTGTTTTAAAAAGGTTATTCTTCTTTGAAAAGTTTCAGAAGTATCTATTAAACTTAAAAGATTATAAACGATACAGATAAAATATCGAAACTTGTTTAAATATATCTGAGACTTGGTATTTTTATTTATTTATTTATTTTAAATATATATATATATATTTTTTTTTTAATATATTTTATTGATATTTCACAGAGAGGAAGGGAGAGGGATAGAGAGCTAGAAACATCGATGAGAGAGAAACATCAATCAGCTGCCTCCTGCACACCTCCCACTGGGGATGTGCCCGCAACCAAGGTACATGCCCTTGACCGGAATCGAACCCGGGACCCTTCTGTCCGCAGGCCGACGCTCTATCCACTGAGCCAAACCGGTTTCAGCTCCTCTTGCATTTCTATTGGCTAATTCAGAAGTGTGGGTTGGGCTCTTGGAGGGGTTCTAGGGCGGGAACCTGACTCCACGAGGTGGAGGACATGGAACAAAGGGAACAGGGAGTCGGTCTCTCCCCGCCCTTTCAGGCACCGGGACGTGGCCTCCAGGGGGCCTCTGCCCTGGCTCCGTGTCAGGTGGGCCTGAAGTTCCATTTGCGAGTCATGAACATTCGGGGGTGGCACCTGGGGAAAGTGTGAACATGCAGGGCAAGTGAGCTGCTCACATCCCCCTCGCTTGCTTACAACCGTGCTTCCTTCTCTCCCCTGCTCCCCCCCCTCCTTTCTCATTCCCACTCATGTTCTTTTTTCTGATTCCTGTTGAATCTCCTCCTTCCACGCCTGCGGCTGGCATCACCAGCCACATGCCTCTACAGCTACCACTGCCTGGCCGGGGCGGATGCTGGGGTCGGGGCAGGGACACCGAGTCTTGAAAGAATCGATCTTTTGGGAAATGCCAAGCATACGCAGCGACTCCTCCATCGGTGAGATGGCCGGGGACCACAGGAGCCCACCTCAGACACAGCTTATGTGGAGGGGCTGTCTTTCAATTTCCAAATACTGTCTTTATCTTGGTTAGGGTTGAACCTTCACGCTCTTCAGCCTCCATGCATACTCGCTTGAGATATGCACTATTAGACCTATAGCCAATAAACAGAAAACAAAACCTACTCCGTGGCTGAGGGTTTAGAAGGCGATGAGACATATTCTCGCTAAGCTTGCTCAATTGTTGATTTTGCTTGGGGTCCTTGCTGATGGAACCTGCGTGGACAAGATGAAACTTTGGTTGCATTTGACGGATTAGAACTCTCCAATGAATAAAGCAAGGCGGTGCGTGTTCTAGAGCAAAGGAAACGCATGGGAAGGGGACCCTGTGGCTGGTCAGAGAGCAAGTGCATCTGCCTTCGCCCCCTAACACGATTCCATCCAACAAGAGCGCAGCATGAACAGCGGGAAGCTGGGGCCTTCGGCAGCGCATCTGAGCGGGAGTGGCTGGCGCCAGTCGCCTGCAGGATCTCTCAGCTCAGGGGAGGCTGTGGGTGCCCATGGCTGGCACCAGTCGCCTGCAGGATCTCTCAGCTCAGGGAAGGCTGTGGGTGCCCGTGGCTGGCACCAGTCGCCTGCAGGATCTCTCAGCTCAGGGAAGGCTGTGGGTGCCCGTGGCTGGCACCAGTCGCCTGCAGGATCTCTCAGCTCAGGGAAGGCTGTGGGTGCCCGTGGCTGGCGCCAGTCGCCTGCAGGATCTCTCAGCTCAGGGGAGGCTGTGGGTGCCCGTGGCTGGCGCCAGTCGCCTGCAGGATCAGCTCAGGGGAGGCTGTGGGTGCCCGTGGCTGGCGCCAGTCGCCTGCAGGATCAGCTCAGGGGAGGCTGTGGGTGCCCGTGGCTGGCGCCAGTCGCCTGCAGGATCAGCTCAGGGGAGGCTGTGGGTGCCCGTGGCTGGCATCAGTCGTCTGGAGGATCTCTCAGCTCAGGGAAGGCTGTGGGTGCCCGTGGCTGGCGCCAGTCGCCTGCAGGATCAGCTCAGGGAAGGCTGTGGGTGCCCGTGGCTGGCGCCAGTCGCCTGGAGGATCTCTCAGCTCAGGGGAGGCTGTGGGCCGTGAGCTGATGACTGTGCGGTGATGACTGTGCGTATGTCATTCTCAGGGGCGGCGACAGCTCTGCCCACAGCGGAGCCACAGTTAGGCGGGTGAGTAGCACTGAGCTCAGTGAGCATGTCGTCCAGGGAAATGTCACTCGGGGTGTTTCCCACAGAGGACCGCCTGCGCACGAGGAGGCCACTTGCCCCGAGCGTGACTGGCCGCAGGGAGGTCAGCGGGGAGCCTGTGTGCTGCGGGACTGGGGACACGCTCTGGAGAGGCCCGGGCACTGTTTCCTCCGCCTGCTACTTGCTCTGGGCGGTTTTACTGACGGTCAGTCTGCGAGGGCAGGAAAGGGGCGTTTCAAAGCCATCAAGCTCCGTAACTACGACTATGTCCTTGAGAACGGTGGGCCAGGCCCCGAGCTCCGTGCCTGGTGTGGGCTGTTTCATTCACTCCTCACCCGGCGAGGAGGGAAGTGTTGCTGCATCTGTAAGGTGTGGTTCGAAAGGCGGAGGCTGAGGGGGGTGAAGAGAGCTGCGCGAGGTCACATGACCGTCAGTGGTCATGAGCCTAGATTCCATCCGTTGGCTCTTACCCACGTGGACCCCCTGCTGCTCCCACGAGGTGTGGGGGGGTGGTAAAATCGGGGTAAAGGCAGCAAATCAAACCCCCAATGAGATAGCACTTTACATCCGCTAGGATGGCTTAATCCATTTCTTTTTTTAAATATATTTTTATTGATTGCAGAGAGGAAGGGAGAGGGAGAGATACAAACATCCATGATGAGAGAGAATCATTGATCGGCTGCCACCTGCACGCCCCCCACTGAGGATCGAGCCCAAAACCCAGGCCTGTGCCCTGACCTGGGAACCGTGACCTCCTGCTTCATAGGTCGACACTCAACCACTGAGCCACGCCGGCTGGGCAATGAATTTCTTCTAATTAAAATAAATAACAAGTGGTAGCAAGGATGTGGAGACTCTGAAACCCTTACGTGTCGTCGGTGGGAATGTAGAATGGTGCAGCTACTGTGGGGAACAGTCTGGCAATTTCTCCAAAAGTGAAAGGGAAATCCCGTGGAGGCAATGCCACACCTCCACGCCCCGGAACACACTCGGGAGAGCGGAGCCCGAGCTGGTTCGCTCTGTGAACAGGGCCTTGGCCCGTGGGCTGAAGGCTCCCGGTGTGATTCAAGGGCACGCATCTCGGCTGCGGGAGATGCTTCTCTCTGTCTGTCTCTCCCCCTCCCTCCCACCCTCCCTAAAAATCAATGGAAAAATCTCCTGGGGTGAGGATTAACAAAAATACTTTTTTTTTTTTTAAAGAGAGAACCAGAAACACATGTCCATACAAATACCTGCACACAGATGTTCACAGCAACATTGTTTTTTTAAAAAAACACATTTTATTGACTTTTTACAGAGAGGAAGGGAGAGGGATAGAAAGCTAGAAACATCGATGAGAGAGAAACATCGATCAGCTGCCTCCTGCACACCTCCCACTGGGGATGTGCCCACAACCAAGGTACATGCCCTTGACTGGAATCGAACCTGGGACCCTTGAGTCCGCAGGCCGACGCTCTATCCACTGAGCCAAACCGGTCAGGGCCACAGCAACATTGTTAATAGGCGGCAAGAAGTGGCAACAGCTCAAATGGCCCTCAGCGCTGAGTGGAGCAAAATGTGGCACAGCCAGGCGATGGCATGTGACTCGGCAGGAGGAGGAATGACCCGTGAGACGATGTGGATGAACTGTGAGAACACGTGCTCAGTGAAATAAACCGACACCCACACCACACACCGTGTGATGGCTTTTATATGAAATGTCCAGAATAGGATCGTCTCTAGAGACAGGAGATCAGCGGCGACCAGGACGAGGGGGAGGGTTCCTGGGAGGGGGCGGGGCCCTGGGAAGTGACCGTTAATGGGCACAGGGTTTCTTTTTGGACCGAAGAATATGTTCTGGAATCATGTGCTGGGGATGGCTGTGCAACCTAGCGAATATACTAAAACCCGTCGAAATGTACGCTTTAAAATTTGCTATGTGAACTGTATCTTCGTTTTCAAAAAAGGCAACTTTCAGGTCAGATTCAGGAGGTTCCCCGAATACTGGAGACAGCAGGAGCCACTGGAAGTTTCTAAGAAGGACAGTGGCATGATGGGAGGCGTGCTTAGCACACAGCAAATGCCTAATAAATGTTAGCTCTCTTCCTCTCCCTTCATCCCCCAATTCAACACCAAGCCCCCGTGTCTCCCTGGGGGCGGGAGAAGCGGTTTTCTGTTTCGATCCCAATAGAAAACCTCTTGCTGTTAGTTCTGGTTGTCTTCCTGAGATATGATATACCGTGCTGGACAGTTCATCTTAGCGTCTCTAAAGCAGCCCCCTCCTCCCCCTCCCCTCCTCCCCTCCTCCTCCTCTCCTCCTCCCCCCCCCCCATCCTCCCTTTCTCTTTTCCTCCTCTCCCTCCTCCTCCCCCTTCCCCTCCTCTTCTTCCTTCATAGACCTCACTTTGCCCAATAACGCAGCCTGGCATATCAGTTCTATGGCTCCTCCTATCTCCCTTTCCCTCCGTCTCTCCCTCCTTCTTCCCATCTCAGCCACCCAGCAGGAGCACAGTGAAAGGGAGTCAGGTCGTCCTGGGTTCTAATCCGGGCTCTCCCTCCTGCTGATGGCCTGGCTAGAAGCCGAGCCTCCATGTCCTCATTTGCATAATGTCCCAATAAATAAGGAGTCATATTGACTCCTAGGGTCCTTTTGAAGACAGCACTCATTAACGTGCTTACCGGCGCCTGCTATATCAGCGGCCCTGGATACACTGTAGCTACATCAGCGTCCCTGGATACACTGTGGCTACGTCAGTGGCCCTGGATACACTGTGGCTACGTCAGTGGCCCTGGATACACTGTAGCTACGTCAGAGGCCCTGGATACACTGTAGCTACATCAGCGGCCCTGGATACACTGTAGCTACGTCAGAGGCCCTGGATACACTGTAGCTACATCAGCGGCCCTGGATACACTGTAGCTACGTCAGAGGCCCTGGATACACTGTAGCTACACCAGCGGCCCTGGATACACTGTAGCTACCGCAGCGACTAGAGCGAGCGGGCAGCGCAGTGCACAAGGGCTGGTCCTTATTCTGAGGCTGGTTTCATCCCTCTCATCTCAAAGAATTACAGAAAGTGACAAAATCTCTTTACCAAAGTCACCTTGAAAATACCATCTGTAGAGAGTGCTTCCAAGAAGTGTTTGAAATGCCATCGTTAGAGGGGTTTGGGGTCAGCAAATATCCAGCGAGCTCCCCCGCAGAGCTGGGTGGGGATTTCCCAGAGGCCCCGCCCCCGGCTGAGTCACTCCAGCGCCCCGCGTGTGTCTAACCTGTCAGGCTTCCTCCTCTTCAGAACTCGCTGCTCCCAAGACCAAGTCCTGGAAAGTTCCTCAGCAGCCCGCCATCTCAAGGTTGGTCGTTCGTGGCAGACAGGGGGACTCGGGCTGGGGTGAGGATAGAGGGAGGCTCCATTTACTTTGTAACATTTCTAGACTTTCCCCCCTTCTAATTGCTAACATCATCTCTTCCCTAGCTCATGAAATAAAGATCAAATAAAAATCTCAAAGGAGATTTTTCTTTGTACTCTATAGTTTTGTTACTATATGAGCTTCAAATCTCAAAATGAGCAAATACATCTATGAAGAAAATGTGCACAGCATAGCAAATGTAGTCAATAGTTTTGTGATAACTATGTATGGTGCTGGGTGGGCCGGTACCAAACTTACTGGGGGATCGCTTTGTGAGTATATGAATGTCTAACCACTGTGTTGTACACCTGAAACTAACATAATATTGAATGTCAAGTGTAATTGAACAGTTTAAACGTTTTAATGTGATGAAGAGCTGAGCGGAGAGGTTATTGTAACTTTCTAGCAACCGGTGGTTGAAATGTCCACATGCTGTTCATGCAAACGGTGATAACGGGGTATCTTCTCGGGGAGCTAAATAGTTAGGTGTCCCCGACAGTCTCAGATTCCAGGGGCAGCAGGCAGCTGGCATTGTTGAAATCTGGATGCTAATGCTAAGTAGCCAAGAAAGTCCCCAAAAGTTCTGGCTGTGATGACTTCTGTATTTTGGCAAGATGTGTTGGACAGTGCCCCTCCGACCGAGGCGAGCATGCACACAAGCTGTGTGTGTCGTTACCCTTGTCCCAGCAGAGAAGTGCCTGTGAGTCGCTCCCTCTCCTGTATGGACTGTCCCCGACAACCCCGAGTTCCGGTGGAGCTGGATGGCGGTGGCCGGAACGTGGGAAAGGAGAAACCGCCCCATTCCTGCACCTGTCTCCCTTCTGCAGGGCGACTTTGGGAACCGGCGACTTTGATCCCAAGGCGTTGGGCGTCCGCTTTGCTACGTCGTATCCGGGCAAGACCAAGACCAAGACCAAGACCAAGACCAAGACCATCATGGGACGTGGGCGCTGCCACCTCGTGGCTGCGGTGCTGCTGGTCCTGACTGTGGAGAGGGTTCGACCAGGGCAGGGCTCCTGCCGGGACTGCCCCGCGGGTGAGCACCCAGTTACACGCGGGATCGTTGTGCCGGAACACGGCACGGGTGGGCACGGGATCAGGGCCAAGGAGCTCTGCTTGAATGACCTTTTACACGTCCACCTACAAATACTTCTGGGGTGCGGGCGTCTTAGCCCTGTGAACAAAGCCATGCCCCTTGGCCCAGCCTTGTCCTCCAGGGGTAACAAGAGAACCTGGTTCATAGCGCTGCTGGGAGGACCCCAGGAGGGGGTACAACCTCAGAGAATGGCAGCTGTGCGGGGGAGGCCCTGGGCTCCAGCTGCGGACACAGCAGGGAGCAAGGGGGAGGCGGGGCGGAGGGTGTGTGTGTGTGTGTGTGTGTGTGTGTGTGTGTGTGTGGCAAAGTGGGCAAAGGCAGACACAGGTATTAATGAAGGATGTTGCTCTCCCCCTGAATCCTATCATATTGATCTCCTGGATCGATTAAGAGAAATCATTCTGTTTTATTCAATAGACAAAGGAAACTATTTTCTTTCCGTTGACTTATTTGTTGCAATACCTATACTTCGTTATTCTTATTTCTGTGATTTTTGTTGAGGGCAATCTTGCAAATTTATACTTAAAAATGTGTTTTTTTAATCCTTACTCGAGGGTATGTTTTTATTGATTTTAGAGAGAAAGGAAGTGGGGGGGGGGAACATCTGTGGAACCTGCTCCCTTTCCTGACACTCCCACCAACCGAGCCAGCGGGCCAGGGCCCACATGTACACTTTTTAAAAATATATAGATATTTTTATGGATTTCAGAGAGGAAGGGAGAGAGAGATAGAAACATCAATGATGAGAGAGAATCACTGATTGGCTGCCTCCTGCACGCCCCCTACTGGGGATTGAGCCCACAACCCAGGCATGTGCCCTCGACCGGAATTGAACCCGGGACCCTTCAGTCCGCAGGCCGACGCTCTATCCGCTGAGCCACGCCGGCTAGGGCGCCCACATGCGTACTTTTAAGAAGTCCATCAGCAAAGTAAAGCCTGTCCCTGTGGCACCTGGGAAACGATCACTGTTTCAGATTCTTGTTTTCTGTGAGCATCACAACGCGTCCGGCCGCGGTGTCCACTGCCAAACACGGACCCTGTGCTCTGCCGCGCAGGTACTTTCTGTGGGAAAACCAAGACTCCGACTTGCACCCCCTGTCCCTCCAATAGCTTCTCCCGCGCCCCTGCACAAGAGGCCTGCCACCTGTGTCGGCGCTGCGAAGGTAGGGCCTCGGGGGCGGCTTCACTCCGAGACGGGTGGGGCGGGGGGCCCCTCCCCCCCAGATGTATTCCCGAGGAGACTGGCCTCCAAGAGGTCAGGGGTCCGAGGGGCGGGGTGCTGTCCATACGCAGCCCCAGGAGAAGAACTCACTGTCCAGCAACTGCGTGTGGATTTGAGCTCTTTGGATGTCAGAGGAAACAGTCGTCTGACAAGAGAGAACATTTTCATCAGCAAAATGTAAAAATGTCTTCTATTGGGGTTCAGAAGTACACTTTACCTTCTAAGACCACTGGAACATTTTTAAAAAGATTAAAAATATATTGATTGATTTCAGAGAGGAAAGGAGAGAGAGAGAGAGAGAGAGAAAGAGGGAGAGAGACATCAATGATGAGAGAAAATCATGGATCAGCTGCCTCCTGCATGCTTCCCATCAGGGACTGAGCCCAAAACCCAGGCACGTGCTCTTGACCGGAATCGAACCCGGGACCTTTCAGTCTGCAAGCTGACGCTCTATCCGCTGAGCCACACCGGCGAGGGCGTCTGGGAACATTTTAGGCAGAGTGAGCCTGGGTCTTACTGCGGAACGCAGATGTGCTTCCTGGACGTGGGGGTCCAGTGTGATGTAACACGGGGGGCCTTGCAGGTGTTTTCAGGACGAAGAAGAGGTGCTCCCCGACCAGCGATGCCGAATGCGAGTGCGTCCCGGGGTTCCACTGCCGAGGGGCTGGGTGCGCCATGTGTGAGCAGGACTGTGGGCGAGGTCAAGAATTAACGGAAGACGGTGGGTATGCCGTTCAGCCACCTGGAGCACGTTTGTTGTCAAGACGAATGTCCTTAGTGTGGGTCTCGGTCTTTTCTCGTGTGTGTGTGTGTGTGTGTGTGTGTGTGTGTGTGTGTGTGTCTTTTAAACATGTACTTAGCACAGACGCACTGTGGCAATTTCACAAGCTAATAGCATACAGGATAATATCCCAGCTAATAAAGAGGGAATATGCAAATGGCTGTTACGCCGTGAAGCGTAACGACTGAGTAACGACCAGATCACAGATCAGCAGGAGGATGGGGCAGCGAGCTACAAGCAGGCAGTGGAGAGCTACAGGAGAGGGCAGGGCAGCAAGCTATGGGGGGGGGGGGGCGGGGGGAGGAGGGGGAGCTACAGGAGGGGGCAGGGCAGCAAGCTATGAGGGGGGGCGGGGGGAGGAGGGGGAGCTACTGGAGGGCAGCAGCGAGCTACTGAAGAGCTACTGGTGCACCGATTCGTGCGCAGGGCTGCTAGTCTCTTAATAAGCCAAAATAAAGATAATACACAGCAGGTGCGCAGGCTGGGCCTTTGGAACCCTATATAATAAAGAGCTAATACGCAAATGGTTGTCCCACCCTCTCGCCAGGGCCCGGGGACCTGAGGCCCCCCACCCTGCGGGGCTTGATGGGGGTGGGGCCCGGCAGGTCTGATGCGATTTCAGGTGCGGGTGGGCGGGGACTTGACTCTGGGTCCCACAGCACGCCCCAGACTCTGACAGGAGGGAGATTTTCATATACATTTTACTAATTTTCTTTCATCTCTGACACTTCTATTATAGAGAAAGGGCAAATAGCAATATTAAAGTATTTCCTCTAATTAATTCCCTTTTAATGTGCACAAATTTTGTGCACCGGGCCACTAGTGTAAAATAAAGCGTAGATTTATAGACCCTTAAAGCTACAAGCAATGAACCCCTGCATCAAGGAGAGGATATTTACAAACCGTCTGAAAGCACCTTCGTTCTTCACCTGGACCGTGGGTTTTCATACACTGCTTCATCTCAGGGTTTGGTTTCAGGAGTCCTCGAACAATCTGTGTAGATTGACTTACGTTCACGGCGTTATTATGGAAGTATGGCCATCGCAGGCCAGTTACGAAGTGATGGAAATCCTCCCTTTCTGATTATTGCTTTTTAAAATTTCTCTGCCAGGCTGCAAAGACTGTGACCCAGGGACGTTTAACGACCAGAACCTGGGCACCTGCCGACCGTGGACGGAGTATGTATAACTTCTCTTTGCTTACACAATGAAGAACCTGGGTTAATTTTCTTAAAGACAAAGAATGTTATCACGGGAGCTTAAAAAAAAAAGTTTTTATTGATTTTAGAGAGAGAGGAAGGGAGCCAGAGAGAGAAACATCGATGAGAAAGAAACATCAACATCGATCGGCTGCCCCCTGCACGCCCCCTGCTGGGGGTGGAGCCGGAACCGGGCATGTGCCCTGACTGGGGATCGAACCGTGACCTCCTGGTTCATAGGGTGACACTCCACCACTGAGCCCCGCCGGCCAGACTCATTGAGGCTTTTTGAAATCTATTGGGTGTAGACACAGCACACCAGCCCACCAGGCAGGGTGGGGACAGTACGGGGGTAGCGCCTGGCTCAGCAACGTGGGCATTTTCCCTGGAAATGATGCCGAGCCTCCGGTCGGAGCTGCCCGCCGGCCCCCATCTGCTCGGCGCTCTTCTGTGTCCTTCCCATCTCTCGGCTGCCTCGTCCCCTCCCTCGCCAATCAGCGCGTCTTCCAGTGCCCAGGACGGAGAGCGATGTACATGGATGCACGTCACCTGGCATGGCCTGGCCAGTGTGGCTCAGTGGGTTGGGCATCGTCGTGTGTGTGGAAAGGCCACAGGTTTGTTTGTTTTTTTTAAATTGACAGCTTTTTTAAAAAAATATATTTTATTGATATTTCACAGAGAGGAAGGGAGAGGGATAGAGAGCTAGAAACATCAATGAGAGAGAAACATCCATCAGCTGCCTCCTGCACACCTCCCACTGGGGATGTGCCTGCAATCAAGGTACATGCCCTTGACCGGAATCGAACCCGGGACCCTTCAGTCCGCAGGCCGACGCTCTATCCACTGAGCCAAACCGGTTTCGGCAGGCCACAGGTTTGATTCTCGGTCCCGGCACAGGCCTGGGTTGTGGGCTCAATGTCCCGTGGGGGGCACGCAGGAGGCAGCCAATTGATGTTTCACTCTCACATTTATGTCTCTCTCTCTCTCCCTCTCTCTCTGATCAATAAAAATATATTTTTAAAAAAGTCTTCAGGAATCCAGACTCACACGTCTTTGTGACTAGGCTGCCTTATGGGGCGGGGAACGGCAGTGTGTTTCATTGGCACGATCTGTACCTGAATGACTGACTCGAACCCTTTCCACTGGCCTCAGCTGCGCTCGGGAAGGGAAGGCCGTGCTGGTGAACGGGACGAAGGAGAGAGACGTGACGTGCGGGCCAACCTCGGCGGACTTCTCCCCAGGCGCACCCTCCACCCCCGCGCCCACCCCCGCGCCCGCGCCGGAGCCAGGTAGCTGGTTTGCTGCCCTCAAGTCCATGTGACCGGATGGTGGCCGTTCCCACCGGGGTCCGACCCCTCGCAGGTCCTCGCTCGGCCCACAACGGCGCCAGCACGCGCCCCTCCGCAGGCCTCAGGGGCCTGGGTGTCATTTAGTCTGAGACCCACACCGGTGAGCAGAGAGAGAGACATCCGTGATGAGAGAGAATCAGGGACCGGCTGCCCCTGCATGCCCCCCTCTGGGGATGGAGCCCACCCCCCGGGCCTGTGCCCTGACCGGGAATCGAACCCTGACCTCCCGGTTCATAGGTTGACGCTCAACCACTGAGCCCCACCGGCTGGGCAAGGTGTTTAAAAAAAAGGTGTTTTTTTTTTTTCTTAACACGCGGGCAAGTTCACCAAGGTAGCTGGTTGGATGCCCAAGGATGCACTTCCCACGATGAGGGGTTTGCCAACGTGAACATAAACGTAAGCAAACGCAGGAGGTGACATGGCGCGTGCTCTCTCCCTCGCCCTCTCCCCAGGTGCCCGGCCCCCCATCAGCATCTTCCTGCTGGCGCTGCTGTCGGCCGCGGCCCTGGCCCTGCTGCTCCTGCTGCTGCTGCGGTTCTCCGAGGCGGAGCAGGGCCGGCGGAAACTCCTGTCCCTCCTCAAGCAGCGTAAGTGAACACGCGTGCGACAGACAGGAGCCCCCGAGGCGAGGCTTTTTCCAGGAGGAAGGAAAGCGGGGGGCTACGTTCTAGAAACCGGCTCAGAACGGCCCCGTGGTTATCAGCGCAGGCAGTGTTGCCCCCAAGGGGACAGTGGGCAACCCCTGGAGGCAGCTGGCCTTCACCACCTGGGGGGTGGGGGTGGGGAGCGATGTGCTGGCATCTAGTGGGTGGTCAGTGAGGGTGCTAAACGCCCTACTACGCACCGGCGGGCCCCACGCTCAGAGCTACCCGCCCAAATGTCAACAGTGCGGAGAGGAGGAGAGTGGGCAATAGCAGAACATAACCCCAGGGTTCTAGAAAAGTGACAGTGTAAGTATGTGCAGCCTTGGGTAACTCTGTGTGTGCACGTAAGTGTGCGCACACGTGTGCGGCCAGTCAGCTGTGCACACAGGACACCGGCCAGGAGGAATCAGAAAGTAACCTTTGCCCCTCAGCCCTGATCGCAGGTCCTCGCTCGGCCCACAACGGCACCAGCATGCTCCCCTCCACTGGCCTCAGGGGCAATGACCTTAACCCCAGGCAGCCCCCGAGTCAGGGGCACAGAGCCCTTGCCGGGTCCGAGCATAACATGGACTCTTACGTCAGCAACATGGATGACGTGAGAAACCTCCCCGCATTGAGCTAAGATGCTGTTTCTATATGGAACGTGGCAAGCGCCAGCACTCACTAAATGAAACCTATTAGTATTTGTTCAAAAAAGTTATAGCCCGGCCGGTGTGGCTCAGTGGATTGAGCATCGTCCCAGGCACCACGAGGTCTCTGATTGGATTCCTGGTCAGGGCACATGCCCAGGTTTCAGGCTCAGTCCCCAGCAGGGGGCGTGCAGGAGGCAGCCAATCGATGTTTCTCTCTCATCCTTGTTTTTTTTTTTTTAAATATATTTTATTGATTTTTCACAGAGAGGAAGGGAGAGGGATAGAGAGTTAGAAACATCGATGAGAGAGAAACATCGATCAGCTGTCTCTTGCACACTCCCCACTGGGCATGTGCCCGCAACCAAGGTACATGCCCTTGACCGGAATCGAACCCGCGACCCCTCAGTCCCCAGGCCGACACTTTAGCCACTGAGCCAAACCAGTTAGGGCTCACATCCTTGTTTCTCTCTCCCTCTCCCTTCCTCTCTCTCAAATCAATTAAAAAACATGAATAAAAATGTCCTTTAGGTTTATAGATGGGGCCTGGATTTTTGTCTTCATAGAGGACAGAACCAGAGACGCAGGCTAGATTTGGCAGGAGGGATTCGGCCGAGGGGGGAGAGGGTGGCGCTGTAACCCAAAATGTTCCAGGTATGGGGGGGGGGGGGGGACAGTGTCAGCAAAGTCTTATCTAAAGATGCGCTGCACTGATTTGTCTAAGGGGCATTTTGAAAACAATACAAAATGGTTTTATATCGGGCCATAGAGCACAAAGGGGAAACACAGCTTAACAGATTGTTGTAGAGTGAACGCTTGCATCACCCAGCACCCAGCCCGGTGGGGAAACAGGATCACTTACCCCCTTCCGCCCCCCCCCCCCCACACCTCCCCAAGCCCTGCCTGTCCTTCCAGACAAAGCCCTCCCTCCCACCAGTGCTAACCACGGCTAGAAGTCAGGGCAGTCGCTTTCTTGCTCATATTTATAGCTTTGCTCCAGAACAACACAGTTTCACCTCCCAGCGAGTGGCCTGTGTCTATCCCGTATTCTCTGTATCTATTCAGTATTCTCTGTATCTATTCAGTATCCGCCTTCTTTCATGCAACATTGTAGCATTACGGTCCATCCCCGTGTGCATTTGCCTTAGTTGATGTCTATTGTTGGATACTCTTCTGCTGAGTGAGTGGCTACCTCATTGTCGTTTGGTCCCTTCAAATACGGACCGACACTTGGGCTATGTCCAGTTTGGGGCTATTTCAGACAACGGTGTTCCAGTATTTCTGTCTATTTTCTCAGCGCACATAGCACATGTTTCTGCGTTGTTTTAATCTAGAAGGATCATCGCTGGGCCCTTCGTAGACATCCCAACTGTCTCCAGAGCGGCAAGGGCCCCTGCCGCTGGCCCAGCCGCGGAGGAGAGCTCCTTTGGCCCCAGTCCTTGCTAACCTTGGCGTTCATTTCTCTCTCTCTGGTGGGCGGGTAGATTTCGCTGTGGGTTAATTTGCATTTCCCTGGTTTCTAGTGAGATGGGACTTTTTTCACGTTACGTTGGCCATTGGGATTTCCTCCTCTGCGCAGAGCCAGCCCCACCAAGGCTTTTGAGCACCTTTCTGGGGGCGGGGGGGGGGGGGGGCCCTGTCCTGGTCGCATTACCGTGCAGGAGCCCTCCCGCGGGCTGCGCGTGCGCTGCGGGCACCTTCTCCCCCTGCGGTCTGCTCCGGCTTCTCTTTCTGAGGTCCACACCTTTGATTTCAAGCTCTCAGCTCTCACTGACACCCTCATAGCAAGAACGAATCTTTCCATCTTTGCCCAACCGGCAACACAGTTCTTCATACAACGGTTTTCAAAAGTACGTATGAGTAATGAGTGAGTTGCAATGGAACCCTATTCCATTTTTTTGAAAACTTTATTTTTAGAAACGTTCTATTTTTAAAATAACTGTAGGTTCACAGGAAGTTGTGAACCGTGCAGAAAAGTCAGGGTTGCCGTCGATGTAGCGATAGTGCAAGGTCAGGCCGCTCAAGGACCGCGGGGCATTGTGTGTGGATACTTGTTTTGTGTGTGTGTGTGTGTGTGTGTGTGTGTGTGTGTTTAATCCTCACCTGAGGATATGTTTTTATTGATTTTTGAGAGAGGGAAACATTGACGTGAGAGAGAAACATCAGTCGGTTGCCTCCCCTACGTGCCCCGACCACAGATGGAACCCACAACCTAGTTAAGTGCCCTGAGCGGGAATCGAACCCACGACCTTCTGGTGTACAGGATGGTGCTCCAACCACCCGAGCCACACAGCCAGGGCCGTGTGTGCACACTTGGGTGTCATTTTACCGATGTGTCGACTGTTATAACCACCAGTGCAATTGAAACACAGATCCAGCCCAGCCGGCGTGGCTCAGTGGATAGAATGTCAGCCTGTGGACTGAAGGGTCCCGGGTTCAATTCCGGTCAAGGGCACATGCCTAGGTTGTGGGCTCAATCTCCAGTAGGGGGAGTGCAGGAGGCAGCCGATCAACGGTTCTCTCTCATCGTTGATGTTTCTATCTCTCTCTCCCTCTCTGAAGTCAATAAAGATATATTAAAAAAACAACACACACACACACACAAAACAACACAAACAAACACAGATCCAGCCCAGCCGGCGTGGCTCAGTGGTTGAGGGTGGACCTCTGATCCATAGTGGAGGGCGTGCAGGAGGCAGCCAATCCAAGATTCTCGCTCCTCATTGATGTTTCTCTCTCTCTCTCCCTCTCCTTTCCTCTCTGAAATCAATAAACATATATTAAACACACACACACACACACACAAAACAACAACAAACCACACACAATACCATTCCCTGAGCACAAAGATCTCCCTCTGCTCGGCCTTCACAGCCACCCCTGCCCCCTCCCCCTCCCCCCCCCAACCCCAGCAACCTCGAACCTGTGTTCTATCTTTACAATGTTGTCTCTTTGAGACTGTTATGTACATGGGATCACACCCTATAGAAATGGATCAGGAATACACAAACGTTGGAGAAGGGCTTTTTTCACCCAACGCCACGGACACCCGGCCACGCGTGTTTCCGTCACGCCCTCTCCTTGCTGGCCGGCGCCCACGGCGCACGTGGACCAGTGTCTGACGATCGCATTTAAAGCAGCCTCGCCGAAACCGGTTTGGCTCCGTGGATAGAGCGTCGGCCTGTGGAATGGGGGGTGCCGGGTTCGATTCCGTTAAGGGCATGTACCTTGGTTGCGGGCACATCCCCAGTGGGAGGTGTGCAGGAGGCAGCTGATCGATGTTTCTCTCTCATCGATGTTTCTAACTCTCTATCCCTCTCCCTTCCTCTCTGTGAAATATCAATAAAATATATTTAAATAAATAAATAAATAAATAAATAAAGCGGCCTTGCAGTCCTGTGCAGGTTTCGTGTGGACACACGTTTTCATTTCTCTGAGACGGACGCCCAGGAGTGCAATGGCTGGCCGATCGGTGAGTGTCCGTTCAGAGTCTGAAGAAACCAGCGAACCGTTTCCCAGAGAGCTGAGCCGTGGGACCCCCAGCGGCGCGGGAGAGCCCGTTTCTCTCTCCCTGGCCAGCCCTTGCCGGCCGCGGTTTCTCATGGCAGCTCTCTGACCCGGGTACTGACAGCGCCCTGCGGCCTTTTATCTATTTATTTATTTATTTACCATCTCTTTTTAAATATATATATATATATATATATATATATATATATATATATATTATTTCAGAGAGGAAGGGAGAGGGAGAGAGAGAAACATCAATGATGAGAGAGAATCATTGATCGGCTGCCTCCTGCACGCCCCCTCCTGGGGATCGAGCCTGCAACCCGGGCATGTGCCCTTGACCGGAATGGAACCCGGGACCCTTCAGTCTGCAGGCCGACGCCCTGTCCACTGAGCCAAACCGCCAGGGCCCCGTGGTCTTAACTTGCCTTTCCCCGAGGCGCGAGCCTGCACACCTTCAGTGTCGTGTTCCTTTGTGGCGTTGGCCCGTCTCCAGTGGACGTGTTTGCTGGACTACAGACATTTGGGAATTCTTTATTTCTCCCCGATCCCAGTCCTCCGTCACTTAGGTGTTTGCGAGTATCTCCTCCCGGTCCGCAGCCTTCCCGCCCCCTCCCGGGGCGTTGGCAGAGAGAAGTATGTTAATGTCGATGAAGTCCACTGTCTTTCTTCCACTGTGGAATCAGGTCTAAGAACGCTTCCCCAAGCCCCGGGCTGCCTTCCAGATGTGGACATGGGACTCCAGGGCTCATGTTCAGTTACGTGTTGCATACGGCGTGAGAGGGTTCGATCCAGATCCAGATTTCTTTTTTTTTTTAAATATATTTTATTGATATTTTACAGAGAGGAAGGGAGAGGGATAGAGAGCTAGAAACATCGATGAGAGAGAAACATCCATCAGCTGCCTCCTGCACACCTCCCACTGGGGATGTGCCCGCAACCAAGGTACATGCCCTTGACTGGAATCGAACCCGGGACCCTTTAGTCTGCAGGCCAACACTCTATCCACTGAGCCAAACCGGTTTCGGCCAGATCCAGATTTCTTTGCGGGGTTGGCCCATGCGTGTCCAGGGCCCCAGCACCACTGGTTGAAAACATTCCCATCTCCATGGACTTGCTTCTGTGCTGTCAGAAGCCGGTCGGCTGTGCTTGCGCGGGGATGGCCCAGCTTCTCCCTTCTGTTCGCTGGTCCGCATGCTTACTCTCCGCCCGCACCGCCGTCTGACGATTAGAGCTATCCAGCGTCTCACGATCGGTAGGGTTGGAGTGGTTCTTCCCGCTTTATTCTTCTTTTTCAAAATCCCTTCAGCGAGTCTAGTTCCTCTACATTTCCATGTACATTTTTGGATAATCTTAGATGCACCTGCAAAAAGTCAGCTGCGGTTCCGACAGCCGTTGTGCTAAGCCTGTGCATTCGTTTGGGGCAGCCGTGGGCACACTACGGCCCGCGGGCCGGATCCGGCCCGTTCGGCTGTTCTATCCGGCCCGCGGAGCCGAAAGAGCGGAGGGTTCTCTTGCTCTCCCCTCCGCTCCTTTACTTTGAATGTATATTAGTTCACACAAACACTCCATCCATGCTTTTGTTCCGGCCCTCCGGTCCAGTTTAAGAACCCATTGTGGCCCTCGAGTCAAAAAGTTTGCCCACCCCTGGTTTAGACCATAATGTCATCTGCAAACAGGGAAGCTTTATTTTTTCTTTCTCTATCTGTACGCTTTTTAATTCCTTTTCTTGGCTAGCTAGAACTTCCAGTACCGTGTGGGATAAAATGGGTGAGTGACCATCTTTGCCTTACTTCTAATTTTAGGGGGGAAACATTCAATTTCACCAGTAAGTATGATGTGATTGTAGACTTCTAGTAGATCTTTATTTTTCTTAAGTCCTCATCTGAGGATATATTTTTATTGTTTTGTGTGTGTTTTTTTGTTGTTTTTTTGAAAGAGAGGAAAGGAGAGGGGGGAAGAGAGAAGAACATCGATGTGTGAGAGAAACATTGGTTGGTGGCCTCCTGGGGACTTTGCCGGAAGATGGGCATCTGTCCTGACCAGGAATCGAACCTGAAACCTTTCGGTCCCGAGGACGATGCTCGGCCAGGGCCGGTGGATCTTCCTTATAAAGTCGAGGAAGTTTCTCCTCTATTTCTAGTTTTCTGAGAATTTGTTTAAGAATCATGAATCAATGTTGAATCTTGTCACGTTTTCTTTGCATCAACAGATACAATCACTTGATTTTCTTCTCTATCCGGCTAAGATGACGGGTTACATAGATTCATTTTTGAATATTGAACCAGCCTTGCATCCTTGGAACAAACTCTGCTTGCTCATAGAATAGAATTCTTTTTCTAAGTTGCTGAATTATACCTGCTAACATTTTGCTAAGAATTTTTGTAGCTATATTCCCGAGGGATATCAAATGTAGTTTTCTTTTCTAGTAGTGTCTTTTTAAAAATATACATTTTTTAAAATTGATTTCAGAGAGCAAGGGCAAGGGAGAGAGAGATAGAGACATCAATGATGAGAGAGACTCATAGATTGGCTGCCTCCTGCACATCTCCTCCTGGGGATCAAGCCCGCAACCCGGGCCTGTGCCCTGACCGGGAATCGAACCGTGACCTCCTGGTTCATAGGTGGATGCTCAGCCCCTGAGCCCCGCCGGTCGGGCTCTAGTATTACCTTTGTCCGGCGTGGGTATCAGAGTGACACTGGTTTCATCCTGACACCCCAGTGCTGTTTGTGAATGTCTCACCGGGTTTCCATGAATTTTTGGAGACAGCGCAGTTGTTGGGTTTCGGTTATTTTTTGTAGCGACAAGCATGTAAAATCGGGTGGGGCCTTTTGCTTCGTCGGGCTATAACAGTATCTGCTTAGGATTCAAGGTTGCTCGCCAGTAACACATTAGTTGACACAAGTATGTGGAAGAACACCTGGAAGGTAGTGCATAAATCGGTTCCTTCCTTCCTAACAGATGGAAGTGGGGGGGCATATCCTAACAGATGGACATGGGGGGCGTACCCTAACAGATGGAAGTTGGGGGCGTATCCTAACAGATGGAAGTGGGGGGCGTACCCTAACAGATGGAAGTGGGGGGGGCATATCCTAACAGATGGAAGTGGAGGGGCGTACCCTAACAGATGGAAGTGGGGGGGCGTACCCTAACAGATGGAAGTGGGGGGGCGTACCCTAACAGATGGAAGTGGGGGAGCATATCCTAATAGATGGAAGTGGGGGGGGGCGTATCCTAACAGATGGAAGTGGGGGGGGGCATATCCTAACAGATGGAAGTGGGGGGGCGTACCCTAACATCTCGGAGCCATAAGCATCTCATTCAGAAGAACCTGTCTGTGTGGCATTTAAGAGACCCTCACTGAAACCACGGTTATATTTGGGACCCGGCAAATTTTATGCATTAGTGATTCATGCTCAAGAGTACTTTAGCCGTTGTGTAAAGAATACAGTTTTTCAGGACCAATACAAATATTTGGTAAAACGAAAAGAGCAAAACGCACCCTCAAAAACCCCGAGGAAAAGTTCCTCTTGCTGACGGGCGGGTTCGAAGTGAAGTGGAGAGCGTCTGCTCCTTGGAGAAGTTGTCCCACGGGAATGAGCTCTAGGAAATGAATGGTGAGTGGTTCGGACAGACAACCAACCATCCGTGTCTGCGCTTCCTTCCCAGCGTTCCTGAAACCGGTGCGAACCGCCCAAGAGGAGGATGGCTGCAGCTGCGGGTTCCCCGAAGAGGAAGAAGGAGGAGAGGGTCACCTGTGAGTGGATCCCCAGAGCGGCTGGGACACGTTCGAGAAGAAACAACGGAGAAATAGGAGTGGTCCCACCATCGTACCTTTCTCTATCAAAAAACACGGACCTGGGTTACACCCAGGGGTACCCCCAACACGTCCCTTTAAAATGCACCCCTTTCCACAGAGGATGGCACAGGGCTGGTGGCATCTTCCAGATAGTACTTGACAGGTTAGGGTTAGGTGTTTTCGTTTTGTTTTTTTTAATCCTCACCCGAGGACATTTTCCCATTGATCTTTAGGGAGCGTGGAAGAGAGAGGGAAAGAGAGAGAAACATTGATGTGAGAGAAACACATCGATGGCTTGCCTCCTGCACGCGCCCCGACCAGGGCTCCGGCTGGGGATGTGCCTGCAACCCAGGTACATGCCCTTGACCGGAATCGAAGCCGAGACCCTCCGGTCCGCAGGCCACCGCTCTATCCACTGAGCCACACTGGCTAGGGCTTTTATTATTATTATTATTCAAAGAGAATTCTATTTTAAATTCAATCATGTAGCCAAATGGTCCAGCTAATATCATTCAGGGCTGTGTGTAATACGACATGTGACAATTAAGCCGTAAGACGCAGGGAATGTCCCCGACCAAGTGTTCCGTCGGTTCTGCCACCCAGCACACTGGCCTCCTCCAGGGCTGGGAAGGAAGACAGAGCCCAGGTTGGGACGAGTCTTGGGAAGATTTCGTGTCCCCGCAGGTCTGTGGTCCCTCCACCCTCCCCTCCTCTGCCTTTGTCCTCCCCCGTCTGAGCCAGGGCTTACACTTTATTTTATTCTTAAAAACGTTAAAGGCAATGTTTTATGCACAAAAACTAATAAACGGAACACAGTCACAGAACGAAGCCCCATGAGCCCGAGCAGAGAGCGGGGGCAGGGTGGCCTTGCTCCCCTGGCCGAATTTGGGGCCCACAGGCCTTCACGTGGCTCAGGAGCTAGGGAGAGTTTTCACGTGGCTTTTAATATCAAAAGAAGAAGAAAGTCTCATGACATGTAAAGTTATATGAGACTCAAATTTCCGAGTTTGTAACTGAAGTTTTAAAAAATATATATTTTTTTATTGATTTCAGAGAGGAAGGGAGAGGGAGAGAGAGACAGAAACATCAGTGATGACAGAGAATCATTGATCGGCCGCCTCCTGCATGCCCCACAGTGGGGATCGAGCCCACAATCCAGGCATGTGCCCTGACCGGGAATCGAACTGTGACCTCCTGGTTCATAGGTCGATGCTCAACCATGGAGCCACGCCGGCTGGGCTGTGATTGAAGTTTATTGGGACACACAACCACACTCATTCTTTACTGACTGTCCTAGGCACCTCTGCACGGCAATAGCAGGGTGGACAGTTGTGACAAGGGACTTGATGGCCCACAAAGCAAAAACAAAGCATTTAGCCCTGACCGGTTTGGCTCAGTGGATAGAGCGTCGGCCTGCGGACTGAAGGGTCCCAGGTTCAATTCCGGTCAAGGGCATGCACCTTCGTTGCAGGCACATCCCCAGTGGGGGGTGTGCAGGAGGCAACTGATTGATGTTTCTCTCTTATCAATGTTTCTAACTCTCTCCAGGGGTCCTCAAACTTTTTAAACAGGGGCCAGTTCACTGTCCCTCAGACCATTGGAGGGCCGGACTATAGTTTAAAAAAAAAAACTATGAACAAATTCCTATGTGCACTGCGGGCCCAGGACGCGTCGGCTGCTAAGCAGGACAGGCAGCGGCACCCGGCGGGCCGGATACATGTCCTCGGCGGGCCGCATGTGGCCCGCGGGCCGTAGTTTGAGGATCCCTGCATCCCTCTCCCTTCGTCTCTGTAAAAAAATCAATAAAATATATTTTTAAAAAAACACACAAAAAAACAAAAAAACAAAGCATTTAGGGTCTGACCCTGTGTAAGGTCAAAGCCAAGGTCAGAGCATCCGTCTGAGTGCTGCTTCTCTCCCTGGTCTGCTGCCTCCCTTCCCGACCCACCCCCAGCAACCTCTCTCAGGAAGGTTGGTTCTATCAGCCTTCCTTTTCAAAAACAAAAATCACTTGTTGTATCATCGTAATAACGGTCTCATTTCGTTTGTTTGTTTTTGAGATTCCTGAACATGGCTTTGTGTGTGTGGAGACTTTGGGCACTTGCTTTAATGAATGATTCCAAAGTGTGTTTATGGGACTCGCTCATGTTGTGGTGTGAAGCTGGAAGACGTTCACTCTGACTGCGTGTATGCTTTTGCAAATAAACGATGATTTATCCGTCGATTTTCTACCGAAGGACGCGTGGGCTGTCTCTAGGGGTCTGCAGTTACGAGCGGCGTTGCTATGAATGCTCTTTGGTGTACAGGAGGGTCTCTAGGGAAACTCCCTTTGAGCAAAGTTTCTGGATTTAGGGCATATGAACTTTCAACTTTGCAGGGGTGGGCAAACTTTTTGACTCGAGGGCCACAATGGGTTCTTAAACTGGACCGGAGGGCCGGAACAAAAGCATGGATGGAGTGTTTGTGTGAACTAATATAAATTCAAAGTAAAGGAGCGGAGGGGAGAGCAAGAGAACCGGATAGAACAGCCGGATCCGGCCCGCGGGCCGTAGTTTGCCCACGGTTGAACTAGGGATACGCTAACTTATGCAGAAATAAGAAATGACCCCCCTCTCCCCCCACCTTATGGATTCACGAGACGACGGGTGCCTTCCTCGCCGGCCTCCCGCGCCTGGTCAGGCTGCGGCCCGCGGCTCCATGCTGTTTCACGCCGGGACTGGGTGACGGGAGCTGCTTCGACTTGGAACGTGGGTGCTCTCCTGGCGAAGGGATTCGCTTCGCTCCTAGTCAGTTGGCTAGATGCTAACTCTTTGACGAAGTCACACAGCCCAGCGGGGCATCAGCGGGGCAGAAAGTATCGCCTTGGCACAGGGAGGGGCAGGAAGGACTTCTGAGCCGGGAAAGGGTTACCGTGGCGACAGGTCGCTTTTCAAAGCAGCTGTTCTCATTCCTGCTCTTGTCAGCAGCACACGTGTGTCCACCTGGTCCCCATGCTCGCGGCCCTCTGGCATCATCAGACTGAATGTCCCCATCCCGGCGGGATCAGGAAGGCCCCGCCCTGAGGTCTGGTTCTGCTCCACCTTGATGACTAATGAGCGTCTCGCCTTCGAAGTCCTTTTATACCGTTGGTGCTGTCTCTGTGAAATGCTTGCTTGTGTTTTTTGCTCATTTTTAAAACTTGCTTGTTTGTCTCTTTCTTATTGATTCCTCCAAGTTCTTTATATATTCTAGATCAGGCATCCTCAAACGACGGCCCGCGGGCCACATGCGGCCCGCCGAGGACATGGATCCGGCCCGCCGGGTGCCGCTGCCCGTCCTGCTTAGCAGCCGACGTGTCCCGGGCCCGCAGTGCACATAGGAATTTGCTCATAGTTTTTTTTTTTTTAAACTATAGTCCGGCCCTCCAACGGTCTGAGGGACAGTGAACTGGCCCCCTGTTTAAAAAGTTTGAGGACCCCTGGTCCAACCTATGAGGGAAGGTGGGGGGTGCGGGGGTAAGAGATCAACCAAAGGACTTGTATGCATGCCTATGAGCAGAACCAATGGACACAGACAGTAGGGGGGTGAGGGCATGGGTTGGGGGTGGGGGTGGCTGGGGAGAGGTCAATGGGGGAAAAGGGAGACACAGGTAATACTTTAAACCACAAAGAATAAAAAAAAATTTACAACTCATGTCTTATATGGTTATAACTTTTTTGTTCTCTGTTTAAAGAAACCCTTTCCTGCCCCGATATCATAACGATCTTGCTTCACATTTTGTTCTAGAAGTGTTAAGCTTGTCTTTTGCCTTTAAGTCTGATCTGTCCGGAATGCTACTTGTGGATGCTGGGAGGTAAGGATCCGGGTTTGAGTTTTGTATATGCATGGCCATAGTCCAGTCCCCTTTGGTCACTATCCAATGGTCCGTCTCCTCCCCGTGGGTCTGCCTACCGCCTGTCCATCATCCAGTCTCCACAGGCCCAGGGCTGGTGTCTGTCCCACTGGTCCATTCGCCCCGCCTTTGTTACGGCAGCTTGAGAACTGCTCCTGATACCTAACAGGGCAGGTCTTTCCCCCCTTTTATTGACTTGATTGGGGTGACCCCGGTTAACAGAATGATACAGGCGTCAGGGACACGATCCCACAGCCCGTCACCTGCACACGGTACTGTGTGCTCTCACCCCAGACAAGTCTCCTTCCATCAGCATCTGTCCCCTCGAGGCCCTCCATCATCTCTGATTTGGATGCACACTTCAGCAACATTCCAAGGAAATCACTGCCTGGAAGAAATTCGGTGAGATAATAGGTATTCCTCCCCCTTCATTTAGGAATGTGTTTTCATATGCTTTGGCCCATGATAGAATTGTACGTGTTCAGAAAACAATTGTTGTTCTCATTGAAATGAAGATACCTTCACTTGGATTTTAATCTTGTGCACCTGAATACCATCTTGCTAGAATGCCATGCTTGGCGGTACAATCCTTTTATTTTAATTAATTAGTTAATTAATTAATTTAGTTCATTGGTTTATTTTGCTCATTAGATCCCACATAGGAGTGAGATCATGTGATACTTGTCTTTCTCTGACTGGCTTATGTCGCTTACATAATACTCTCCAGGTCCCCCCCATGCTGTCTCCAAGGGTAAGAAGTATTCCTTTTTCATGGCTGCATAGTATTCCACGGGTGGTACAACCCTTTTAGAACAGGAGGCAGAGCAGAGGTATGGGGGTTACAGAGCCACTTCAGAAACAGGACTGTATGTGACCTTTTTTTTTTTTTTTTTTAAACTTTCCCTTCCAAACCACGGCGCTATAAATCCTAATGTGGCTTCCCCCACACAGAGGCAACTCCCTGGACTCCCTCGGCCCAGATCAGAAACACAGAACATGGAGCGTGTTCTGCTTCTCTGCCCGCGCGTTTCTGTCCCCCGACGTGATCACAGTGCCTTTAGGTATAACATGTGAAAGTCACACATGAAACACACAGGGCTTTGGAATATGAGTCCCCTCCCCCCAACGGCAGTGCACAAGGAAAGACAGGCGAGACGGAATGACGTGACCCTCTTTGGGGGTTAACTTAGGAAAGCCGATCACGAAGCTGACTAGAGATGAATGTACATTTCTGTGATCAAAACAAGCGAACGCATCGGGGGCATCCACGTTGGAAACAGTGCTCTAGACGCTTAAGCACAAGCTGGGGTTCCTGCTGAGTGGGTTTTGATGGAAACTTCTGCCACGAGGGGCCACCGGCTACCAGGGTGGGCGTCTCCCTCCCCTGTGGGCGGATTTTCCGCCCGTGGGTGGGTCGCACCCTGGACCACAGCTCGGGTGACTTCCGTGTGGTCTGTGTGTGGTGGGGCTGGCTGAGCGATCCTTATCTCTGTTTTTAAAAAGGACTCTATAATAAGACACAAACCTATCGTTTTCACACCAAAAATCTAAGAAAAAGAAAGCTACTTATGACCTAACTGGTTTGGCTCAGTGGCTGGAGCGTTGGCCTGCAGACTGAAAGGTCCCAGGTTCGATTCCGGTCAAGGGCATGTACCTTGGTTGCGGGCACATCCCCAGTGCAGAGCATGCAGGAGGCAGCCAATTCATGCTTCTCTCATCATTGATGTTTCTCTCTCTCTCCCTCTCCCTTCCTCTCTGAAATCAATAAACATATTTAAAAAATAATATTGATCCCCATAGCCATTTCTCTCTCTTTTTTAAAAAATATATTTTATTGATTTTTTACAGAGAGGAAGGGAGAGGGATAGAGAGTTAGAAACATGGATGAGAGAGAAACATCGATCAGCTGCCTCCTGCACACCTCCCACTGGGGATGTGCCCGCAACCAAGGTACGTGCCCTTGACCGGAATTGAACCTGGGACCCTTCAGTCCGCAGGCTGACGCTCTGTCCACTGAGCCAAACCGGTTTCAGCCCTTTCTCTTTTTTTAAAAAAAATATTTTTATTGATTTCAGAGAGGAAGGGAGAGTGAGGGAGAGATAGAAACATCGATGAGAGAATCATCGATTGGCTGCCTCCTGCACGCCCCACACTGGGAATCGAGCCCACAGCCCGGGCAGGTGCCCTTGACCCGAATCGAACCCGAGACCCTTAAACCCGGCTGGGCCCAACAGCTGCTTTTCCAATCGATTGCCCCTGAAGCCTTTCAGACCGTGTGTCACAGCCTCCGCGAAGGGGCTGACTCCGATATGCAGAGGACCCTTCCCTGAGCGGGGCACCCGACACCGGGGCGAGGACACAGGTGAAGGGCCCGCCTGCCGCCAGGGCGCGGGGCCTGGGAATGACAAGCTCGATGCATGGACGCGCGCCCCTCTGGGACAGGTGCCGGGAACTGCGCATGCGCTTGTGTGCGGGGCATGGGGGTGGGGGCGGCGGCTCCAGGGAGGAGCAGGAGATGGACCGCAGGCTGTTTCCCCACGATGAGCCCCCCCGCCCCCCCTCCGGAATGGGAGGGAGGGAGCGGGGAAGGGCGCCGCGGGGCCTCGGGGACCAGGCAGCAGGCTGTACGAGCTGTGAAGAAGCTTGATGGACCCTGGCGACTGGGAGCCAGGAGAGGGGTCTGGCTGCATCTGCACCAGAAGGTCTGACTACAGAGAGGAAACGGGTTAAAGAGAAGGGGCTCCTCCCGGAGGGACTGAAGGGGGGGACCTGGTTCCTCCCCAGGCATGTGGGGGGCATGCGGGTCAGACCCTCCCTGGCCTGTCCTGGCCGGCTGCTGCTAGTCCTGAGGGGAACCACAAGGGGAACCACAGGGGCCAGAGGACAGCCCTCCAGCGTCCGGCCCGGACAGGAGGCGCTCACCTGCATCCAGGCCTCAGTTGTGTTCCAGCTCCAGGCCCCGAACAGCAGCCAAACCCGACCAGCGCGGCCATGGCGGCCCAGGCCCAGCTGCATCAGATAATGACCCCCTGGCGCCGACCCATCAGCAGAGGCCGGGACCCTGAGGGCACAGCTGGGAAGCCAGGAGTCGCCTATTGCATCCACCGGAGGCCTCCAGCCCCAGGACCCGCTGCGCTCTCAGGAGCACCCCCGCCCCGCCCCGCCCCCTCCCCGCCCCCTCCCCAGGGCGTGTCCTGTCTGTCTCTCCTAAGCTCCCAGGGCCCTTCTGTCTCTGTCACTTGTTTCCTGAGCCCATTTCTCCCGCAGCTCACTTCCACCCCTGTGCCTCCTCAGAAACTCTCTCCTCGAGCTTGATCTCGGCTCTGAATTCTCTTAGCCAGAACTCATTACTGAGGTTGCGAGTCCAGGTCA
The DNA here is from genome assembly GCF_963455305.1 of Plecotus auritus. NCBI lineage: Eukaryota > Metazoa > Chordata > Mammalia > Chiroptera > Vespertilionidae > Plecotus > Plecotus auritus. The sequence goes on along the minus strand of NC_137771.1, from coordinate 4,091,150 downwards.
GGTCTGACTCCACCGGCCTGACCGGGCGCCTCTGCCTCCAGCAGTTCCTGGCGTGGGCATGTGCGGGCCCTGTACCATCTGCAGAGCCAAGACCCTGCAGGAGGAGGAGGCAGTCCAGCCAGCGTGGGGCGCCCCAGCGGAGGGGCCACATGGTGGGGAGGTGATGGATGGGGAGGGGGCAGAAGTGGCCTCTCAGAGGTCCAGGGCAGGGCCTCAGGGGTCCAGGGCAGGGTCTCCGGGGTCCAGGGCAGGGCCTCCGGGGTCCAGGGCAGGGCCTCCGGGGTCCAGCGGTTGGGAGTCAGGATCCTCCAAGACCACCAGGACGCCCTAACCGGTTTGGCTCAGTGGATAGAGTGTCGGCCTGCGGACTGAAGGTCCCAGGTTCAATTCCGGTCAAGGTCATTTACCTTGGTTGCAGGCACATCCCCAGTAGGGGGTGTGCAGGAGGCAGCTGATCGATGTTTCTCTCTCATCGATGTTTCTAACTCTCTATCCCTCTCCCTTCCTCTCTGTAAAAAATCAATAAAATATATTAAAAAAAAAAAAAAAGACCACCAGGAGGCTGGCGAGGTGACAAAATGGACACTGGGTTTAGCAACCAGGCAGGTACCTTTCAGGGGGCGCGGGGGCGGTGCGTGCCGTGGAAGCCAGCCGGCAGGAACCTGGGGCACCTGGGAAGGGAAGGGGCGGCCTTTCGCAGTCAGCCGGAGGAAGAAAGGAGGCAGTGGGAACTGGGCCATGTGGGCTCAGGGTCAGCAGGTGAAATACAGACACCAGTTAAACGCAAAGGTCCCACACACAATGACTACTTCCTCTGTATAAATCAGTCCCATGCAATAGTTGGGACATGCTTTTTACTCAAAATTATGTTTGTGTTTTGTTTTTTTAAAAAATAGATTTTTATTGATTTCAGAAAGGAAGGGAGAGGGAGAGATAGAAACATCACTGATGAGAGAGAATCATTGATCAGCTGCCTCCTGCACGCCCCCCACCCCCCGCCCCCGGGGATTGAGCCCACAACCCGACCATGTGCCCTTGACTGGAATTGAACCCAGGACTTGTCAGTCCGCTGGCCGACACTCTATCCACTGAGCCACACCAGCCAGGGTTATTTGTGTGTTTTTTAAATGTGAAATTCAAATTGACCTGAGCATCCCCTATTTTTTTTTTAATATATATTTTATTGATTTTTTACAAAGAGGAAGGGAGAGGGAGAGTTAGAAACATCGATGAGAGAGAAACATCAATCAGCTGCCTCCTGCACACCCCCCACTGGGGTTGTGCCCACAACCAAGGTACATGCCCTTGACCGGAATCGAACCCGGGACGCTTCAGTCCGCAGGCCGACGCTCTATCCACTGAGCCAAACCGGTCAGGGCTATTTTTTATTTTTTATTTGCTAAATTTGCCAAACCTAGCTAAGGGGAGGTTTATGGTTCTCTTTTCATTGGCTGGACTTGAGCAAGGCGAGATGCAGGCTTTGAAGAGGTGTGGAATGGGGAGTCTGAGGGCCCCCTCCTGGCGGCAGAAAGGAAGGCTCTCTGGGGCCCTCTGGGGCTGGGAGGTGGAGGGGAGGCTGGAGGGTGGGGCGCAAGGAAGTCCTTTGGTCGGAGGCTCGGAGAGCTCCTCCAGGCAGGCGATCCCTCTCCCCAAAGCCACGTGCATGGCGCCCAGCGAGGGCTCAGAGGCGGCCAGGGGACTGTCCCGCAGTGGGTTTCCAGGAGGCAGTGACCGAAGGTCAGCGGACAAGGCAGTGAGTGAACAAAAGGATTCCAAGTTCAGGTTCAGGTTTTACACATGAACTGTGAACTTAAAAGGATATTTTTTCATTATTTTTAGAGAGAGTGAAAGGAAGGGGCGGGGGGGGGGGCAGAGTGAGAGAGAAACATCAATGAGGAAGAGACAAATCTACTGGTTGCCTCCTGCACGTGCCCCAACCCGGGCCAGCGATCGAACCCGCAACCGAGGTACATGCCCTTGACCGAGAATCAAACCTGAGACCCTGCAGTCCGAGGGCTGACGTTTAACCACCCAGCACACCGGCCAGGGCTAACTAATCGTGTGCTCACCATAAAGGCGATTTTAATACACGATTTGATCTTCCTGAAGAGCGTTTCCAAACCCCCGGAACGCAGTGTGCTGACAGGAGACCACCGCCTACAGCCCCCCTGGTCAACGAGGTCGGCAAATGGAGTGGGCAGGAAGCTGTCAGCTGAATGTGCCCCCCGGCCCCCCCGCCCCCGCCCCATGGGTCAGAGGAGGCTCAGAGCCTTCACCCCAGAAACGATCTTGACGAGGAGAAAGCCGGGCGCACAGACTGTGCACCTGTGTCCTGGGGAGAGTTCCCCGTATTCAGGGCCTGACACGCCACGTGTAAGTGTCCATTGTCTACTGTCTGCCAGCCACTGAGCGAGGTCTGTCTGATTCTCTGCTGTAACCGGGCAAGCGCCAGTCCCCCCCCCCCCCCCCCCGCAATGAGTGAGTGAATGGCTGGAGGGATCAAGAATGCACCCCGAGGGGTCAGGGGGTGCTGGAGCCGTCACATCCGTACAGACAGAAAGCAGAATGGGGGTTTCCAGGGGACGGGGAGCGGGTGATGGGGGCTCGGTGTCTCATGGGGACAGTTTCGGTTTTGCCAGATGAAGAGCGTGCAGGAGACAGGAGATGGATGGTGGGGGTAACTGCATACAGCGTGAAGGTTCTTAATGCCCCTCAGCTTACAAACGGTGCAGAGGACACATGGTCCGTTAGGTATAACTTACCACAATTTTGAAAAATAAATAATGTTTTAAAGTGTTCAGGGCAGAGACTGAGGTTCTGTTTACTGCTGACACTCACATATCCATGTAACAACACGTGTGGGGCGTTGACTCTGTAACACGCCATCTGCTAGATTTCATGAGGAACGTTTAAGTCAGTCCATACACACCCTGCACCACCAGAGGGCAGTAGATACCCCCGGTCCAGACACCTGCCTTGGGATCAAGGCAGAAAGTGCTGGGTGGGAAAGGAACCCAGAGATCCGGAACCCCTGCCTCTCCTCCGGATGGGGGACCCCTGCCTCTCCTCTGGATGGGGAACCCCTGCCTCTCCTCCGGATGGGGGACCCCTACCTCTCCTCCGGATGGGGGACCCCTGCCTCTCCTTTGGATGGGGGACCCCTGCCTCTCCTTTGGATGGGGGACCCCTGCCTCTCCTCCGGATGGGGGACCCCTGCCTCTCCTCCGGATGGGGGACCCCTACCTCTCCTCCGGATGGGGGACCCCTGCCTCTCCCCTGGATGGGGAACCCCTGCCTCTCCTCCGGATGGGGGACCCCTGCCTCTCCTTTGGATGGGGGACCCCTGCCTCTCCTCCGGATGGGGGACCCCTGCCTCTCCTCCGGATGGGGGACCCCTGCCTCTCCTCCGGATGGGGACCCCTGCCTCTCCTCCGGATGGGGGACCCCTGCCTCTCCTCCGGATGGGAGGAGGAAGAGTCTGAGGCCATGGAGCTGCCCTCCCCAAGGCTAACATGTCCCCAGACGAAAGAGAATGAAATCGGAGGCACCTCATTGGGGACACGCTTCCCCAAGAATTCAGGAGCCTGATGACTAGGCAGAACTCACCAGAAGGAAGGAAATGCGTGCCCACAGATAGGCAGTACGAACAGGGCAGCCCCGGCCAGCGAGCTCAGTGGGTAGAGCACCGGCCTGCACACCGTAGGGTCACAGGTTCGATTCCTGGTCCAGGGCACGTGCCTGGGTTGCAGGTCCAATCCTGCCCTCCCCCTTCCCCCTCCCCCATTGGGGTGGGTGCGGGAGGCCTCCAACTCCTGTGATACGTCTGTCACATGGATGTTTCTCCCCCCCCCACCCCCTGGACCTGTTCCACTCGCTTTAGAATCAGTGGAAACAATACCCTCACTCCTTCAGCGAGGATTCAAAAATAATAATAATAACGGGGCAAAGGCAACAGTAACAGCCAAGGCCATCTGGGGGAGTGCATGCCATAATGTTAATGGAAAGGTTTCGGGACTTGAGCAGAAAGGCAACATGTCAGGACTCACGCGGGCGGCCCCTGGCCCCGGGGAACGGCCCTGCCCCGTCAGAAGCAGCGAGGTCTCGCCGCCACCATCCCTCACCCCAAGAGGCGGTTTCCAGGCACAGCCATCGTCTGGACCCCATTTGGGGTGTCCAAGTTACGCCCAGACCTCACAGTGTACACGTGGGCCGAGGAGGCAGGAGCCCAGGACTTCACCTCCTTCGTCTTAGCCATCACGCCTTGGATGACGCGGCCAGAGGATTTCAGCAGCCAGGTCCTCGGCTGGGTCCTGCCGACCTTGGAGCAAAGGCTGCCCGTGGAGGGGGTGGACAGGAGGGGTTTGCGGGAAATGCCGCTCGCTCCGACCTCGTTACTGAATGAACCCCGGCTGAGGGGGAGCCTGACTCACCGATGACGCACCGGGCTGTGGGGCGGGCCAGGGGGTGAGGCAGCGCCGGGGGGTCTGGGCAGGAAGCCGGGGCAGCTGAGGGCGCCCCGGGCAGCGTCCGCGATGGAAAACGGACCGCTGGCTGGAAACACCGGGAGCGGGCAGCGAGGACACCCAGTGTAGGCGCTGAGTTAACCTTAAACGTGAGCCACCCATGAAAGGCCGGGCCCGATGCGGGGCTGTTTCGGTCTCTTCACCTGCTGGAGAGGAGTGTTTAACGTTCTTACTCCGTTACGTGCCTGCTCTTCCCGCGACAGATTCACGGGAAGAAATATGCGTGCGCCGGCCCCGCGTCCTGACGCAGCTCCTGAGCCGTGGCGTCTCCTAGGTGATGAGAGAACGCACTAGGAGCATCTTCGTCCTAATTCTCGGTCTGGGACTCCGCTTCCTGACACGGAACTCCGGCAGCCCTTGTCCCTTCCTGGGTGACAGGAGCGTCCTTTGTTCGAAGGAGGCGGCTCTGGGTGGCCCTGGTGGGGGCTGGCCGCTGGAAGACCGGCCATGCTGAGAACGTTGGCATTCTCAGCCCCAGGAGAGGGGAGAGGGGCTGGGAAGGGAGTGTGATTGATCACGAGGAAGCCTCCACAAGATCCCGACAGTGCAGGGTTCGGGGGCTGCCAGGGTGGGGGGCACGTCCACATGCCAGGTGATGTGCCCCAACTCGACGGGACGGAGCTCCTCCCACACCTCGCCCCGTGCCTCCGCAGCTGGCTGTTCCCCGTGTCCTTTATCACGTCCTTCAATAAACTGGCAACGAAGGCATGTTGCCCTGAGTTCCGGCAAACGAACCACCCAAGGGGGGCGCTGTGGGGACCTCAGGTTCGTAGCCGATGTGGCCGAAGCACAGGGGGCGAGCTGGGTTAGGGAAGGAGGGAAAAGACCCGGTGGCCTGGCTACAGGGGCGCTCTTGGTGGTTTTGTGGGAAGACATTGACAACAAAGAGGTAGCACAAGCCCTGGCCGGTGTGGCTCAGTGGATAGAGCGTCGGCCTGCGGACCTAAGGGTCCTGGGTTCGATTCCAGTCAAGGGCACGTACCTCGGTTGCAGGCTCCTCCCCAGCCCGGGCCCTGGTTGGGCGTGTGCTTCTCTCACATCGATGTTTCTCTCTGTCTTTCCCTCTCTCTTCCACTCTCCCTAAAAGTCAATGGGAAAATATCCTCGGGTGAGGATTAAAAAAAAAAAAATGAGGTCACACAAAGTAAATTATTTAAACAGAAACAATGCTCTCTGTTTTTCGAAAGCGGAGGGGAGATTTCCGGGTAAAGTCCGTTCGGACTTGGAAACGGCTCACGGGGAACATCCGAGGACCCTGGTGTCCAGGCTTCCTGACAGGCCGAGGCTGTGCACGGAGGAGGCCTCCCGACCTCGCCGACCTGTGATCCAGGACGGGGCGGGAGAAACGGTCCTCCATCAAACCACCCGCTGGCCGGCGGCTGCTCTCGGGTCTGTGGGAAACCGCCCATTGTCTTCACTAGCAGGAGGTGTGGACAAGGAGCCGGAAGGCTGGTGACCCTTGAGCCCTGGCAAAGGTCAGAGCTAAGCACCCACTGTTTAGTGGAGACAATGGAAGAAGCTGGTCCCCACCTGACAGTCAGGTAAATCCTTACTGATAAGACAGTCTGCCTGTTACTGGAATCGCCTGCCTGAGGGCTGTAGGTGTGTCCCAAACTGAATAAAAGGATGGCGAGGCCGGAGCCCAAGCGGAGTCCTTCCTCTTGAGTTGGGCTCCCGCCTGGTCCCCCAAAATTTCCAAATTATTGTTTCTTGTCTCGTCTCTTTCATTTGCGTGCGGCCCCTCTTCCGGAGCCCGAACCCGGAACCACGCGGGACGTGGGAATTCACACAGGTCCGCCCGGCATTCTCTTCCTCTCAGCATCACACCAGCTCGGTCACAATTAACCTTCCCCCCGCGCCTCCTCTGAGACCAGAGGCGTGACTAACCTGTGGCGGGAGCCGGGCCGTCCGGGGACACTGAGTCACCCCTCGCGCCTCCCAGAGCGAGCGCCTGTGTGATCCGATGAACCAAATCAATAAATCGGGCAGGTATTACTCAGTGGCTCGCGGTGCCTGACGCATCGCCTGCGGATGACGTCAGATCCCAGCGTCCCTTTTGGCAGCTCATCCTTCGCTGTGAAGTGGCCTCCAAGTGACAGAAACCTGCTGGGAAGATGACGCCAGAGAGAGATGCTCGAGCGTCGCCGGACGAGGCCTTTCCGAGGCGAACGTGGGGACTGGCTCCCCAGCATTGATAAGGATCCAGGCCCGCTGACCACGCTCTCATCACGGGAATGCAGCCATTTTCTTTTTTTTTTAATCTAATATATATATATATTTTTAAAATATATTTTTATTGATTTTTTACAGAGAGGAAGGAAGAGGAATAAGGAGTTAGAAACATCGATGGGAGAGAAACATCGATCAGCTGCCTCCTGCACACCTCCTACTGGGGATGTGCCCGCAACCAAGGTACATGCCCTTGACCGGAATCGAACCTGGGACCCTTCAGTCCGCAGGCCGACGCTCTATCCACTGAGCCAAACCGGTTTTTGGCTTTTTTCTAATATATTTTATTGATTTTTTACAGAGAGGAAGGGAGAAGGATAGTTAGAAACATCGATGGGAGAGAAACATCCATCAGCTGCCTCCTGCACACCCCCTACTGGGGATGTGCCCGCAACCAGGGTACATGCCCTTGACCGGAATCGAACCCGGGACCCTTCAGTCCGCAGGCCGATGCTCTATCCACTGAGCCAACCCGGTCAGGGCAAGAATGTAGTCATTTTCTCACGTGGTCACCCCGTTTCAGGGAGGGGGTGCTGGACACACAATTCCACAGGCCGTCTCCCAGGCACCCCTGCAGCACAGGGACCCCAGCACTCAGGGATCGGCAGCCCCCCGCCCCCCCGCCCCCGCACTTCCAGCCACGCCGGGTCACAGGGGGATGTCAGTGCAGCGAAACAAACAGCCCAGCAGCCCCGGGTCCCCGAGGCAGCTGTGCCGAGCAGCGGGACCTGGGCCGAGGCCGGCTCCGTAAGGGCTTTTCCAGAACAAAGAGATCTTCATTATAAACCAAGACCCTGGCAGCAGGCACCCTGGGGCAACTGGGCGTTCAAACCTGGTTGCCACCACCGAGAAGACATGTGAACCAAGAGTCGGGGCTGCATGTTCTTCCCACTCGGAACCGGCCAGGAGCTGTGGGTGCCCGCCCCCACGGGCACGCCGCCACTGGGACTCCGCAGCAGCCGGGGCTGGACGAGCCCGGGCCAGGCACCAGCACTGGGCTCTGCCACCTCGGTCGCCGTGGGGATGCCACATGCAGAAGGCAGACCTGGCCGTGCACACGGCCAAGGGAGCCATCGAGCCCGGCCGGCGGGGCTCAGGGGTTGAGCATCGACCCATGAACCAGGAGGTCACGGTTCCATTCCCGGTCAGGGCACAGGCCCGGGTTGCGGGCTCCATCTCCAGTGTGGGGTGTGCAGGAGGCAGCCGATCCATGACTCTCTCATCATTGATGGTTCTATCTCTCTCTCCCTCTCCCTTCCTCTCTCAAATCAATAAAAATGTATTTTTAAAAAATAAGAAAAGAAAGCCCTCGGTGACGTCACCTCCTGAGCCACCTCTCCTGATCCTGGACCCTCCCCGCTGGCTGCCCGCCTGCTCCCTTCTCTCGAGGCTCCTCTGAGTTGTGTGTTCGTTGCCTCCACTCCCTTCTCTCCCTTCTCTCTGGCACCCACTCCCATCAGTCTCCAGGCGGCACCCACACTGCACTTGCCAATGTTGCCAGGACTAGACCCCACGGTCCTTCCTCTTCCGCCGCCTTCATCGCGAGGGGTCCCTGCTTCTAGGAACTCTCTTCCCTGGCTCTGCCTGGCTTCCTCTCCTGCTCCTGTCAACTAACGGAGAACCATGCGGGTTTCAGAAATTCTGTACTCACACAGCCACACACACACACACACACACACACAGCCACATACACACACACAGCCACACACACATACAGCCACATACACACACACACAGCCACACACACACATAGAGCCACACACACACACACATACACACAGCCACACACACACACAGCCACATACACACACATACAGCCACACACAGACACACACACACAGCCACAGCCACATACACACACATACAGCCACACACACACATACAGCCACACACAGACACACACACACACAGCCACATACAGCCACATATACACACACATACAGCCACACACACACACACAGCCACATACACACACACAGCCACAAACACACACATACAGCCACACACAGCCACACACATACACACATAGCCACATACACACATACACACACACAGCCACACACACACAGCCACACACACACACATACACACATAGCCACATACACACAGCCACACACACACACATACACACATAGTCACATACACACATACACACACACACAGCCACACACACAGCCACACACACATACACACACAACCACATACACAGCCACACACATACAGCCACACACACATACACACAGCCACATACACACACAGCCACATACACACACATACAGCCACACACACACACAGCCACACACACACAGAGCCACACACACACAGAGCCACACACACACACACAGGCACACACACAAAGCCACACATACAGCCACACACACACAGCCACACACACACAGCCACACACATACAGCCACACACACAACCACATACACAGCCACACACATACAGCCACACACACATACACACAGCCACACACACACACAGCCACACACACACACAGCCACACACACACAGAGCCACACACACACACACAGGCACACACACAAAGCCACACATACAGCCACACACACACAGCCACACACACACAGCCACACACACACACACACACATACACATAACCACACACACACAGCCATACACATAGCCCCCCACACACAAACACACACAGCCACACATACACAAACCCATAGATACACACACAGCAGACACACACATACACACACACAGACACAAACACACAAGTGCACATACACAAACACACAAACACACACAGACACAAACACACAGACACACACACCTACACACAAACACACATATACAGAGACACAAGCACATAGAAACATGCACACAGATACACAAAACACATAGACACATACAAAAACAGAGACATACACACACACACAGACACACATGTGCACACATTGGCATTCAGACTAGCATTTTAAGAAAAAATTCCTTTACCTTAACACAACTATTCTGAATTTGTAACAATATATACCAGTTCTTATCCAAATAGTCACCTTTTTTTGAACAGTGTCAATTAGCTTATATTCTAACTAGTGGCCCAGTGCACGAAATTCGTGCACATTAAAAGGGAATTAATTAGAGGAAATAGTCCCTGCCCACCCGCGTGCACCTCGAAATTGCGCGAGACCCAGACCTGGCTGGCCCCACCCCCGTCAAGCCCCGCCAGGCGGGGTGTGCAGCCTCAGGTCCCCCGTCAAGCCCTGTCGGGTGGGGGACACGGCCTCAGGGCCCCCGGCCCCAGGGCGAGGGCGTGACAACCATTTGCATATTAGCTCTTTATTATATAGGATTCTTTAATGTTATTCTATTTCCAAGTTTCAAAACCCTTACCTACCATTCTCATGAGCCCTAAAATCACAGAAACTGCATGACATGCTATGTTACCACTGAGGTGGGGCGTCCATGCAAGAATCGGTGCCTGCGGGCTGACCCGGGGCTGTGCATGTGTCCCGTGTGACATACACAGAACTTCGTAGCTGCTGTTTCCCCTGGGAATGTGCATGGCCCTCGCGATGCAGATCCTAACATGCCAGCTGGGTGGCCAGGGTGGCCGTCTGCCTTGAGCGCATGCTCTCCACGCGGCTAGTCCCCACCATGCCCTGCTGTCCTTCGCCCCGCCGCCCCCCATCCGCATCGGCCCCTCTCGAGGCCCCTGTGCAGGGAGTCAGCACCCTGTCCTGCCCCTCCAGACCAGGCTGCAGAGGCCTCAGGGAACTGCTGCTCCGCTCTTCCGTCGGGATGTTTCCGGAAGCAGGCTTCCGGGTGGCAGTATATTTTGGCTCTTGCTGGATCCTATGCCATTGGGGTGTCTGTGGGGCCTCCGGCCTCTCTTGTGCGAAGAGCTGTCCTTGTGCAGGGGCGTCAGCAAACGCTGCGCTGAGCCGGGCCCCGGAGACCCGCTCCTGGGAGTTCGCAAGTGGATTTAAAGCTGAAGTGATGTGTCTGAGTTGATCGCGTAAACCGAACAAAGGTAAATTTTGTCAGTGGGGTGTGTATTTGGCTAAGTAGATGTGGTAAAATAAATAAATAAATAAATAAATAAATAAATAAAAGAAAACCAGTTCTTTAAAAAATATATATATTTTATTGATTTCAAAGAGGAAGGGAGAGGGAGAGATAGAAACATCAGTGATGAGAGAATCAGTGATCAGCTGCCTCCTGCACCCACCCCACACTGGGGATCGAGCCTGCAACCTGGGCATGTGCCCTGACCAGGAATTGAACCGTGACCTCCTGGTTCATAGGTCGACGCTCAACCACTGAGCCATGCCAGCCGGGCAGTAAACCAGTTCTTGCCAAGAGAAAAAAAGAATGAGATATATATGGACAGAGAGATGGTAAGGCAAGAAACTATGGATGGGGAGAGGGAGAGGGAGATGGAGAGTGGAGGGAGAGGGACAGGGAGATGGAGAGGGAGAGGGAGAGGGAGATGGAGAGGGAGAGGGAAATGGAGAGTGGAGGGAGAGAGAGAGGGAGAGGGAGAGGGAAATGGAGAGTGGAGGGAGAGAGAGAGGGAGAGGGAGAGGGAGAGGGAGAGGGAGAGGGAGATGGAGAGGGAGAGGGAGAGGGACAGGGAGAGTGGAGCGGGAGAGGGAGAGGGAGAGGGAGAGGGAGAGGGAGAGGGAGAGGGAGAGGGAGATGGAGAGGGAGAGGGAGAGGGAGAGGGAGATGGAGAGGGACAGGGACAGGGAGAGTGGAGCGGGAGAGGGAGAGGGAGAGGGAGAGGGAGAGGGAGAGGGAGAGGGAGAGGGACAGGGACAGGGACAGGGAGAGTGGAGTGGGAGTGGGAGAGGGAGAGAGAGAGGGAGAGGGAGGAGGGAGAAGGGAGAAGGGAGTGGGAGGGAGAGAGGGAGAGAGAGAGAGAGAGAGAGAGGGAGAGAGAGGGAGAGAGAGAGATAGGGAGAGAGAGATGGCATCTGTGTTTATCAGCAGCTCCTCTGCATGGCTGGGCAGAACCCCATGGAGAGATTCAGCCGTTCATCCACCACCTGCTCTGGATGTTGGGGTGGCTGCCAGTTTTCACGATTACAGTAAAGCTGTTATGCACGTGTGTGTGCACGTGTGTGTGCACGTGTGTGTCAGCCATGTCTGCATTTCACTTGGGCGCGTACCTGAGAGGGCTCTCTGCTGCTCAGGTCGGTGTGCGTCGGCCTCGATAGGAAGTGTCCAGAGGGGCTGTGCTGCGGGACTCCCCCGCGCCGAGCGGCCCCGGCGCTCTGCCCCCCAACACTTGGTGCTGCCCGTTGGCGGTGGCGGCGGGCGTGCAGGGGCACCTCGCCGTGGTCTTGGCTGCGTGTCTCTGTGAAACGGGGCGGGTGCTGTTCATGGCCCCACCGGCTCCTGTAGACCATCTCTGGGGAAGCAGCCGTCCAGCGCTTTGCTCAGTCTCTCCCTGGGGGTGTTTGTGAATCTCCAGGAGACGTCCTTGTTGTCGGGCCTGTGCTTCACGAATAGTGGTTGGTCTTTCATTTTCATTTTCTTTTTTTTCTTTTTTTTTAAATATATTTTATTGATATTTTACAGAGAGGAAGGGAGAGGGATAGAGAGCTAGAAACATCGATCAGCTGCCTCCTGCACACCTCCTACTGGGGATGTGCCCGCAACCAAGGTACATGCCCTTGACCGGAATCGAACCTGGGACCTTTCAGTCCACAGGCTGACGCTCTATCCACTGAGCCAAACCGGTTTTGGCTGGTCTTTCATTTTCTTAACAGCCTCTTTCAAAGAGCACGTTTCTCATGCTGATGCAGTCCGATTTACCCGGGTTTTTGTGGTTTGTTTTTAACGTGGTTGGTGTCCTAAGGAGTATTTGCCTGCCTGAAGGTTGTTTGTGTGTGTGTGTTTTTTTCCTAGTAATTCTGTAGTTTTAACTTTTATGTTCAGGTCTGTATAGGGTTTTGAGGAAAAAACCGGATATGATCTGACTTACGTGCTAAGAGCTCGTGCGTGCTGTGCAGAGTGGAGGCTGGTGGGGCAGAAGGCAGCCTGGAGGGCAGCCTAGAGGGGGCGGCTGCCCCAATCTGGGCTTGCACCAGGCCGGGCGGTGGTACACAGCAGGGAAGTTCTGGAAATACCGACCAGCAAGGTTTCAGGCTTGTTCTTCGCTCCTCCCTGCGTGACACCAACTCTAAGGAAAGGCTCTGCCCTCCTCTGAAGACACCCGTGCTGGCAGTTATTTAAAAAATATATATTTTTATTGGTTTCAGAGAGGAAGGGAGAGAGAGAGATAGAAACATCAATGGTGAGAGAGAATCATTGATTGGCTGCTTCCTGCTCGCCCCCCATTGGGGATGGAGCCTGCAACCTGCACATGTGCCCTTGACCGGAATCGAAGCTGGGACCCTTCAGTCCTCAGGCCGACGCTCTATCCACTGAGCCACACCAGCCAGGGCCGTGCTGGCAGCTTTACCGGAGGCCACATGTTTGTGCAAAACCTGCCTGAGCCTGAATGGATGCCATGTGTTTGAATGGGTCTTCCCTGTTGTGAGTAACTGGGTTTAAGTTTCACTCCGCATTGTCCTTCTGCGGAGACGCAGTCCCGAACGCAGCGGCAGCCCATGGACTCGCTCATGGGGTTAAAAGGAGGAAAAGGACACGCCTCGTGACAGTCAGCGCCGCGTGTGCTGGGACTCATCGATCCCATCTGAGCCTGGGCCACCCAGCGCTCCCGACCCGGAAACTCATGATTGATTGCCCTAGATCGCTCCGTCTGCCAGATCTATACACGCAACTGCTCTTTTTAGAATATCCGCGCTGTACACTAAGAACAAGACAGCAAATTTATTGCCGGTGAGTTATTACCTTGAAAAATTACATCAATGCCAAGTGATTGCCTTTTAGCCTCCACAGCCAATCGGTTCGTTTGCTTTTTTTCTGGAGGGTTCGGGATGAGGTCACCGGATAATATATATATCGGCGCTGATCGCACACTGAGACGGAGCGACGTTCTGGGGAGGGAGCCCGAAGCAGGAGCTCTGTCTGGGCGCCGTCATGTACCGGCTGGCCGCCTGCTGCCTGCTCTTCCTCGGATGCCTGCAGCCGCTCCTCTCCCTCCCTGCCCCGCGCTCCAGGGAGGGGGCCCTGCGGCTCTCAGGTAAGAGTTTTCCTCCCTCGCGTTAGTGTTGAGAGAGCCTTCCGCCGGTCTGGTCTTCAGTGCGGAGTCAGAGACCGTGAGAACGGGAGCGCTTCCTTAGCGGGAGTCGCGTTAAATCGGGTCCCGGCCGAGAAAAGGACACTCGGGGGTCCCTGCAGCACTCAGCGGTGGAAACAGGTGGTTTTTGTCTCCTCGACGCGAGAGCGGAAAGCAGGCTGGGGGAACTGCTCATTTCGTGTCCCTTCCGTGGTTCCCACTTTTGGTTTGGGCCAGTTTCCCGGTTTTAAAAGCTGTGCTCCACTGAAGACGGTATTCTGGCTTTTATCTTAAGTGAGCTGTTTGAATACGGAATTTGGTTGTTCCCACGGTAGGCTTAGAATGTTTAAATCTGAATCCTTTGTTCCGTTAAGTTAAAAAGTAACCGTCGGACGTGTTATCTGGGACAGAATGTGCATTAAAAACGGAAAGGGCAGCCAGAGCCAGCGAGGCCACGCTTCCCACCCCTTTCCCCTCTCCCTCTGGGTGGACGCTGCATCAGTCCCGTCCAAGTTCAATTTAAAAAAATGTGCGCGTGAAGCAGACCCGGAGTTTGCTCTCCCCTCTTCGGTTTCAGACACAAAAACGAAGACTGAGGCTTAGGTCGCAGGTTCCCTGGGTTTTACCTCGTCTTTAATTTTGGGTTCTTTTCAGCATTTTTTCTTTAAATGAGGGAAAGAAAAGTTCTTCTTGGCCATCGATTTTATAACTTCTCGTCTCTAAAGCTGCTCCCAAGCAACTTTCTTTTTTCTTTTTTTAATATATTTTATCAATTTTTTACAGAGAGGAAGGGAGAGGGATAGAGAGTTAGAAACATCGTTGAGAGAGAAACATCGATCAGCTGCCTCCTGCACACCTCCCACTGGGGATGTGCCCGCAACCAAGGTACATGCCCTTGACCGGAATCGAACTTGGGACCTTTCAGTCCGCAGGCAGATGCTCTATCCACTGAGCCAAACTGGTTAGGGCCACGTACCTTTTTTAAAAAATATATTTTATTGATTTTTTACAGAGAGGAAGGGAGAGGGATAGAGTTAGAATCATCGATCAGCTGCCTCCTGCACACCTCCTACTAGGGATGTGCCCGCAACCAAGGTACATGCCCTTGACCGGAATCGAACCGGGACCTTTCAGTCCGCAGGCCGACGCTCTATCCACTGAGCAATACCGGTCAGGGCCCAAGCAACTTCCTGATAATTGCCAAGCACCACCGGATCCCCGTGTGCTGCCCACCAACTGCCGGAGTGGCTGGCTCGTCTTCAAAAACTTGCACATTATTATGATTTTTAAGAATGTAGATGAAATAAAAAATTATTTAAAAAACTAAAAAAACTTCAGGGAAATGAGGCTGGGATCTCACTCACATTCCAAACGGGTGGCATCTTAGGTGAGCGTTGTGGCCTGAATATCTTTTCTCATTTGCGTCTCCATGAATGATCCTTCATGACACACACACGCGCGTGCGGCCGGACTTCACGGGTTTTCATTCACCTTCTCCAGAAGCGTTGCGACGGGCTCAGGCGCCTTTATCCTGGTTGGCTCACTGTCCTTTGATGAAGGCCGCAGGGGGGGGACTTGTCAGCCTTGTGTTGGATGCATTACATGACTCCTAGAACAGGGGTGGGCAAACTTTTTGACTCGAGGGCCACAATGGGTTCTTAAACTGGACCGGAGGGCCGGAACAAAAGCATGGATGGAGTGTTTGTGTGAACTAATATAAATTCAAAGTAAAGGAGCGGAGGGGAGAGCAAGAGAACCGGATAGAACAGCTGAACGGGCCCGATCCGGCCCGCGGGCCGTAGTTTGCCCACGGCTGCTCCTAGAGTCTCCAACGTCCACATAGCGCCCCCTGGCCGAGGGCGACCCGGCCACGTCTCCACGCTTACAGGCACTTCCCACACGCCTTCCCTGTCCTCCCTGCTCTTCCCATCCCTATCTACGCTCTATCCCCAACGTACACACGCCTCCAGTCGACCGGACTTGACATTGGAAACGGTACTGTCAAGTCCTAAAGGGTATTTGAAAGCTGACTCTTGTCTAACAACCACACGGAACCCGTGCAGGCCTGAAGGAGGCGGCGATGACATCGCTGCTTAATAAAGAACAGAATCCCGCTTTTAGAAAGCCAGTCCTTTCCTTCCCTCTCCCATCTCTGCACCCGGGTCTCCGAGAGCCAGAGGCGGCAGCAGATGGCTGGGAAGGAGGAAGAGCCACGTGCTGGTGGAAACACGTTTAACCGATCCCGGGGCTCAGCTCTGCCCTGACTCACGGCAGCTGGCGGCATGGCTGGTCACAGGCGTGGAGTCAGAATGAGATCCGCTCCTCTGGGTTCGCTGTCCTGCTGGCTGGCAACCTGGACTGAGCGCTTCTGTTAATTAAAACACCACGACTGACCGGCTCAGCCTGGGTAGCTTCCCTAGTATGATCTCCCTGTCCTGGGTACCCCCCCCCCTCCGCCCCAAAGACGATGGGGAACAGAGGGAGCCGGTGGAACGAACGGACTGGAGGGGGAACTGCATTGCTAATACCCATCGTTCTCTGTTCAGCAGCTGATGGAGGCGGGTCAGCGTGGGGCGAACTGGACAGCGCGTCCCTGTCCCTTCTGCGCGGGCTGCTGGGGACGCCCGGGGCGGAGGCAGCGGAGGGGCTCAGGAGAGCAGGTAAGGGGTTCTGGCGGCGGCAGCTTGTCTGATGTCATAGCTTCTGACTCACTCTCCAGGCTCCTCTCCGAGGCGGCAGAGCCCCCCTCCGGCACATAAAGAGGCGCTTTATGAAATGAGCAAACGATTCACCCGCTGTCCCTTCCTGGCATGAAGCCCCCTGCACCCTCCTCTCTCCGCCGCAGCTCCTGGCACGCGCCGGCTCTCCTTGAAACTCGGGCATCTTCTTCTGCACGGACTTTCTTTTGGGGGGAGAGCAGGGATTATGCGGTTCCTAGTAGGTGCAGTTTAAATGCTGGCTGCCACTCACTAACCCTTAAGCAGATGACAGTCCTTCTGTACCTCGGGGTCTTCATCAGCAAACAGGAATGACAGACACCGCCTCACAGGGTTATGGTGAGGAGCCCGTGAGGAAACGCAGCCGAATGGTCAGCACAGCCACACACAAGGTGGCACCACGTGCCAGCGCAGGCTGTGGCACGCCCCTGAGCCGCGCGGGGGTTACAGAGCCCGCAGTGCAGCGGCCACCGCAATAAAGCAGGTCACGCAAGAGTGAAATGTTTGCTTTCCCAGTGCATGTGCCTGTTTACACGAACCTGCATCCTATTAAGTGTGCAACAGCGTTATGTCCAAAACAACGCACTGCGCCCTTACCTAAGACCCCGCCACTGAGCCGCCGGCCGCTGACGGCTCGCTGCTGGTGGGGCGCCGGGCCTCCGTGGCGGCTGCTGGCTGCCAGGGGGGTGGGGCTGGAGGTGAGGTGGCTGCTGGCTGGCAGGGGGTGGGGCTGGAGGTGAGGTGGCTGCTGGCAGGGTGTGGGGCTGGAGGTGAGTGGCTGCTGGCTGCCAGGGGGTGGGGCTGGAGGTGAGGCGGCTGCTGGCAGGGGGTGGGGCTGCAGGTGAGTGGCTGCTGGCTGGCAGGGGGTGGGGCTGGAGGTGAGGCAGCTGCTGGCAGGGGGTGGGGCTGGAGGTGAGGCAGCTGCTGGCAGGGGGTGGGGCTGGAGGTGAGGCAGCTGCTGGCAGGGGGTGGGGCTGCAGGTGAGTAGCTGCTGGCTGCCAGGGGGTGGGGCTGGAGGTGAGGCAGCTGCTGGCAGGGGGTGGGGCTGGAGGTGAGGCGGCTGCTGGCAGGGGGTGGGGCTGGAGGTGAGGAGGCTGCTGGCAGGGGGTGGGGCTGGAGGTGAGGAGGCTGCTGGCAGGGGGTGGGGCTGGAGGTGAGTGGCTGCTGTCAGGTGGTGGGGCTGGAGGTGAGCGGCTGTGGCGATTTCTTAGAAAAGACAGTGAGACGTGCTCCTTCGACTCTCCTTTCACGACAATTTCCTCCGCGGCCCGTGGGGCTGTTTGGTGCCACCCGACCCACAGAGCTCCAAACGCTGGCCGTCCTCGCTGCCCATCCCCTCGGTGCCTGGCGCCCTGAGCCCGTGGTGGTCACTTTGACAACCTGCGCCAGGAGGAGGGTCCGTCTCGAGGCCACTTTCCTCGCCCCCCGTGGGAAGCGCCGTCTCACCGGTGGTTTCACAGGAGACGTGGCAACGCGGTCCATCTTCCAGCTCCACGTCTGCTTCTGCTTCTCGCCGTTCTTCCTCCACTGACGTCTTAGCCCCTCGAAGCTGCCACGAGGGCCGGAGCCAACGTCTTCCACCCCCTTTGGAGGCTGACATTCTGCCCTCTTCCCGAGTCGCGGCTGTTCTTGGCGGCGTCTAGAGCGGGGAGTCCTTCCCCGCGGGTTTCCATGGACTTTGCCGGATCCGCCAGAGGAACCACCATCTCTGGCAGCTCCGGCCTCACACCACGCAGTTCTTAAATAATGAGACGTGCCAGTCCAGGGCCCCCCGGCCCACGGCTGCAGGCGGCTGCATCGGCATGAAAGCAACACGACCCTCACGGTCCATGTCCGTCAGAGAGCGAGGGGGGACGGGGCACTGCCAGGGAGCAGTGCTACTTGGAAAGGAACCCCTGTTTCCCGGGCAGGAAGTCTCCACAGCGGGCTTCAGCCACCCAGCAGCCCGTGTTGCAAACAGCGTGGCCAGCCAGGCGCTGCTGGCCGTTCACGGAGCACAGGCAAGGAGCCTGAGTCTGCTCCTAAGGCCGGAGGGTTTCCAGGTGGCGCATGAGCGCTGGCTTCAGCTTAAAGCCGCCAGCAGCGTGAGCCCCTCACGAGGGAGCCAGCCTGTCCGGACGCCAGGCACTGACTGCTCCTCTGAGTCAGGCAAGTCCTGGGTGGCGTCTGCTTCCCACACAAGGTGTTCCCTGCACTTAGATGTGATGAGACGGCTTCTCTCCTTAGACCT
The DNA here is from genome assembly GCF_963455305.1 of Plecotus auritus. NCBI lineage: Eukaryota > Metazoa > Chordata > Mammalia > Chiroptera > Vespertilionidae > Plecotus > Plecotus auritus. Next base: position 4,072,292 of record NC_137771.1, on the reverse strand, counting down.
CATGAGCCAGCCTCGGCCAGCGTCCGCCTCCTCCTGCAGCTCCCTCCCCTCTGACAGCCGCCCTGGGGCTGGACAGAGTTGGGAGCCTGCTCTGGACTGGACTTGGGCTTCGGGGTGTGGTGGCTGCTGTGTCGCCCGTCCAGACCTCTGAAGCTTTCCCCACACCAGCAACAAGGCTGGTTCGATGTCTGACCGCTCGTGTGTTCGCTGGAGTGGCGCTTTAAGGCCCTCTGCACCCTGGCTGGTGTGGCTCAGTGGTAGAGCATCAGCCGGCCCACGGAAGAGCTGTGGCTTCGATTCCCGGTCGAGGGCACGCACCTGGGTTACAGGTTTGACCCCAGTCCCGGTCGGGGTGCGTGCAGGAGGCAACCAGTCAATGTGTCTCACATCTCTTATCGCTCTTTCTCTCTCTCTGTCTCTCTCTTTCTCTCTCTCTCTCTGTCTCTCTCTCCCTCCCTCCCTCCCTTGCACTCTCTCTGCAAATCAATGGGAAAAATACCCTTAGGTGAGGATGCACACAAAAACAAAACTTCCCCTTTGCGGTCACAACCTGGCTAAATGGCTCCAGCAGCCTCGTCCTTGGCCCACCCCAGTTTCCATCACGCCTTCCTCACTCGGCGTAGCTTTCGGTTAAAGGGAGCGCTGTGCTACCCTGCCGTTCACTTGGACACTCGAGGCCGCTGTGGGTTAGCAACTGGCCTAACTTCCGTGTCGAGGCGTCTCAGGGAACCGGGAGGCCTGCGGAGAAGGGGAAAGACGGGGGACGGCTGGGTGGTGGAGCAGCCGTAACCCATACATGTGAGTCACCATCTTACATGTGTGGTTTGTGGCACCCCAAACAGCGACAACGGTAACACCAGAGCTCAGGGATCAGAGGTCACCAATGACCAACAGCAATAGCGAGAAACTCTGAAAGATCGGGACAATGACTGACGTGTGACGGAGACCTGGGGTCAGCAAGAGCTGCTGGAAAAAGAAACTCGATCGAGGGACCTATTCCACACAGGCGCCAGGCCTTCTGGCTTAACCAAGGCAGGTCCGGGACGCACCGTGCAATAACCAAGGTCCTGTGCTTCCCCATGACTGCCCTCCCCAGGCGCTGCTCCAGTGCCCCGGACGTTTGGAGCCTTTTAACAGGCATTGTTTAATACAAAGGAGTCCGTTATCAAACGTTTTTGACAAACTGCTGACCTGCCAAGTTGTTGAGGACAAGGCAGTGCCTGTGAGCCCTGCAGGCGAGAGAGAACAAGGGTGTGGGCCGCTGCGGCGGGGAAAGGGCGGCCAGAACCAAGACATGCGCTAGGAATGTTCCAGGCCGTGTTTTACATAAGACCAGCGTGAAACGGAAGCAACAGATCTGACGGTGAACGTTTCACAATGTTGTTTTCCAGATCGCGGCACCAGCGTGTCTAACCCCAGAGGAAACACGGGCAAGGTGAGTGGCTGTGAGTGAGGTCTGAAAAGGTGAGAGGCGTTGACACCCGACCCCACCCCCAGCACCGAGGCGTCCCCGTCTGCAGCTTACCAGGGTCCCGGGGGGCTCTGCTTCAGACGGAGCTTCGAAAAGCGCTGAGCGTGACAGCTAAGAGGAAGGACGCGCAGACGCTGAGGTGGAGGTGCCCGTAGAGGGGGGAGGGCCGTGGGGCAGCAGGGAGGCTGTGACGGGGAATGATGGATGACACCGAATGGTTAGAAAGAAGGACAATGAATGCAGGGCCTTGAATGCTGAAAGAGAAATCTGGATTTGACCATCACCCACCCCCTCTCTAAATTAGTGTTCCCTAACAGGCTTTCTGGGGAACCCAGGCCCCTGAGCCCGTCGGCGGTGCCGAGCACCGTCCCAGCCCCGCTCCTGTCCTGGCGGGTCTCTGCACGTGGGCACATGGAGGCCGTGGGCACGTGGAGGCCGTGGGCACATGGAGGCCGTGGGCACATGGAGGCCGTGGGCACGTGGAAGGCCCAGGAATTCCCGAGAGAAGCTCATCTCACGTTAACCAGGCCTTTCCCAGACACTCTGACCAGAAACAGCTTGTTCCGGGTGCCGTCCCGTTAACATCCTTGTACACACTTACTCAGGGGCACGTGGTCCCAGGGACGGCACGCCACCTGAGCCCCACCGGGGCAGACCACCTGGGGTCCCTCCTGGGGTAACCCTGAAGGGGATGGGGTGGCTTCTACCTGTGACTAATTAGAATTCATCATTCAGATGTTTATATTCTTCTCAACAGAAGGATTCTGGTTAAAGACTCTAAAACAGACGTCCTCAAACTACGGCCCGCGGGCCACATGCGGCCCGCCGAGGACATGTATCCGGCCCGCCGGGTGCCGCTGCCTGTCCTGCTTAGCAGCCGACTCGTCCCGGGCCCGCAGTGCGCATAGGAATTTGTTCATATTTTTTTTTTAAACTATAGTCCGGCCCTCCCACGGTCTGAGGGACAGTGAACTGGCCCCGTTTAAAAAGTTTGAGGACCCCTGTTCTAAAATCATACGGGTGATTTGCTGGTGAAAATTTAGGATAAAATACCCCCCAAAACCAGGGTCCAAGAAGTTAATTTCCAGCCAAATAAGATCTGCTTTACATAGAAGATACCGCACGTCCGGAACTTGTCACTGACGGGTTATTTAAACAGAAACAGGTGGACGAGGGTGCAGGGAGACTCGCTGCGACCCTAGGGCCGCACACACTGGACGGGCCACTGGTTAGAGCCCACGTGCCCGGCTCGGACTGCAGTCAAGTCCCTGAGAACAAGAGGAAAGGCCCCACGTCCGGACCCAGCTCCTTTAACTCACCGATGACCCGTGTGTGTGTGTGTCTGGTTCGGGCTGCAGGCTTTCTCCGGACGAGGCCCCGACGGTTTACGGAATCGCCTTTGGGCCCGAATCAGGGAGCAGCACTGGAAGCGCGGGCACCCCTCCGAGTGCTTCTGGAAGTACTGCGTCTGAAGTGAGGACCACCCACCTGTCATCTCAGACCAGCCGGCTTCGGAAAGTACCATCAGACACGCTTGGTCCGGAAGCAGCAGAGAGGAAACGCTAGGCCGACGCTGCCCTGTCCACTGTCGTTCGGAAAATAAATCCTCTATGTTTTGCAAATATCATCGGTGGTTATTGATGTACAAACATATTCTAAAACAGCCGTGGGCAAACTACGGCCCGCGGGCCGGATACGGCCCGTTCGGCTGTTCTATCCGGCCCGCGGAGCCGAAAGAGCGGAGGGTTCTCTTGCTCTCCCCTCCGCTCCTTTACTTTGAATTTATATTAGTTCACACAAACACTCCATCCATGCTTTTGTTCCGGCCCTCCGGTCCAGTTTAAGAACCCATTGTGGCCCTCGAGTCAAAAAGTTTGCCCACCCCTGTTCTAAAACCTCTAGATCTCCTTCCCCTCGACTTTTTAAAAAATTGCCTGAAAGTGTAAAAGTAAAGCTAATAAATGAATGGAAGCCAATGCTAAGAAAAGGTCCTAAAAGGAAGAGAGTTAAAATAGTTAAACTGCAAATCATTTAAATAAATGACATCATCTTAGCTACAAGGTCCTCTCAGCCCTTAAAGATGACAACGTGATTAAGTTATTACGTACAAGACCCACATCTCCTCTTGGGAAATCCTGGGAGGGAGGGAGGCGACTGGGCTCAGACCGTCCGAGTCCCCTGAGGCTGGTGGTGGTGGTGGTGGGGGGTGGGGTGGGGTCACGCCTCTGCCCTGCCCCTTCGCTGACCGCGTGCTGAACTGGGAAAACCTGAATCTGCTGACACCGAACGGGGTTTGGTCTCAGTTCCCATGAGCCCAGAACATCACAGTCTGATTCTTACCAAGTAGGAAGCGAGGTGGGACTTCTGGTTGGGGTGGGGGGGGGGGGGGGAAACAGCCTGGCGTGCGGGACCCCGTCTTCTCCGACTCACTGACGGAAACGCAGCCAGGCGTGCGGAGCTCGGGGAGACTGAGAGGTGCCTTCCAGCAGCAACCGACAGCCTCCGTGCCCGAGGCCGGCACTCACCCCACCACTCACCCGCCCCGCCCCGCTGATCCCCGCAAACACCAGCCAGAGCGCAGAGCCAGCCTGTCCGCCTCCCGTCCTCACGGAGGACAGACCCACACGCTCAGGCTCGGCCGCTGTGGGAACACGGGTCTCGCGCTGAAGCGGCACCAAGACTTACCCCTAAACAGAACTCGGAACCACAGGACGCTTTCATGTTCATGACCCCGGAGAGAAGGGGTCCACCGTGCACAGCTCTACACCCCTCCCCGGTGTGGGATGCGAGGCCGCTGTCCGGACAGACGGGCTCTGCGGTCAGGTTCCGCGTCCGAGCCTGTCCCCACGCACACGGGCACCTGGCGGGAGCCCTCCCCGGTGCGGCCCCGCGCACCTCAGCACCCTTCCCGGGAACCCTTCCTTCTGCGCGTCCTGCTGCTGGTTACGGAGGGTGCACGGCTGAGGAGTCCTGCTGGTTTCGGGCTCGGTTCCTATTTTAATTCTGAGATTTTGCTGCCACCAGTGGCACAGACTTGGTGAAATACGGCTTCACTGGAGTAACTTGGTAACCGACTTTATACACTCGGCACTGATATTAGTGTTAACCACGTGGGCACAGATTCGGACCGACCGACGCCTCCCGTGTAAGGACTGGGAAACGCCGATCATGTGCCCGCGCTCACACCCCCACAGTTCACACCCCACAGCTCACACCCCCACACCATCACACCTCACACCCCACAGCTCACAGCCCCACACCCTCACAGCTCACACCCCACAGCTCACACCCCCCCACAGCTCACACCCCCACAGCTCACACCCCCATACCCTTACAGCTCACACTTCACAGCTCACACCCCCACACCCCCACAGCTCACACACCCTCACAGCTCACTCCCCACAGCTCACACCCCCACAGCTCACACCCCACAGCTCACACACCCCCACAGCTCACCCCCCCACTGCTCACACCCCACAGCTCACACACCCCCACAGCTCACACCCCACAGCTCACACCCCCCCACAGCTCACACCCCCCCACAGCTCACACCCCCCCACAGCTCACCCCCCCACAGCTCACACCCCCCCACAGCTCACCCCCCCACAGCTCACACCCCCCCACAGCTCACCCCCCCACAGCTCACACCCCCCCACAGCTCACACCCCACAGCTCACACCCCCACAGCTCACACACCCACAACACGAACCCTGCTGAGAAACCAGCTTGTCTGGGCCGACGTCCCCGCCGACACAGACTCGGCGAAGGCTTGCCGCTCTTCCCAAGCTTTACATGTAGTTTATTTACTGTTTCCACTTAAAAAATAAAGATCCCCAATTAAAATATCGACAACTATTAAAAACAAGCGAATTCACACAGCTAATTATAAATTCAGCCGAAGCAGAAGTTCATTCGGATTAAGCTGACCTTGTGAATCACAATGAAATGTCACTTAATGGCAAACCGGTTCCATTCACACAGCACTTCTGTTTTCCATAAATCCTGACTCTCCTCCGAGGAAATACAGGCCCCTGGGCAGCGTCTCTGTACATCGAAGCCTATGATACGCATTTTCATTAGCCATTTCTCAGTCATCAATACAGACGTTCTAAACCCGCAGGACCAAGGGGCGCGGGTGGCCGTGGGGAGCGGTCACGCCGCCCTCCTCGCGCCCCCGTGCTCACCGCCCAGCCTCCACGGGCACCAGCTGACCCACAGGTCCAAACCGAGTCCAGACGCTGAGCAATCTGCCCACAACGAGCACCAGTGTCAAGTCAGGCCCCGGGGCGTGCCCTGGGTGAGACGTGTACGCAGTAAGGCAGGGGAGGCAGCGGGCTGAGGTACAGCCCACGTCCGAAGGCGTGCAAAGGGCTCGCGCTGCGGGACGCAGGTTTAAAACACCCACACGCAGTGCGGCCCTGACAGCTGCGTGTCCGCTCTGATCGGAAGGCACAGTGATTCTATTGGTGCACAGTATCCGGGGTGATTAATTTAAAAAAATTTGGTATTTTTCACCAAGGGCAAAAATGAAAAATACCACTCAACTTGCCCCATGCAGCAAGGGCTTCAGAAATCACTTAACAATCAAGATGGAGAACATCAGGGTTCTCCGTTCATGACATGGGCATGTTTGCATGGAACCGCTAACATTAAAAAATCCCAAGAAACGTCATAGGAAGCATCTGGGAAGGGTTCTGACATCGTAAACGACGGAATCACCTCCCAGGAAACCCGACTTTGCAGAGAGGCTAAGCCACGGGGACTGAGACTGAGGCCCAGCAGGGTGGGTCCTCCTGGTATCACCAGGACGCATTTTATAAAAACTGAAACCCGGGAGGAGGAGGCAGTGTTTTCCTAAAATGACGTAAGAGAGACACACAAACACAACAACCCAAAGGAAAAGCAAGCTCGTCCGCGCAGACGAAAGGCTCCTGTGACCTCCCTCCTCCGTCTCCTGCTTCCTCCTCCTGATCTGCACGGAGGGAGCTGCGCCATCCCCGTCTGAGCAGGACGCGGCGACTGTCCTCAGGAGCCGGGAGCGGGCTGACCCGGGACACAGCCACTTGGGAGCAGACCGGGGCCCGCAGGCGCTGCGCCCGCCCGACAGGAGCCCCGACAGGAGCCCCCGCGACCGTTCTCCCTGCGCAGCCCCCCTCCCCCTGACCCTGTTTAGGGGCAAACGAGGCAGAGCCGAGGGGCAGGCCTGGACCTCTTGGTGTAAATTAGCCGGAAAGAAAGCGTTACCTGGTAGTTTTGGTTCAAACGCATTTAAACAGACGCATATAAAACCAACATTAGTTTTTACAGAACTTTTTACAATCGTTTAAAAAACAAAGACGTCACAAAGGAAGTACCACTGATCGAGTCAGAAGCTTTTTGTTCTAAAACGAAGGACGAAAGCCGACTTCCACTGCGCAGGAACGAGCTGCTGCCAGCGGGTCGAACAGGAACGAGCTGCTGCCAGGGGGTCGAACAGGAACGAGCTGCTGCCAGGGGGTCGAACAGGAACGAGCTGCTGCCAGGGGGACGAACAGGAACGAGCTGCTGCCAGGGGGTCGAACAGGAACGAGCTGCTGCCAGGGGGTCGTCCTGCAGACGGGACTCAGGGTTCCGTGGCAGGGGAGCCCCAGAGGGAGCCTGTGAGGACGAAGGCTCAGATGCCCTGGGGACTGGGCGCCCGGGCACGGCGGCCCCACGTGTATCGGCCCACAGGACGCGTGTGCTGTGAGCTCACTGGGCGTCTGGTGCTGATCATGGGAGGCGTCACCTGTGTTGACTGGACACGTTCAGGGACCACGAGGAGGGGCATGGCCATGGCGGGGCTCCCCGCATCTTCCGGGGGGACGACCGACGTCACAGCAAAGGCGACGAGGCTGCGGTTTGGTTGGGCTCTCGGCAGCGGTGGCTCATTATCCCTGACTGTGCTGGCACAGCTCTTCCGAAGCCATTCGGTGTCTTCCGGAGCCAGCGAAGCCAGAACAAGAGCCCCCTGGCGATCTCATAGCCAGGAACAGGGAGGAGGAGAGGATTCTATGGACAAAGTCTGCTTCGGAGAAGTGATGTCTATTAAAGGCCAGGGGGAAACACCCTAGCGTTCAAGGACAACGTCGCGGTCATTTAAGGTCAGGGGTTCCGAGATGTCCCGGGAGGCTGTGCTCGGCACGTCACCACCACTCAGCTGCCGCCCTCCGGGGTCCTGGCCGCAGGCTCCTCCCGCATCTCGGCCGGAGGCTCTGTCCCTGCAGGAGGCACAGCCCTCCAAGAGAGAACGAGGCAGGCCCGTTAGGTGACGGAACGCCTAAGGCAGCGAAGTGCTGGCCCAGCACCCGTCTAGTTCCCGCACCCACTCGTGTCCAAGAGCGTCCACGCAGCTTGCTCCCTCTCATGAGAAGGTAAATGACAGCAACTTTAAAAGCCTGTTTACATGCTTTGGGCTCCTCCCTCCCAGACCCTGTCCTCGGCACCAGGAAGACAGGCCTGAAGGAAACAGGGCCTGGCGGTGGCCAGTGCGCCCTGCAATGGGTGAGACTGCCCAGGGCCCTCCGTGCAGGCAGGCTCACCCCTTCCTCAGGAGGGGGGCCTCCAGGGACTTGTTCGGTCCGTAAGCCTAGTGCACACTTCGGACACCTCCCTTCACTCCCTGGTTCTAAGTTCTGACGTCACACATCACCCCCACAACTGTCACACCACCCCCAGAGCCAGCCCCTCGGCCACCGGTAAACGGGGCGTCCCGCCTGGGCTGCTCACATCCGGCCTCCCTGTGGGGACGCATCCGAGCAAAGCCCTCCTGGGTCCCCCGACTCCCGCTGCGTACGGACACGCCCGGGGCGTGGACCTCACTGCGTGGGCCTGAACTCTCTTCAGAGATGCACACACATCTGAATGCAGATCTGACACCGCGCTCCCCGGTCCACCCCAGCTCAGAGCAGGGCCTGGCCCTCGCCCATAACCTGCCACCCGGCGGGAGGCCTCCTGAGCTCACAAACCCCGAGCTCCAGCCCCAGCAGGAGGCCTCCTGAGCTCACAAACCCCGCGCTCCAGCCCCGGCGGGCCGTCCACCGGCTGCTCCTGACGCCGGGAGGGCGACACCCACCACAGAAGTCCCCGTGAGGGTCCTGCCGCGCACACCCAGTGCCTCGCACCCTCCTGCCTGGCCGCGCCCCTGAGCTCACGTGCGTGTCCGTGTCCGCGGCCGGAGGGAGGCTCTGCCGCTGCATCCAGGCCCGCGCCCGGGCCAGCTCCGCCCTCTGCCCGGGAGAGAACTGTGGCTGCCGCTGCCTCATGCCATCCAGCTTCGCGAGGTCCTCTCTCAGGACGACTTCCGTGACCCTGGAACCGCGACAACCAGCGCGTGGTCCTGACGGCGGCCCAGGGGCAGCGCTCTGCCTGTCCGCGCGGTGCTCGCCATCGCATGAGGGACACGCACCGCTCAGCACACAGCCCACTCCTCCGCGCCCCCTCCTGCCTCTCCTGCCCCCCACCCTCCTGCCTAGCCCCACCCCGCCCTCCTGCCTCGCCCCCCACCGCCCTCCTGCCTCGCCCCCCACCGCCCCCCACCCTTCTGCCTCGCCCCCCCCGCCCCCCACCCTCCTGCCTCGCCCCCCCCACCCCCCCACCCTCCTGCCTCGCCCCCCCGCCCTCCTGCCTCGCCCCCCCGCCCCCCACCCTCTTGCCTCGCCCCCTCCCGCCCTCCCGCCTCGCCCCCCCCCTCCCGCCTCGCCCCCCCCGCCCTCCCGCCTCCCCCCCCACCGCCCTCCCGCCTCTCCCCCGCCACACCCTCCCGCCTCCCCCCCCACCACCCTCCCGCCTCTCCCCCGCCCCGCCCTCCCGCCTCTCCCCCCGCCCTCCCGCCTCGTGAAGTGGGCCTTCCACGCCGCTCACCTCTCGGGCACCTGGTAGGTCATGAGGACGCGCTCCGGGGTCTGCGCTATCCTCCTCCACAGGGACTCCTCCTCGGCTCCGGCTCCGCGGGGGAAGGCGGCCCTTCCCCGCACGTCCCCAGGCTGCTGCCCAGCGGGGGCGACGTCAGCAGAATCCTCACGACCAGAGACATCCATGCTGCCGTCACTGCTTCCTGGTCAGAACCAACACGGACCGGATCAGAACATGCCTGCCAGGGGCCCCGCCCCACCGGCCCTCATTCTGCGGAGATTCCCGCGGCCGCCCACCCTCTCCAGCACCCAGCCCGCACCCCCGCTGTCACAGCCAGGCGGACCTCGTGCACGCTCACAGCGGCCGACACTTCCTCTCAAAGGGCACCTGCACACTGACCAGGACGGGCCACGTGCTGGGCCATTAAACTCGTCTCAGTAAACTTTAACAAGTATAAAGAACGTGTTCCGTCTGCAACTAAGTCCGAACCCAATGAACTAGCTAGAAAAAATCCCAATATTAGGTAATAAAATAATTTCTAATGACTTATGGTCAAGGAAGAAAACACAGGGGAAATTAGAAAATGTTTTAGACCGAATGAAAATAGAAACACGCACATCAAAATTTGAGGGCTGAGTGAAGCACTGCTTGGAGGGAAACGGAAAGCATTAAATGTTTATATCCGGAGGAAAGAAGGTGACTCATCAATGGTCTGAGCTCCCACCTCAAGAAATTAGAAAAAGAGCAAATAAACTCCAGCGTAAACAGAGGGGAATAACAAAGCTGAGATCAGCAATCGATGAAAAACACACAAAACCAAATAACATGAGGGAGAAACCCATTAAACAAAAACTGTTTCTCTGAAAAGTTAATACAGGTGGTAAGCACAGAGTCAGAGCCATCAGCAATAAGAGCACAAGGGACTCGACGGACGAGTAAGAGAACACCACCAACACGTTCATGACAGTGAATTCCACAACTGAGATGCGATGGACAAAACCTGGAAACGCACAAGTCCCGAAGATCCTCAAGGAGGAACAGCGAGGCCGAGCAGACCGCAATCTATTAAACTTGAATCAAACGTGCTGCTGACCCTTCTCACAAGGAACCCTCAGCCCTGACGGCTCCCGCGTGCAATTCCACCCAACACGTAAGGACGGCGCATCGACTCAAAACGGACTCCTCCAGAACAGCAGAGGCAAACGTCCCCACGTCACTTTTTAAGGCCGTCCTCCCTCTGAAACCACAACCAGACGGACAAGAAAAGAAACCAGTAATTTAAGGCCATCCTCCCTCTGAAACCACAACCAGACGGACAAGAAAAGAAACCAGTCACACAGCATTTCTCCTAACAGGTGCAACAATCCCTAACCAACTAGCAGGGCGTAGAATCCAGCAATATAGTGAAAAGATAAAACAGCATGATCCAGTACAAGGTGAGCTTAAGATTTGAAAATTAATTAATATCATTCATTATATTAATAAAATCAGGAAGAAAAAACATCAGAGTATCTCACGGGTGTAGAAAAAACACCTCAGCAAATGAACAGTAGAAAGGAATGTCCTCCATCTTACGGACAGAACATTTAAGGAAAACCACATTGACATCACACTTAATGGCCAGCTCTGTGAACAAGGCAGCAATGTTCTACTCATACTGCACGGGGGTCCTGGCCCGTACAATACGGCCGGACAAGTAAATCAGGGCATACAGACCCGAAGGGAAGGAGTGGAACTGTACTTGCAGACAGCAAGACCGTCTCTGTGGAAAAGTCCTGCAGGATCTACAGAAGAGCTACAAAAACTAATAAATGAGTTTAGAGAGACTGCAGAATATGAAATTCAAAATCTGATTGAGTTTCTATATGCTAGCAACAAACTATTGGAAATTGAAATTTTAATTTTTAAAAAATGTATTTTTATTGATTTCAGAGGAAGGGAGAAGGATAGAGACAGAAACATCAATGATGAGAGGGGGTTATTGATCAGCTGCCTCCTGTATGCCCCTCACTGGGGATGGAGCCCACAACTCGGGCATGTGCCTGACAGGGAATCAAACCATGACCTCCTGGTTCACAGGTCAATGCTCAATCACTAAGACATGCTGGCCGGGATGGAAATTGGGATTTTAAAATGTCATTCACGCCCTAGCTGGTTTGGCTCAGTGGATAAAGCGTTGGCCTGCGGACTGAAGGGTCCCAGGTTCGATTCCAGTCAAGGGCACATGCCTGGGTTGCAGGCTTGATCCCCAGTAGGGGGCATGCAGGAGGCAGCCAATCAATGAATCTCTCTCATCATTGATGTTTCTCTCTCTCTTTTCCCTTTCCCTTCCTCTCTGAAATCAATAAAAATATATTTAAAAAAAAGTCATTCACTACAGCATCAAATATATGAAATCCTTAGGGGCAATTTTAGCAAAACATGTACGTGTAAGATCTGTGCATGGGAAGTAAAAAACATTGCTGAGAAAAAGTAAGACCTACGTAAAGAAGAGAGGCGCCATGCTGCTGGGCCAGAGACTCAGTCCCGGCAGGTGACAACCCTCCTGACACCAGCCTATCCCCCGACAGAGCTAGCCAAAACCCAGCGGGCTTTGTTTCTGTTTGTCTGTAGAAACTAAGACGCTGATCCTATAATTTATGTGGACGAAGGACCTACAATACCCAGAATTACTTTGAAAAGAAGAATAAAGTCGGAGGACTTAACCCACCAGAGTTGAAGACTTACTTGAAAGCTGCATCGAAAGAATGTGGGATTCCCCCAAAGCTAGCTGTAAAGATCCACAGAGCAGGGTCCAGAAACAGACCCAAACATAGAACCAGTCTAGGTGCCTGGTAACTCCGTGGGGGAAAGGTTAGTCTTTCCATCAAATGGGGCAGCAACAACTGGATACTCATACGCAAGGCAAGTCCATTGACCCTGACCTCACGGCACATATAACAATTAGCTGAAAATGGATCCAAGCTTAACTATAAAAGCCACCCCACAAAACTTCCAAGACAGAGACTATCTTAGTGACTCTCCAAAAAGAATCCATGGGAAAATATCGTTAAGTGAGGATTAGTAAAAAAGAAGGAAACCTGATGAACTGAAATTAAAATTAAAAAAGTATTCTGCTCTTCAAAATAAAGCTAAAAATAAAAGGTAATAAAATGAAAAGGTAAGCCACACACAGGGAGAAACCTTGGCAAAACAAGTATTTGATAGAGGACTTGTATCCAGGATATAAACCGAATTCCTCCTGCTCAGTAGGAAAGTAACACTGCCCCTCCCCCCCAAATGGGCAAGAGGCTTGAACACATATGATGGCAAATAGCACATTAAAGACACTCACCCCCATTAACCAACAGGCAAATGCAAATTAGAACCACAATGCGGTGTCACTGATACCCACTGGGACGGCTGGGACTTAGGATGGACAAGGCCTCGTGTGGCCAGGGCGTGTTGCAAACTGGAGCTCGCACACGTGGGGACAGGCATGCAAAGCGGTGCAGCCACTTTGGAAAGGTGTGGCAGTTTCCGGTGGTCACCGTGCACATGACCCAGCTAGCAGTCCCCTTTCTAGGTGCCCACCCAAGAGCAAAGGAAGCATGTCCACGCAGCACCCAGTCCCACACCGGAAACCCAACCACCACCACGGTGACCGGGCATCCACACAGCGTCTCGCTCCCCATGAGAGGAACAAACCACCGACGGGGCCAGCGGAGCGAGCCTCGCAGCGCGTGCTCCGGGAAGACGGCCGACGGAGAGTGCGTGCGGGCAACTCGATCTGCACGGCCTCGTGGGAGTTCAGCGCTCCCGTCCGGGGGAGCAGGAGGCGGCTCGATCTGCACGGCCTCGTGGGAGGACAGCGCTCCCGTCCCGGGGGAGCAGGAGGCGGCTCGATCTGCACGGCCTCGTGGGAGGACAGTGCTCCCGTCCGGGGGAGCAGGAGGCGCCTGGATCTGCACGGCCTCGTGGGAGTTCAGTGCTCCCGTCCGGGGAAGCAGGAGGCGCCTCTATCTGCACGGCCTCGTGGGAGGACAGTGCTCCCGTCCCGGGGAGCAGACGGGCCGGGCAGGGCTGACCCAAGGCCGCAGGACTCTCCCGGGGACGGAGCTGTTCCCGGGGACTGTGGTGGGGAGGGCCTGAGAATACGTGTCTCAGGATTCTCGCTTGGTACCCTAACCCGGTGCCTTCTGTTGTATGTGAATAAATATACCCTATAAAGCTCTCCCAAGGAAACAGGAAACAGGAAACGAAACCGCCCATCCTCACACGGTGAGCCCTGGCGGCAGAGCCCGAGGACCGTGTCCCCTGGACCGCTACCTGATGCCGCAGAGCCAGGTCCAGGTGGGGACTCCCTGGGAAGGGGCCCCGGGGACGGGTCCCTGGCAGGAAAATGGTTGTTGGTCCCGCTGTTGCCGGAAGCACGCTGCTGGGGAGTAAGAACACAAGAAAACACGTTAGCATCTCAAGCATCACATTATAAAACACCTGGGAGATCTTATTGTCACATGTCCAGGGGTGGGCAAACTTTTTGACTCGAGGGCCACAATGGGTTCTTAAACTGGATCGGAGGGCCGGAACAAAAGCATGGATGGAGTGTTTGTGTGAACTAATATAAATTCAAAGTAAAGGAGCGGAGGGGAGAGCAAGAGAACCGGATAGAACAGCCGGATCCGGCCCGCGGGCCGTAGTTTGCCCACGGCTGTTTTAGACGCTTGGATGTCAAATTTTTTAGTTGCTATAGAAAATCTGGAAGCACTTTGGGAAACCACACACCTCTAAGAAACCAGGACGCAGCAGCTTCTCATTCCGCTTTAAACAAAGTGCAGTTTCTGGAGCCCAGCACTCAGCCTCCGCCACAGGTGACGCGGTCGCCCGCTCTGTGCTGCACCCAGTGTGAGACCCCCTGGCCCGACCCTCTGCAGTGGGTGCTGGAAGCCGGTTCAGTCACGGGCTCGCTCCGGGCCCACATCCTCACCTGCTCTGCAGACTCGCAGGACGGGGGCCTGTCCTCCTGCAGCAAGGCCAGCTGCAGTGGCGAGCTGCCCCTGGAGCTGGGGCCCGGGCGCCCTTCGCTCTGTGTCTCCCAGCTCTGCCCAGCTCCCCGCTGGGTGGTGACTGGAGGCGGTGGTTCCACGTTTGGAGCTGCTGCCGGTACTGAGGGTGGCATTTCAGAAGGGCCTGTTGCTCCCAAATGCACGTATGGAGAGAACGATGGTGCCAGCAGGGGGCACCCGGAGGGCCCAGGCAGTACGATGGTTAGGAAAGTCTCCGCGTAAGGTGAAGGCACATCGGGGAAAGGAGGACCGTGCCCCCACGCGGCCACGGTGGGCAGGGGAAACGCCGGCACGAGGTAAGGGGCCTGGCCGGGAGCCACCGCCGCCGCCGGGAACGCCAGGCCGGGGGCGTGGAGAGGAGAGGCAGGGGCCAGGCAGCAGGGCCGTGCGTCCTGGGCGTCCCCTCTGAAGTGGGGGCAGCAGGCGTCCTCCGCACACCGGCTGCCCAGGGGCCCCGGCAGCTTCTTCCGCTTGTGCTTCCCCTTCTTGCCCCCAGGAGGCCTGGCCTGCCCCGGAGAGGATGCGCCTGAGGACAGAGGGTGCGGTGAGGAACCCCCAGGAGAGAAGCGGCCGCACAGGTCCCTCGGGGAGGGGCAATGCTGCCTCCGCCACTCAGCCGGAAGCGCTGCTACAGAGCAAACTCCTTCAGCGCCTGGCGCGGTCCTCCCCGCCACCACTCCCTCTCCCAGCACGGACACGGCTGTGGACGGACGGCCCGCAGGTCAGGGGGGTGTGTTTTAAAGACGGGCTACCTGGACCCTCTCCCAGCACGGACACGGCTGTAAACGGATGGCCCACAGGTCAGGGAGGTGTGTTTTAAAGACAGACTACCTGGACCCTCTCCCAGCATGGACACGGCTGTAAACGGATGGCCCGCAGGTCAGTGGGGTGTGTTTTAAAGACGGGCTACCTGGACCCTCTCCCAGCACGGACACGGCTGTGAACGGACGGCCTGCAGGTCAGGGGAGTGTGTTTTAAAGACAGACTACCTGGACCCTCTCCAGCACGGACACGGCTGTAAACGGATGGCCCGCAGGTCAGTGGGGTGTGTTTCAAAGACGGACTACCTGGACCCTCTCCCAGCACGGACACGGCTGTAAACGGATGGCCCGCAGGTCAGGGGGGTGTGTTTTAAAGACAGACTACCTGGACCCTCTCCCAGCACGGACACGGCTGTGAACGGATGGCCCGCAGGTCAGGGGGGTGTGTTTTAAAGACGGACTACCTGGACCCTCTCCCAGCACGGACACGGCTGTGAACGGATGGCCCGCAGGTCAGGGGGGTGTGTTTTAAAGACGGACTACCTGGACCCTCTCCCAGCACGGACACGGCTGTAAACGGATGGCCCGCAGGTCAGGTCAGGGGCGTGTGTTTTAAAGACGGACTACCTGGACCCTCTCCCAGCACGGACACGGCTGTAAACGGATGGCCCGCAGGTCAGGGGGGTGTGTTTTAAAGACGGACTACCTGGACCACCTGAGCACGCGGCTCTGCCTCTGCCTTCGTGCTGCAGGTAGGAGCTGAAGGGCGAGGCCTGCATCTTCTCCCGGAACCGGTCCACGTAGTCCTGCTCCTCCCGGTGCGTGTGCGCCGACAGCGCGGCCGTGGTGAGCCCCACGCGCTGGGACTCCTCTGCGGCCAGCGGGGCCGGCTGCGTGCCGGGCGCCCAGGGCTCGCCGGCGGGGGCGGCGTCCTCGGCGGGAGTCGGTTCTGCTGAGGTGGGAGAAGGGAGGTTAATGGTAATTGCTACCAACTATTGGCATTTATTTATTTTCACCAATTTAATGCCCTTTGGTAAGTTTTACCAACATTGTTACAACAGCTGGAATATAAAAAACGCCATCAACGAGCACGTACTGTTATTTTCCTGCCTGTCTTACTCTCGGTACGCCTGTATAGATGCCTTACAGCACTGTGATACTCAGTGTGTAGTCTTATAGATTAACTAAGGCCCGGTGCACAAACTTCGTGCCCTGGGTGTGTGTGTGTGTGTGTGTGTGTGTGTGTGTGTCCCCTCAGCCCGGCCTGGGCCCTCTCGCAGTCCAGGACCCCTCACTCCTTACCGCCCGCCTGCAGTGGAGGGGGAGAGGCTCCTGCCACCGCCGCTGCCCTTGCCGTGGGAGCACACTGACCACCAGGGGGAGCTCCTGCATTGAGCGTCTGCCCCCTGGTGGTCAGTGTGCGTCATAGCAACTGGTCGATCTGCCGGTCATTCCACCATTCGGTCGATTTGCACATTAGAGTTTCATTACATAGGATTAAAATCTTGCTTTTATTGTAAATATCTTTTTAGCTCCCTGAACTCTTCAAAATGTTTCTTTTTTACCTTTTAGTTTTTACTCTGTAATGTATTCACATGGTTTAAAAATGAACAGGCTATCTTTAGCTCATTAGCAATGCCCCCTAATCCCACGGCAGTTCTGTCTCTGGTCTTGCCACCAACCACAGCCGGCCTGCCAGGACTGCGCCCTCCATCTCCAAGGGGCGTGAGCTCCAAGGAGCTAAATCTGCGGCAGACTACGGACAGGCCGTGTACACGGTAAGCTCAGCCTGTGCTGACTGACACACCACGGAACTAGCAAAGATGAATTAGCGCTCATCCGAAAACCCGATTTAACACGTCACCATTTCTTCACCCACCAAACTGTCACGAGTAATGAAAAAGTCAAAAGAACAGGAGGCCGTACAAAGGAATAAGAAGAAGACATCATCCAAGTCACTTACCAAGTCATTATACTGTTAAATAAGGAGCGTGATCAGACCCACATGGAACTTCCTGCACGTACATATGATCCATTTAGGCCAACTACAGTCCACGTTTGGAACCTTCTTTCCAGGTCAAACAACGTGGCCTAAGCTGCATTAGTAATTCTAGTTGAAGGACGTAAGAAATCCAGTCCAAAATATATGTACACAGATAACCAACATGAACACGACACTTCCAGGAGTTGAGAAGTTGCTACTAAATAAACGGCATGAACGACTTTCTCATGATAGCCTATCCGTGTGGTGTGTATCTGAGGTCAAAGGTGATGTGGTACCTGGCTCTGGGGGCGGGGCGTGGACCATGGTGCTGCTGTAGCTGCACTGGCTGATGCCGGAGCCCAGGCTCGGCGCCCTGGCCACGGTCCGCGCAGCTCCGCCCTTGGCACCGGTGGACGGCCTGTCAGCTGGCACTTCTGGTGCAGGGATGGATGGGATCCGAGACGCAGCTGGGGAGGTGAGAGAGGCTGATGGTGAAAAGAAAAATTCCCGACAGGAAATTTATGTTACAGACCAAATGGCTTCCAGACATTTATAACGTAAATAACCTCGGGGCCATAAAGAGGACCAGAAACTCGGGTCATTTGTGATTACGATGAAATAATGGAAGTTGGGAAATTAAAGAGAAACAGAGTAAGGGTGGCTTTGCCGTAACTTTTTGTCCAACTACGAGGGGCATTCCTGCTACCTTGCCAGGCGTGGGCGTCGTCGGCCTTGTGGGTCTGTCGCTCTTCTTCGGAGGACGAAGTCGTATTTGTGCAGGAGATACACTGTCTCTTCAAAGCTGGCACGCTGCAGCTCTTCAGGTACCTGCAGGGACGGAACGAGGGGCAGGCTGAGGGCAAGGTCCCTGCCTGCCCCCTAACGGCCTCTCCCTCTGCTTTTCTTGCACTTCTGTTTGAGAAGCATCGCACTTTCTTTTGTTTATTCGTGTACTGAGTACATCTGACACACAACAATGCATACATTTAAGGTGTCCGGTGTGTACTTTGACCTAGTTACAAGAGGTCACATTATTATTATTATTTTTTAAATATATTTTATTGATTTTTTACAGAGGAAAGGAGAGGGATAGAAAGCTAGAAACATCGATGAGAGAGAAACATCGATCAGCTGCCTCCTGCACACCTCCTACTGGGGATGTGCCCGCAACCAAGATACATGCCCTTGACCGGAATCGAACCCGGGACCCTTCAGTCCGCAGGCCGATGCTCTATCCACTGAGCCAAACCGGTTTCGGCAAGAGGTCACATGATTGCCTGTGTAGAGCTATCTACCACCTTCCAAATAGGGTGCGATGTTACCGTGTACACTCACCACACTGTTCATCGCATCTCTAGGGCTTATTTACACTCATTACAAGTCTGTGCCCTCAAACACCACCCCTTTACCCCCCACCCATCCGCGGGTAACCCTCATTTTATCGATTTAAGTTCCGCACGTAAGTGCTCTCACACAGCACTAGCTTCCTGTGACCTCTCCCGGTTGCACCCTGGGCGGAAGGCCACCACGTTGTTGCAGGAGGGCGGACGTCCTCCCTCCTCTTGGCCGAGTAGCACCCTCCTGCACAGGACACATTTCCAGGCCCACCTGCTGGCGGGCGTGCGGGCTGTCTCCGTGTCTTGGCTGTCATGACAACGCCGCGATCAGCCTGGGAGCGCAGGCGTCGGGCCAAACCCTGTTCTGGCTCTCCTGTGGGTGCAGAGCCAGAAGTTGAGTGCCGGATCGCAGGGCAGATCTTAATTTTGATGAGCTTCCACACTGTTTCCCACGGTGGTCACTGATCCACGTTTCCAGCGGCAATGTGGAAGTTTCCTTCCCACATCCTACTTCTCGTCTCCTCGAGGTGCCCACTCGAACGGGTGTGGGGCGCCATCTCGTTACTGTGGCTCTGATTTGCATTTGCACGAGGATTAGCGATGCTGAGCATCACCTCATGTGCTTGCTGGCCATTCGTGTCCTCTTTGGAGAAATGTCTGGTCAGTCCCTCTGCCCATTTTTAGCTCGGGCTGTTTTGGTTGCTGCTGAGCTCCTTACACGTTCCTGACACTCACCTCGCAGTGGCCCGGGGTCTACAGCATGTCCTCCCGCCCGCGGGCCCGCCTTTCGCTTTGCTGTTTCTCTAACGTGCCTGCGCAGCTCTGGCCTTGGACGTTGTCCCACCAGGTGTTGGTGCTGTCCATGCTTTTGGCGTCATGTTAAAAAAAAAAATCACTGCCAAAACCGGTTTGGCTCAGTGGATAGAGCGTCAGCCTGCGGACTGAAGGGTCCCGGGTTCGATTCCGGTCAAGGGCATGTACATTGGTTGCGGGCACATCCCCAGTAGGAGGTGTGCAGGAGGCAGCTGATCGATGTTTCTCTCTCATCAATGTTTCTAACTATCTATCCCTCTCCTTTCCTCTCTGTAAAAAATCAATAAAATATATTTAAAAAAAAAAAAATCACAGCCAAGCATCCATCACTGAGCTTCTTCCCCGCTTTCTTCCAGTTTGTTGGTATCACGTCTCATATTTAAGTGTCTGGCCCATTTGGAGTTCATCTTTCTGAGTGGTATTAGACAGGGTCCCCTCTCATTGTTCTGTGTGTGTTTCTCCAATCCCCCCAGCAGTCTGTGGAAGGAACTTTCCTTTTCTGTCGGGTACTCTCGGCTCCCTGTCCGATAGTAACTGCACACACACGAGGATTTAATCCCAGGCTCTTCATTCTGTCCCATTGGTCGACGTGTCTATTTGTGTGCCCGTGTCACACCGTTTTTACGACTGTAAGTGTGTAGTGTAGTTTGAAATCTGGACGTGCGATAGCCCTGGATGTCTTTTCTCCCCTGAGAATGGCTTTGGCTATAGGGGTCTTCTGTGACCCCACAAACATTTTAGGATTGTTTCTTCTACTTCTGGAAAGAATGCCTCTGTGGGGATTGCACTGAATCTGTAGGTAGCTTTGGGTAGTATGGCCGGCTGACAATATTAATTTCTCCTACCCGGGAACGAGGGGTGTCTTCCCATTTGCTGTGTCTCCAATTTCTTTCAGCAAAGTCTTGGAGTTCTCACTGTACAGACCTTTCACTTCCTTGATTAAGTTTATTCCTAAGTATTTTATTGTGTTGATGCTATTATTTCCCTTCCGGGTGCTCTGTCATTAGTAAAAAGGAAAGCAACTGATTTCTACATGTTGATTTTGTATCCACCACTTTACCGAGACTTAATTCCAACCACTTCCTGACTCTGCATTTCCTACAGACAAGTTCGTATCATAGCTAACAGCAACAATGGCACCCTTCTTTTCCAGCTCGGATGCCTTCTATTTCGTCGTCTTGCCTAATTGCTCTAGCTAGGACTTCGTGTTATACTGACTGTTGTTACTGATCTCAGAGAGAACACTGCCAGTTGTTCTCCGAGTGCAATGTTAGCTGTGCTTTGTTGTACACGGCCTTTACTATGTTAAGGTATGTTCCTTCTATACCCGATCTGTTAAGGGTTTTTATTATAAAAGGATATAGTATTTTTCAAATGCCTTTTCTGCATTCCAGGGATAAATTCCACTTGGTCATAGGATATAATCTTTTTAATGTATTGTTTAATTAGCTAATATTTCGTTGAGAATTTTTGCATCTATATTCATCAAGGATATTGGTCTACAGTTTTCTTTCCCTGTGGTACCCTTATCTCTTTGGTATCCAAGTAACGCTGACTGCCTCTTCCTGGAGTACCCATCATCTTAGGCTGGCTTTCTGCGTGGATTCCGATGGCGCTCAGAGGCTTTCTGCACTTTGAAAAAATCCGAGTTCTCTCTTTCCTTCAACCGTAATCACTTCTAGATTCCCATCCTGCACCTCATTAACCATTTCTTCCATCTGACCTGCTACAATTCCCATGCCTGCTTTCTCTCATTGATTGAATTCTTCAGTTCCAGAGTTAGCTTGGTTATTTTCTGGACTTTTAATCTCTTTGGTAAAGTCTTCCTTCTATCTTTAACTTCATTCCTGGCCACGGCATTGCCCTTCTGAGCTCTCCTGCGGCTTGCTGAATTTCTTCCTAACAGCTACTTTGAATTCTTCACCATTTCGATGCCTTTCGGGTGGAGTTGGTTGCTGGAAATGCTATTTCCTCTCTGTGATCCTGCACTGCGTGCTTTTCACGGTGTTGGATGAGAAGTGCGTCCGCCGCTGCATCTGAAGTAGCAAACACCTTGCTTATGTAGACAAGGCCTGGTGTGGTTCTAACAGCTCAACAGGTTGGTAATTAGACGCTTCCTCTCATCGTCCACAAGGTGGGGATACGGTAATGTTTTCGATCTGTCTTACCTGAGCTAAGGTTGAGAGCACATACATTTTTAAAAAGCTGCCAAAAGGGACAAAGCGAGCATGGTATAGAGCGGGGAGAATTGTGTTCTCAGCACGTGGGGCTTTAGTGCGCCCTGGCCCGACACAGATCCTCGAGTTGGGTTGGGGTCCCAGCGGCTCGGGGCAGAACTCTTGCCAGAGTCCTGGGCCTTTCCTTCGGTTCTCTCTCCTGCCTATGCCCTGTGGCTTTCCCTGCCCACCCCCGTCACTGTGGTCCCTCCTCAGAGAGCAGGGATCCCTTCAGCTGCAGCCCTACGGCTGGGCCGCCCCCTCCCCACCTCCACCCTCCAAATCCTCTGCCACCAAGCCCACGCCTGCCCATGGCGCTGCCCTCTCGCTGCCACGCCTGCGGTCCACGCCGCCTCTTAGGCGCACAGGTGGGTGGGTCTCTCGGTGTCCCGGTCTGCTGTGCGTGGCACTTTTCACGGTGATGGATGTCCGGTTAGTTGGAAATTGAAGGAGAGAGAAAAAAACAACCCACGCTCCCAAGCTGCTGACCTTGGACTTCCCTTTCTGATGGAGCCCTCCGGCCATCCAGCCTGCATCACCGGATGGTTACCTCCCTTCCCCCCGGTCTTGAACTGATCTTCAGATCTTGCATCCTCTACATCTGACAAGCGCAGGCCTTGTCTTCTCAACCACTCCTTCAAAACATGGAATGCACCTTCTCATGGTGTGCATCCCCGGAATGCTGAGCATGTCATGGACTGCATGTAATGGGCAGTCCACAGGTACCTACTGATTTATAGTGAAAATCAAGACGACAGCTATTAGACATTACATAAGGGCTCACAGGCACAGTGTATGCTTTTGGCAAAACATGGTTCTCACACGCGTGCTTCATACCTGATGACACTGTCAATGCAGTTGATTTGCTGGTAGGATGGGCCACGCTGATCTTCCCTCAAACTCTGACAAGGCTCGGCGTGTACACTGTTATTTTTCAAGGTCTGTATGGGAGAAAGGGCCTTCTGCTCACCTGAAAGAGAATGGGAGGAAGGACAATTAAAAGTACATTATTTTTAGGACATATACTTACTCAGCAAAATTAAACCACAGTAATTTAGAATAAATATATTTTTATGCAGCTGTTAACAATGAGCGCAGGTCTAAGTGCACTGAACAGACAGGTATCCACATAGGACTGCACGAAGGACTCCATTATGCCATTGGGTTCATCTGTGGCAGCCTACGCTGTCCTGGGCTCCCTGTACATTTCGGGGTGGGATGGGTACAGATGTATGGTTTTTAACAAAGGCACAAAGAGCTGTGTGTCCGCCCTAACCGGTTTGGCTCAGTGGATAGAGCGTCGGCCTGCGGACTGAAAGGTCCCAGGTTCGATTCCGGTCAAGGGCATGTACCTTGGTTGTGGGCACATCCCCAGTAGGAGGTGTGCAGGAGGCAGCTGATCGATGTTTCTCTCTCATCGATGTTTCTAACTCTCTATCCCTCTCCCTTCCTCTCTGTAAAAAAGCAATAAAATATATTTAAAAAAAAAAAAAAAAGCTGTGTATCCACCACCAGAGTAACCAACGGCACATTCCCATCACTCCATCTCCCGCCCGCGGCTCTTGAACCGCCAGTCCCCTCCCCAGTGTTCACAAATACTGGTGTTTTCCGAATGGAATCACAGGATCAATCCTTTGCTTCCGGCTTCCTTCGCTTAGCAAAACACACTCGAGACCCTGTGTGGGGGTTAAGCTACTCCTGTGTTGGGAGCAGTACTCCGCCATGTGGGTGTGCCGCCGGTCACCCGTTCACCTGTGAAATGACATCTACGTTGCTTCCTAGTGTCTGCAGCGTGAATGGAGTGTGATCCACATTCACAGACAGTTCTCTGTATGACCCTGAGTTTTTACTTCACTTGTGTGATGACTAAGCAGGAACTGCTGGGTGACATGGTGAGAGCATGTTTAACTTTGTGAGAAACAGCCTAGTTTTTCCCCAGTGGCTGTACACTTTCTGCATTACCTTCAGGGATATGTGAGTTTCAGTCACTTAGAAATCTTGCCAGAATTCGGTACTGTCAGTTTTTTCTTTGAATTTTAGCCTTTCCAATAGGGTGTGTGATGGTACTTTTAATTTCCTACTGACTGAGATGGAGCATTTTCTTTTCATATATTACTTGACATCTGTATAACATCTGGAAAACTGGTAGGCTCTCTTGATAATTTTAAATTGCGTTATCTTCTTATTGCTGAATTTTTGAGAGTTCTTTAAATATTCTGGATAGAAACTATTTCATATATAATTTGCAAATATTTTGTCTTTTCACCATCTTGCTGATGGTTTACCAAAGTCTTTCAAAGAGAAGTTTTTAATCTTGATAAAGTCTAATTTATCTTGATGACTATTCCACACGCCCTTGAGAAAAATATGCACTAAGTTCTTTTTTTTTTTTAATTTTTTTTTTATTAATTTCAGAGAGAAAGGGAGAGGTAGAGAGAGATAGAAATCGAAACATCAATGATGAGAGAGAATCACTGATTGGCTGCCTCCTGCACGCCCCCCACTGGGGATCGAGCCCGCAACCCCAGCATGTGCCCTTGACCGGAATCGAACCCGGGACCCCTCAGTCCTCAGGCCAACGCTCTTATCCACTGAGCCAATCCGGCCAGGGCTGCACTAAGTTCTTGATTGAAGTGTTCTGCAAATGTCAATGAGGCCAAGCCTGCTGACAGTTGTTCAGGTGTCACGAATCTTTGCTAATTTCTGCTTGTTTCACTAATTACAGAGAAGTATGTCACATGTCCCAACCATCTCTGAGGATTTGCTGCTTCTTGAAGCTTTTATCAGTGTTTGCTTCCCGCCTCTTGAAGCTCTCAGGTTCGGTGAGGACGTATTTACATTGTTACACTTTCAGAGAATCGACCCGGGCCGTGCAATTCCCCCTGGAGCCCTGGTCCTGCTCCTGCCTCCTCGTCCATTCTGCCTGACCTTGACGCAGCTTCTCCGCTTTCTCCTGATCACTGTTAGCACAGCACATCTTCCCCAGCCTTTTGTTTTTAACCGGATTTTATTTTGAAGGATGGATTCTTATAGGTAACATATACCTGCATCTTCCTTTTTCCTCTAATTTGATCATTCCCATCTTTTAACCGGTCACAGTTAGTGTGATTACTGATATAGCTGGACTAATAGAAACCATCTTGCTAGC
>NC_137771.1:3215145-3442645 GCF_963455305.1 Plecotus auritus | reverse complement strand
TGCTTGGAATTGCTAAGTACATATATAAGGCTAATGTCACTGTAATATTAAAAATGCTAAATTCGTCTATACGCTTCTTATTTAAATGTCTGGGCAACTTGCCACAGTTGATTAAAAATTGTGAACAGGGCGTCTTGGGCGGCCAGCTATGCAGCGGTGTGAGCGCTGTGAGCAGCACCCGGAATGTGCAGAAAGCCATTTGTAAAACAGGATTTTTAAAAGGTGAAAGGGAACCAGGGCATAAGGCAGGCATGTGTGTAGCCCCTGGCGTGATGAGGGGGAGCAGGCCCTGGTGCTGAACCCCGCTGGGCAAGGCTCCCCCCCGACGGCAGCTTAGCCCAATGCTCCGCTGGCCGTCCAGCCCCAGCAAGGCCAGCGGCCTCAGCTCCATCCCAGCCCGCTCCCTCTCGGCCTCTGGTGCTGAATTTGCCGGGACCCGAGCCTCCCACCTCTCCTGCTGGCGCCCTGGGCGAAGCCCCTGATCCTGCCCAGAGTGGCCTTGCCCAGAGTGGCCACGCCTGGCTTCTGGCCCACCCGGGCACTGGCTGGCTGGACGAGGTTACAGCGAGGTCTGGCCCACCCGTGGCACCTCTCCCTGTCCAGGGGTCACCTAGGGACCATCTGAGCACCTGACCACAGCTCTCAGCCAGGCGGTCGGCCTACAGGTCTTCTCAGAACTGCTGGCCACTCTCAGCCAGGATGGCCCTCAGCCCGGGAGGGGCAGGAGCTGGCTGGTGCATCAGTGCCTGGCTCAGCCGCCCCACCCAGCGGGACCACCCTACGGTGTGCACCTGCCGGCTCTGAGCCCACGGGGTGGATGCTCAGAGACCCCTGTTGGGTCACCTCCCAAACAAACCGCTGGCCCCAAATCCATGCCAGGGGTCAGTGTCTGGGAAACAGGGGAAGGCAGCATGGCCCTGGACCTCTGGGCCATGAATGGACACAGGCGTCTGAGCCCTGAGGGACTCGGGCCCAGGACAAGCTGCTGGGAGCTGGGACCCTCACAACCCAAGACCTGGGGGAGCCGGGCCTTCTTCTCTCGGGCCACCGCCTCCCAATGGCGCCTGGCTGCAGTGCAGCTGTGGTGCCCAGAGGCCGTGGACACCTGAAGCTGATTCGGGGTCACAGCTGGGAGCCCTGCAGGGGTCAGTCCCCCTGGGGGGATGTGCCCTGAGAGGCGGCGGTACAGACGGGAAGGGCGGGCTGACTGTGCGGGCTCCTCCCCAGGAAATCGCCACCAGCACGCCCCGCACACACCGGGAGCAGGTGGGCCCTGGCATGGGGAGAAACGGGCGATGAAGGGGACAAAGCGATGGTGACACCTGCGGAGTGGACACCTGCCCTGGCCCTCTCTCCCCACATGACCCATGTCACACCAGGGAGCCCGATTTCCACAGCCTCTCGGGATGGTGACTCATTTTGGACTCCTGGCTCCCCAAGGCCCGTCTCCTCTTCATGCTGAAGGATCCGCAGGCCCAGCCCAGCCCCGGCCCCGGCAGGGCGTCCGCACCAGCCTCGGCGTTGGACAGTTCGAGGCCCCGGGATGCACGGCGCTGGCCACGTGGCCGAGGCGGCTGCCCCCTGCCCTCGAGGAGCTCACAGTCCAGGGAGGAGCCATTCCTTCACTGGTTCATGCGTCCCGTAAGTGTCGCAGCATGCCGCCCGCTACGTGCTGTGCGCCCCTCCAGCTGCTGGGCACTGGGGCACTGGATGGGCAGGAGGCCGCGCTCCCCTGGCGCTTCCCTGGCGGCGGGAGAGGAAATGCGCCAGGAGGGGAGCAGAGCCTGGACTGTGGCGAGGATGAGGCCGGCTTGGGTTTGGGCAGGAAAGGAAAGCTCCCTGAGGGGACCAGACACCCCAGGGACCTGAGGGACGTGTCAGTGAAGGAGAATAAAGGGTCCCGGGGCCCGAGGGAGGGACTCGCCGCAAGGAGGGGCTGAGCAGAAGCCCCGCACCCCGCATCGCAGGGCCAGAGGCCCCTCCCAGCACCACTTGCCCAGCGGCTCTGGTCCTCCGGGGGACTGGGCGGTGCTGGGCTCCATACATCACCATGGTGACTCCCAGCTATTGGAAAGCAATCGTGTTTATTTGCTTTTCTACTTTCTGGACGGAGGCCATATGATAATTACCAAACACACAACCCATTATGTGTTCTAAACTGTCTCTGCGTCCTCTGTGGCTTTGGAATAATACATAAAATGCTTAATAAAATCAATGTGGACAGGAAAGTCATCGGCCTCGCTTGGAAATAAACTCGCTATCAGTTCTTGCCCGGAGTTACCCGGATGGGCCAGTCCTGCCGGGTCCCTCTCCTCGGCCTTCCATGGGCCCCCGGGGAGACACCTGCTCCTCTGGCCGCGCCTCAAGTCCCGATGGCCCCAGGCCTAGTGATGACCCATGGGGACCTGGGGACAGGCCGAGCCATCAGCATCCCTGGGTTTCCCACGCCTGGCCTACAGCAGACACGTAACACGTATATGCTGGAAGCTGTTCTCTGAGAGCCTCGGAGGGGTCAGGACTCCGTGGGGACCTGGCGCGAACCCGGAGACCCGTTGTCAGTGTGGAGCGGCGGGTAGCAGAGGTGAAGGCAGCATGTCCTCCATGCTCGGCAGCCCTGCCGTGTCCGGGCAGCTCAGCCCCAAAGTCACAATCCCGGTCCAGGCCAGCCTCAGACCCAGAGCCCCAGCGGCCACTGGGTGCCAGAGGGCTCAAGCCAGGCCAGAAACCCCAAAGCCAGGCCTCCTGGAGGCCACGTGGCCGGACAGAGTGGGGTCAGAGTGCGGGCCACTGGACACCGCCAGGACCAACACACAGCAGAGCGGGGTCACGCTGCTTGTGAGGGATGGCGGTGACCACCCCGGCTGTGTCTGTGCCCAAGGCCTGCCAGCCACGCCTCCAAGAGACCCGCCCCACCCTGGCCCCTCCTGCAGCCAGTGGCTCCACCCCCTCGGCTCCACACTAGCAGCTGTGACTTTGGGCCAGGACCTCACAGCACCTCCTCTGTCCCCTCACAGCTCTGCTCCCCTCCACCCCCGCCAGCCAGCCTTCTCTCAGGGGCCCTAATCCCCAGAGCTTAGCGGGTGTCAGCCACACGGGAGCAGAAACCTGCAAGTGTCAGTCTTCAAGCTCAAAATTGTTGACATCCTCCAACTTTTCTTGAAAAGAGCAGAGTTGCCTTTCTCTTCCCTTCCTTTGCCCTTTAACATTAAGTATGCATGTATATTTCAACCTCCTAAATGCAAAGATGTGATCAAGAGAGTGGGCTCCAGGACCTGGCTTCATCACTTACTAGTAACTCAACCTTAGTTTCCTCATCTGTAAAGTAAACAGAATAGTATCTGGCTCGTGTGATTAAAGAAGATGATGAATTTAAAAGACTTAGCCTGGTCCTTAACAAGTGGCAATGGTGATGGTGATGGTGATGGTGATGGTGATGGTGATGGTGATGGTGATGATGGTGATGGTGATGATGGTGATGGTGATGATGGTGATGGTGATGATGGTGATGATGGTGATAATGATGATGGTGATGGTGATGGTGATGGTGATGATAATGATGATGGTGATGGTGATGGTGATGATGGTGATGATGGTGATGGTGATGATGGTGATGATGATGGTGATGGTGATGATGATAGTGATAGTGATGGTGATGATAATGATGATGGTGATGGTGATGGTGGTGATGGTGATGGTGATGATGGTGATGGTGATGGTGATGATGTGGTGGTGATGATGGTGATAATGATGATGGTGATGATGAAGAATATATATATATTGCCTAAATGGAAAGATGTGATCAAGAGGGCAGGCTCCAGGACCTGGCTTCAAGTCTTACCCCAGTCACTTACTTCAACCTTAGTTTTCTCATCTGTAAAATAGACAGAATAATATCTGGTTCGTGTGATTAAAGAAGATGATGAATTTAAAAGAATTAGACTGGTCCTTAATAAGTGGTGATGGTGAGGATGATAGGGATGGGGATGGGGATGGTGATGATGGTGATCGATGGTGGTGATGGTGATGACAATGATGGTGATGACGGTGATGGTGATGTGGCAATGGTGATGATTGGATAATGGTAATAGAGCTGATGGTGATGATGATGATGGTGATGAGGATGATGGGGATGATGAGGATGGAGATGATAGGGATGATGGTGGGGATGGTGGGGTGGGGATGGTGGGATGGGGATGGTGATGATGAGGGTGATAGAGATGATGGTGATGATGATGGTGATGATGGTGGTGATGCTGGGGATGATAGTGATGACGGTGATGATGATGGTGATGATGGGATTGATAGTGATGATGGTGATAGTGGTGATGATGATGATGATGGTGATAGTGGTGATGATGGTGTGGATGGTGGGATGGGGATGGTGATGATGGGGGTGATAGCGATGATGGTGATGGTGATGATGGGATTGATAGTGATGATGGTGATAGTGGTGATGATGATGATGATGGTGATAGTGGTGATGATGGTGATAGTGGTGATGATGGTGTGGATGGTGGGATGGGGATGGTGATGATGGGGGTGATAGCGATGATGGTGATGGTGATGATGATGGCGGTGATGGGGATGGAGGTGATGGGGATGGGGATGATGGGGATGATGGGGATGATGGGGGTGAGGATGATGGGGATGGCAACAGGGATAATGGGATAATGGTGATGATGGTGGAAGTGATGAGGATGGACTCTCTCCAGTTTACAGGCAAAATCTGATCAATACATGGAAAGCTCGGTGGCTAAGCGCCCTGCTCACAGCCCAAATCCATAAGCCAGAGCTCTGCTTCCTCCCCCAGCCTCCGGTCTGCAGGCTCAGCAGATACAATCTCCCATCCTTATTCATCAAAGGGAAGGTCAGAGGAAACGAGCCCCTCCCGGTGCCGGCTCACATTCACAGAAACCTCATCCCGCTCCTGCCCCATCCCCAGGCGTCACCTCGGCCACCGGCCACACAGGCCCGTCAGGAACACTCAGCATCATCCCTCCCTCCAGCCCACTGTTAAGCCAGCTCCGTATTGTAATTTACTTTCGGTGGAAATTCCATCACTTTGCACTAAACCCCACCGAACACAAAACATCGAGTGGCTTCTCTTGATAAGAAGAGACAGGGCAGGGAAATGGCACATTAGGCGCCGCCTATTATCTGGGCCGTTTCTGTTGGGAACGACACCGCCGTGGGTGTGGGCTAACGGCACTGCCTCCCTGCAGCCGGCCAGAGCCCTTCTCTCCACGAAATCCGATGCTCTCCACCCAAGGCGGGTGTATGCCCAGGGTTTCCTTTTCCAGAAGGTTCTAACAGAAGCCAAACAGGAGGGCAATTCTGGGGGGTCGTCCTCTAGGCTCAGGTTCAACACCCCAGTCCCTGGTCCTCTCACAGCCACAGGGACAAGGGCTCCAGTCCCAGACCTCCTCCCCTCCGAGCCCCCAAGCGTGCCCTCCTGCCTCTGTGGGGTCCCCCGGTGGTGAAGGAGAGGGTCCAGCCAGGGGCTCTGGGGCTCCTCCCCTCTGAGACGCAAGCGACATGGTCCCCAAGCTCCCGGCAGAAACGTGAGCCTCCACCACCAGCTGCCACTCTGCAGCCCGGGAAGGAAGACCATTCATTTTGGCGCAGGAAGACCCTGGAAAAGTTCGCTTCGTGCAAATGTGTTCTTTACAAAAGCCAAGTCCCAGGGCCGATGGGATGGGGCGGGTCAGACCATTAGAGGGGCAGGGCACAGGGTGCGCGGGCTGCAGGCCGCAGTCCCCCGCCTCCCGAGCCAGTCTGCTGGGAGAGAGCAGCCTTCGCACATCGCCCGGAGCAGGACGTGCGCCAGCAGCTGCAGCCCGCGGAGGAGCAGACCGCGGCGTGGCACGGAATGATAATTAAATATATTTTCCTCATCCGTCACTCTTGCTGCGGGGGCCAGGGTGGAAGCCTGCACGGCCCCTCGTCGGCGGGCAGCGAGCACTCCGCGGGCGGTCTCCCGGGAGGAATTAAGAGCCACTTGGCCTTCCTTGCAGAGGAGAAAGGCTTCACCTCCAAACGGCCAGGCGGGGAGCTCCCGCTGACTGGTTTCATAATGCTTCCTCCTCGGACACTGTCTGTGCCTCGGGCTGTATTTCAGAACACTCACCCCCGACCGCCAGAGCTCCCGGGAGCTGTCATCAGATTCTGGAATAAAAACTTATTTGGGGAGATTTTCACCACGATTTCTTTTTATGAATCCCAGAGTTAATGTATTATTGACCAGGTGGCTTCCAGTATTTCAACACTTTTCCTCCATTCCTTACATTCCCCGACAGCCTCTGTCCCTGTAACACATCACAGGGAAAGCCCCTGCCTTTGCGGCCTGTCACCTGAGCTACTGGTAAGTGCCCTCACTTGCCCACGGAGTTTGGTTGACTCTTTATTTTGATAGTTAAGGCGCCTTCTCCCAGGGGCAGCCTCGAGGGAGTGGCCCTGGGGAAGCCCACTGAATGCACCTCAGCGCTTCCTCGGAGCCTGCCTGACCCCTGCACCCGCCTGTCCCCTGCACCTGCCTCTCCCCTGCACCTGCCTGTCCCCTGCACCTGCCTCTCCCCTGCACCTGCCTGACCCCTGCACCTGCCTGACCCCTGCACCCGCCTGACCCCTGCACCCGCCTGTCCCCTGCACCTGCCTCTCCCCTGCACCTGCCTGTCCCCTACACCTGCCTGTCCCCTGCACCTGCCTGACCCCTGCACCCGCCTGACCCCTGCACCCGCCTGCCCCCTGCACCTGCCTCTCCCCTGCACCTGCCTGTCCCCTGCACCTGCCTCTCCCCTGCACCCGCCTGTCCCCTGCAGAACCTTCACTCGAGAGCAGGGCTGGGAAGCGGGGGAAGTGAGGGCACCTGTCCGGGGCTCAGGCGGCTCCTGCCAGCTGCCAGCCACCCCCGGAAGGCGGTGAGGGGTTCCACAGCTCACCTATGGCCAGGAACACAGAGACACGTGGCCAACCCAGACAGACCACACTAGCAAGTCTGAATAGTCTAGAACCGTGGTCGGCAAACTGTGGCTCGCGAGCCACCTGAGGCTCTTTGGCCCCTTGAGTGTGGCTCTTCCACAAAATACCAGGGCCTGGGCGAGTCTATTTTGGAGAAGTGGCACTAGAAGAAGTTTAAGTTTAAAAAATTTGGCTCTCAAAAGAAATTTCGATCGTTGAACTGTTGATATTTGGCTCTGTTGACTAATGAGTTTGCCGACCACCGTTCTAGAACATTCAGAGGGTCACCCGAGGCTGCACTCAGGGTGGGCATACGTTCACACCTACGGAACCTCAAGCGCTAAGCCTAAGGCGAGTGACACAGGCAGATTCAAGGAGCCTCCACATGCACTTTCCCAACCTTGACCCAGCACCGGGCACCGGGAACCTCCACAGACAGCTGCGATCTGCGGGTCTGTACTCCTCAGCAGGGACCCCAGCCCGGCCCCTCAGGTCAATGCCAGCGTCGCGGAGCGCCTTGTAAACACCACCCCTCTCCTGCCACGGACGCAGACGCCTTCCCACCAGACGCTCACTCAGAGGGGAGAACTCAGAGAGGATCCCACGATGTGGGGCTCGAGCCCCATCGGCTCCCAGCAGGCTCTGCTTCAACACAGGAGCCGGTTCTGAAACCCATGGCAACGCAAAGGACTGAGCAGCAGAGCCACGACGGAGCGCGAGGCTGGAGAGGGGACTCTGAGGCCCAAAGGACAGGAGACTCGCGGAGCTGCAGCAGCCACGACAGGTGGCACCGGCCCCAGGAGACAGAACAGAGTCCAGAAAGAGACCCTCATCCCGGGGACAAACACCTCCTTGTAAAACTGCAGGAGACGGCTCATTCCGTGGGGAAAGGGCGGGCTTTTTCAGATGCTGCTGGAGTAAGGACGTGCCCAGGCACCAAGACGGAGCCTCCCTGCATCTGCAGTGAACCCAGACTGGGTGCCAGGCCACTGAAAGGCTGTGAGACGCAGGGAGGGGATCCGTGACCTTGGCTAGCAAAGGCTGCTTAGACACGACACCAAAATCAGGTTCCATAAAAGCAGAAGAGATCGGTCAACTGGGCTTCGTCAGAACGAACTCTGCTCTTAAAACGGCGCTGTGAAGAGAAGGACAGGAGACGTCACCGGCGGGAAGAAGTCTCTGTGAGGCGCGTTCCCACTGCAGGACCGCGGAGAGCGCACAGAACTCAGGACTCGGTCAGAACACAGCCCACGGGCTGACCGACTCTCACCAGGGACTGCAGGGATGGCAAATAAGTGCCTGAACCTCATTAGCTATTAGGAAACGCCAAGTAAAACCACAACCAGCCACCACGACACGCCTGTTAGAACGGCTACAGCAAAAGGATGACCCTGCGGAAGGCTGGAAGGAAGTGGAGGAGCGGAACTCCGTGCTGCTGCGGGGAATGGAGACCGGCGCCGCTCCACCGTGGAAAGCAGGGCCACGTCAGCCAGTGAGTGGATAAAAAATAAAAAACCATGGTGCATCTACACGATGGAATACTACGCGGCAATAAAAAAGAAAGAACTCTTACCATTTGCAACAGCCTGGATGGGCCTGGAGGATATTATGCGGAGTGAAATAAGCCAGGTGGAGAAAGATAAATATCACATGATCTCACTCACAAGTGGCATCTAAAGAACAACATAAACTGATGGTCAAAAACAGACCCAGAGACATAGAAGCATGGACAGACTGATGAACCTCAGAGGGAAGGCAGGGAGGAGGGCGGGGAGAGACCAACCAATGACCTGTGTGCATATGTGCACAACCCGTGGACACGACAGTGGGGTGGTGAGGGCGGGGGTGGAGGGATGGGAGCGGCTGGAAGAGGTTCATGGCGGGGAAAGGAGGACCTATGTAATACTTTCAACAATAAAGATTTAAATTAAAAAAAAAAAAAGAAAGCAGGGCCAGTTTCCACACAATCAGCTGTTCTCTCCCAGGTGCTAACCCCGGAGGAGGGGAAGCCGGTGTCCGCACACAGACGGGGCACAGCTGTGCACAGCAGCCCCATCTGTAACAGCCACAGGCGGGGACCAACTCGGACACGCGTCCGCCGGTGAGTGGACAAGCTGCCTCGTATCCACACAGCGGACAGTCCCAGTGATGAGATGGACACTGGCCGGCGCAGCGTGGGTGCGTCGCAAAACCACCGCACGGAGTGAGAACGGCAGACGAAAGCAGAGTGCAGACGCGTGTTTCCACTTACAGAAAATTCCAGAAAATGTTAGAGAACGCAGGACAGCGGTTGCCTGGGGAGGGAGGTGGGAGGTCCTGGAGCAGGAATGACCAAGGGACTCGGGGACACTCCTGGGTTTGCAGGGAGGGATATGTTCATTCTCTTGATTTGGTGATGGTGTTGCCAAAACCCAGCCAGGTGTATGTTTTATTTTATTTTTTATTGATTTGAGAGAGAGAAGGAGGGAGAGGGATAGAGAGAAACACCAATGAAAGAGAGAATCATCGATCAGCTGCCTGCTGCACGCTCCCACGGGGGGTAAGGGATCGAGCTGGCAACCCAGGCATGTGCCCTTGAATGGGAATCAAACCGGCGACCTCCTGGATCATGGGTAGACGCTCAACCACTGAGCCACACCAGCCAGGCCAGATGTATGATTTAAATATGTGCATCTTATCATGTCAATTGTGTCCTCACACAACAATGGACCCGCAGTGCAGTGGGGGAGGCTTTAAGTCAACGGAGAAACCCCAGAATTAAGTGCAATTATGTTTCTGTGGCCTGGGGGGGTGAAGGGCTGAAACAGAAACGAAATTCAGCCACCGGGAGAGAGAGGAAGCTCCGTGCCACATCCCGGAGCTGTGGCCTGAGGTTGGTCCCTGCCACGTGCTCAGACACAGGCACAGCGGTGGGTCAGGCACGCGAGCACACAGCGAGGGCCGTGCTGGGCCGCGGTGCGGGGGGGCCTTGGTCCTGCCCCCAGAACTCGTCCTCTGCCAGGGAGACCCACGTGCAGACAAATGATGACAAGTTACCAAGGAGCCTGGGGCCTGCCGGCTGGGAGCGGGGCGTCGGGCAGATCTGGGTGAATCCGGGGACCCACGGGTCATGGAGCAGAGAGAGCAGCCTGGGCAGGGCAGCCTGGGTCTCAAGCGCGGCTCCCCACAGGAGGGAGGCCAGTGGCACGGGAACGAGGGGGCACCGACTGGCGGACTCGCGTCGTTTCGTGGGGGTTCTCATCCGTCCCCCGCGAGAGGAGAAAGGAGAGCGCAGCACATTTCGATAAAGCTGCATTTGTTCCATTTAAGGAACTGTCCTTTATTCTGAGATGTGTCCTTCCAACTTTCCTTCCATGAAACGCTGATGATATATGGTTGCTGGAATTTCTCTAAATCTTACTTGGCAAAATTAAAAGTTGGTGACCCCTCGAGTTGCTTCTATTTTTTTAAAAAAAAGCTGCCCTGTGAAAGCACTCTCTCCGCAGGGCACATCACTGGAGGCCAGGTGCCCAGCACTCTCTCCTCAGGGCACATCTCCGGAGGGCCAGGTGCCCAGGAAACAACACCAAACCCCGTGGAGGTGGTCTACGCCAGGGTGAAGCTCAAGTTCAAAGGGCGTGAGGAGTCCATGGGGAGATGGGTGCTCACAGCAGCCCTTTAAGAAGTGGCATTTCGCCAAAACCGGTTTGGCTCACTGGATAGAGCGTCGGCCTGCGGACTGAAGGGTCCTGGGTTCGATTCCGGTCAAGGGCATGTACCTTGGTTGCGGGCACATCCCCAGTGGGGGTGTGCAGGAGGCAGCTGATCGATGTTTCTCTCTCATCGATGTTTCTAGCTCTCTATCCCTCTCCCTTCCTCTCTGTAAAAAATCAATAAAATATATTTTTAAAAAAAGAAGTGGCATTTCCTGGCCAGTGTGGTTCAGTGGTTGAGTGTCCACTTATGAACCAAGAGGTCATGGTTCGATTCCCAATCAGGGCACATGCCCGGGTTGCAGGCTTCATCCCCATTGAGGGGTGTGCAGGAGGCAGCTGATCAATGATTCTCTCTCATCATTGATGCTTCTCTCTCCCTCCCTCTCCCTTCCTCTCTGAAATCAATACAATTTTTATTTTATTTTTTTAAAAAGAAAGAGCGAGAGAGAGAGAAAGGAATGGAGACCTGGGGAATGAACGGGTCCAGCCACGGGAACAGCTAAGACAGGGTTCCAGGTGGGGCGGTGGCAGTGTAAAGGTCCCGAGGTGAGCAGGAGCTGGCCGAGACCTCGGAGCAGAGGGCTGCTGAGGGGCAAGAGCACGCAGGCAGCCAGAACCCTAGGAAGGGCCCGGCGGGGAGCAAGGCGGCCAGAGGTCCCTTCCCGGGGGAGGAGGACGCAGTGAGGGTTCCCGGGGGGGAGTCACCCCGGGGAAGGCCGGCAGGAGTGACGGGAAAGAGGAGGGGCTGTGTGAGAGCCAGAGCGGCAGAAGCAAAGGCCCTGGGGTGCAGCCCGGTTTCATAAGGCACAGCCCTGTCCACCTGGTGTACGGTTGGCCTTCTCTGCCGACAGGCAAGTGCGGGCACCTGCTTCCCTCTCACATCCTGGCACAGCAGTTCCAAGCCCTTCCCAGACCCCCTGGCTTGTCCATCTAGAGCTCCCTGCCTGTGGGAACAACAGGGTCAGTACTTCTGGGAGAGAACCGCCCCCCGCCGCCGCCCCCGCCCCCCCCCCCCCGCCTCCGCCCCCCCTGCGCCCCCCCAAAGCAGCAAAGGGCCCTCCCAGCCCTGCGTGGCGGGCGCAGATCTGTTGGTGTCA
This sequence comes from Plecotus auritus, assembly GCF_963455305.1. Classification (NCBI taxonomy): domain Eukaryota; kingdom Metazoa; phylum Chordata; class Mammalia; order Chiroptera; family Vespertilionidae; genus Plecotus; species Plecotus auritus. Next base: position 3,430,896 of record NC_137771.1, on the reverse strand, counting down.
GCAGCACACAGACTGGAAAACATGCTGCTGAGACGGGGGGTTCTAACCGGCACCAGAACGGAGGAGACGGCCTTCCACCTGATGGGCCCCGAGACTGGAGCCCCAGGCAGACCAGGATGCGCAGGGAGGGGAGCGTGGACAGCCCTCTCTGCCCAGAGACTGCGGAGGCGAGGGGCTGAGACAAGGGAGAAGGTGGGACACAGGGTCCCTGTCCTCTGTCCCACAACCCCCACCCCTAGACACATGTAGGAATCTGAATCCTGAGAGCGAATAAGCTGCCTCCTGGGTGGCCAGCGGAAAGCCACAAGGCTTCGGAAACAGTTCCCAAACTGTGCGCCAAGGCACCCCGGGAGCCTCAGAAACTCAGGAGAACTGCAGAGTGTTTGACTTACGAAGGGAAACGCGCTGCCTTGATGTCTGCCGACACCATCAGACGCGGCTGGACCGCTGGCTGGGGGAGTTGAGTCTCACCGGGAGGGCAGCCGCACCCTTCTGAGCACGCCGAGTCCCCCTCGGCTGGGTGAGCCGTGGTTCCCGAGACTGAAGCAAGCACCCGCAAAGCCCAGGGCGGATTCCCCACCCGGTTCCCGGGTGTGAAAAGCTGCCCGCGCCTGTGGGCACACATATCCCATTAGTAAGTAATTTGGTTATTTAAGAATGGAATAAAAAATTACGTGTGCTGTATTTCCAAGCAGCTATTAAGTTGTTAGGACTCGGATATTTATGAAGGTGTTTGGATCTAACTACTTAATAAACAAAACTATTAGGTATTTCGTTGGGCTTTGGAATGTCACGAAAAAAAAATCACCAGGGCACTTGGGGTGCCGAGAACCGAGAAAGCTGGGGAACTTGTCTGGGGGATCTCCAGCCAAGGCCCCCCCTGGGCGCAGGTAGATGAGACAGTGAGTGACCGTGGCTAAGGCCTCAGGACTGCCAGGCACTCTCCTGAGGGACGGACTCTGAACAGTTTCACCCAACAACCCCCTTGGAAATGAAACCAGCTCACACAGGCGAGGGCGCAGGCGCTGCTTGGAGCAGAGGAAGGGATCCCTAAGTGACGGCTGTCACTGCTCTGATGGTTGTTACTTTCTATCCACGCGACACCCGTGGAGGCGGGGGCTGGAGAAGTGAGGTCCCCATGGGTCAGCGGTGAGGGGAGGAGCCTCACTCTTACCCAAACGCTGCCCCCTGGTGGACACATCAGCGGGGGTGGGGGAGAGCCCCAGGCCTGCGGCGGGGCTTGGGGAGGAGCTGGACAGGCTGAGGCCTCGATCAGGTCAGGATGGAGAGGCCTCTCCAGAAGGGGCCCTGGGGTCCCCAGAACACAGTGAGCTGGGTCCATCGGTATGGAATGCCCCCAATGTCCAGCAGGAGCCACTGGCTGCTGGGCTCACAGCCTGGCCTCTGCGGCAGACGCCCAGGAGGGCCCCAAGGAGTCACAGAGACCCTCTCCCTCAGCCACCACCAGGTCACAAGGACACCCCCCAGAGCCCAGGGGCAGGGCCCTCAGGAAGACTGAACATGGACCCCCAACAGCCAGGTAGAGACGGGTCTACCTCCAGGCGCTGCTGGGGGCCATCTGGTTAAGGGCCCAGCCCTGCTCTCTGGAAAGCGGGTCAGGCCCCTTGGAGAGAAAGACGAGCTGCATTTTCTTGCACACAGGTTGCAAGGTGAGTGAACATGTGACCCCATGACACACGAGCATCAGAGGCGGGGGATGGGGGATAGGGAGCCGGCCGAGCCCGCAGGACCCGCCTAGGAGCAGCCCGTGGCCGGTCCACTGAGGAACACAGGGCAGGTTCCAAAATAGCCTCCCCAAGTCCCCAGGCTCCGCCGCCGTCCCTCGCACCTGCAGCCACGAGGGGCCCGGCAGCCGGAGTGGAGGGACCCCCACGCCCAAGGCAGCTAGACGCTGTCACGGAAGGAAAACCCCAGAGGAGTCAGCCCAGGAGGCAGCCTGAGCTGCCAGAGGCCATCCGAATCGCTCTTTGCCGGCTGCTCTACCCCGACGGCTGGCGATCGGCGGGCTAGGCCGCGTAGTAAGAGGGGGTTCGCGGCGCACCGCGGCCAATGAGATGTAAAGACTCAGCTCGCATGTTTAAGTTTATAAATAGCCTCAGCAACGGCGCTGGAGCCGCTCCTTAGTAAATACAGCTGACCCATTTTCCTCATTCTTCACCAGGAATAAAGCGGCTGTTACCACGGCAAGTGCAGAGGAGTCTAAATATATACTTCCTCCTCCCGCAGCCTCGCAGAGCCGCAGCCCGGAGCTCGAGCTCGGGCGGAGGAGGAGCGGCCGCCAGGGAGGTGACCCTGCGGAGCCCGCGTCCTGGCCCGGGAAGGGGCCGGCGCTGCTCTAAGGCCACTGGGCCCAGCCGGCTTTGCAACCTGGCCTCGCGGCAGCTGGCTTTCTGGTCTCCTGGGCTCTGCCCCCGCCCCCATCCCCGGCTCCCCAGCTAGACGAAAGCTCACTATTCACACCCAGGCCCGGAAGGGTGGCTTAGTGACCTTGTGGCCAGGCCTGGCTGAGCTGTTACCGATTTGACTCGGGGTGACCATACCCAGCCCCCTGCCTGCCAGCCTTGTGGGGGTCCTTGAGCCTGGTGTGTCTATGCCTTGGGGAACTGCTTTAACTCCCCTTCGGCAAGAGCTGTGGTATAAACAACTATCGCCCAAACCCAGCCCGCAGACATTCAAAGCATTAACGTGTGCAGGTTTCACCGAGGAGGGAGAGGCAGAACCACCACAGCCAGGGGGGCGCAGGCGGGGACGCCCCAGGCTCTCCTGGAAGCCCGGCCAGCGCAGGAGAGAAGCTGCTGGCAGCTGGGGGCCCGGGGTCACAGAGGAGGAGGGATGCTGGGCCAGACCCCGGCAGAGGGCGCCTGGGTTTCAGTAACTGGGACGCCAATGGCCGACAGGACCCCCGCCCTGCTCCCTGCCCCAGCTGGCCGGCTCCCCACCACCAAGCAACTACGAGGCTCCCCACTTCTCGTGCGTGGCCCTTCCCAGTGGCTCAAAACCGGCTTCCCTGCCCCATCCACCGGCCTCCGCCTCACACGTGGGACCTTGAACAGGCTGGGCCAGGGACGGAGCCCCAAGGGCTGCCCAACCCACAGGGCCGGCCGTGCGGCTGTGGGACGGCCTGCTGGTCCTCCTCACCTACGGGACGCTGCCATCAAATCTCCTTACGGAGGAAGCCAGAGGCCTGTCCGGGGACCAGAAGCCAGCCAGCCCGCTCCCCACCACGCAGAGGAATAGCAAGGGCGGTCCTCCCCGTCCCCACACTCTGTCCTGGGGTGACACGGGGGGCACCCCAGTCTAACGTGGATATGCGGAAGCGCAGGTTGGTGCCCCCTCACCACACACCATGGGCCCCACGGGACTACCCCAGGCTTTGCATACGGTGGGCGCTCCAGGCTGACGGCGGGCGCTTCCAAAAGGCGGCGGCGGGCCGGGCACTCTGCAGTCAAGCCGACTCCTGTCGCCTGTTCTGTCACTGCTTCTTCTCCAGGCTGACTTGAATTCATCATCTCCGTTATGATCATAAAAGAGCTTAATTGATACTTATTTGATGGAATCTACCTTACCCATGAAATTTATTACTTCATAGATGGGCAAGCAGGGACCTTCGCCAGCCACCTCCTCCATCCTCCACCAGACTCTGCGGGAACACGTGGGGGTGGGGGGCCAGCACCCCAGATTACAGCCTGGCTCTCCGGGGGGCTTGGTAGCCGGTGAGGGGTTTATAGTTATAAAACTCATCTATAAACCCTTGGTGTCCTCCGTCGGGGGGGGCGGAGTCTATGTCCTCTCCCCTTGAATAAAGACACAAAGTCACCCTTCAAGCCCCTAAAGGCAGCACAGTTCCCCCCAGCTCTTGGGACAGGCAGCTCCAGGCCACGTGAGGAGCCCGCTATCTGAGCGCCACGGAGACCACACGGAGGGACGAGGCCGAGGGCCACCGGCTCTGCCCCCAGCGGTGTGCCTCCCCCAGACACGGAGGGAGCGGCCCCTCCACGGCTCGGCCCGGCAGCCAAGGCCTGTCGTCCCTGAGACCTCAAGTCCAGGCAGCCCTCTGGACCGGAAGTGCTAGGAAGTGACTTTGCTCCGTCTGGGTGACTTGTTATGAAGCCAGAAATAACGGGGCCTGGCTGGGGGCCCCGCCTGTGCCCTTCCCTCCTTGCTCGGCCAAAATGAGGGCACTGGGCACCGGAACAGATTTTCACCAACCTTTTAAGAAACGAGAAGGAAAACCGAAACCAAAGCTGCCACAATAGGAAAAACCTCCTTAAAGCTAACGTTATTCCACCTGGAACGATACCCTTGACGTTGAAGTGATGTCCCTCATGTTACTGGTGTTCAATATTCCTCTGTTTATGAAATGACAGAGGAGCTGACATCTGGCTTTTAGTGGCCTCACTTAACCCAATGAGAAGGTTTTTAGACGTGACCAGCCTGTGCCGCCCCATGTCAGGGACAGCCTGGTCAGCGGCCTCGCTCACTCCATGTCCCAGAGGCCGCGATGCACGAACTTCCCCCAGAAAAGGGGAGCTGCCTCTTCTCCCGCCGAGCACGCTCCGCAAAGCCCTGCCCTGGCCCGTCAGCGCAGGCTCCTGGGGTTTCACGCGCGCCCGCGGTCGGTCACGCGCATTTGGTCCCTAACAGGCCCCTGCACACCTCCGGCTCGGCCTCGGCCTCGGCCTCTGGCATGCCTGCGCTGCTTCTGTGCCCACTTCTCCTGCTAGGCCCTCGGGGCTCCAAGACCACCGAGTGGCTGGAGAGCTTGAGGCCCAAACAGAACGAAATCCTTCAAACCCCAGCAACACGCGCCTCACTTCCCACGCTGGCCTCCGGCAGCATCTGGCCGAGCCGAGGCAGGGCGTCTGGCCACAGAGAGGAACAGGCCTCCGGAAAAAGGTGTCAGCAGATCTGCACTTTCCAAAAACAGAGTGTTTTCAGGTCACGGAACAGAAAGACGCAGCCAGAAAACGCTGTGGGCTTCATTTCCAGAGTGGGAAGGCGGCCGAACCGCTCCGCCCTGGTCTGGCTGGTCTCACCTGGCCCCAGCCGTGGGGGCGGGGGGGGGGGGGGCGAGTTTGGGGGGGGGGATGTGGGGGGTAAGTGGGGGGGCCTGCAGCCCACACCTGGAGTCCAGGCTGTTGCAGCTGCCAGAGGCGGGGCTGGGGCAGGATGACAGGTGGCTTGGGGCAACACAACGGGTTACAGGGCAGCATCTGGCCCCTCCTTTGCCCACTCCTGCATGGGCGACACACCTGGGCCTGGGCCAGAGGAGAAGTCGGGCGTCCTCGGGAGAGGCTGTCTGCAGATGGGCTGGTGCCGATGGCCTCCCGGGGCCAGATAAGCACCATTTTGAAGCCACAGTCTTTCTTGAACCCACAGTCCAGGAAGCTGAGACATTTATTTGCAATTGGGAGACATTTGTCCTGTGACAACATTCCATTCCGATGGCTTTTCTATTACCGCCCATGATTAATGATATAAATTCTGTCACTTGGGATGATCGATGCGGGGCAGCTGAGGGGCCTTTGCATAGATTACCCAAACCCAGCTTCCCATTGGCTCTCGGGACCAATGTGGGCGGTGCTTCAGCCCAGCACACAGGGAAGGTCTTTTAGATGAAGAAGCCTTCTCCTTCAGGACCCTCAGCAGCAGCGCCAGGGCCTGGGTGGGAGGAGGCTGCTGCTCGGACAGTCCCCTCCCGGCAGGGCTGCCACGTGCCTCCCTTTAAGAATAACTGCAAAGCTCATCGCAAACCGGAGCTGGAAGGCCTCACGTTGTTGCCACAGCAGGAAGTCAGGCAGGCGAGCAAGGCCCAGGGCTGGGAGTCAGGGGCCCCCTCGGTGCTGGGCCTGACACAGCCCCGTGAGCCAGGCCCCAGGCCGAGCAGCCACCTCCCTCCCGCGGGCCTCAGTCACGCTGGTGCAGTGCCCAGCTCCCCGTGAGGTCACACAGATGTCCCCCCTTAACGCAGACACTTCCTGACACTGCGTGGGGGTTCTGTCTGGGTTCCCTTAAATGCTGGGTCTTTGGGGCTCTCTATGCCCTCCCCTGCCCCCCAACACACACACACACCCCACAGACACTTTATGTTTTGTTTTTAAGGGAGGCCAGACATCATAAACAATGGCATTTGGGCAGCTGCCTCAGGAAGCTGCAGTTTTTGTTTCTTTTCAAGCAGGGGTTTTCTTATTTACTTATTTATTTATTTTCATCCTCACCCAAGGATATTTTCCCATTGATTTTGAGAGAGTAGAAGGGAGGGGGAGAGACAGAGAGAGACAAACACATCTATTGTAGAGGTAGAGGTATGTGCCCTTGACCGGAATCAAACCTGAGACCCTTCCATCCACAGTCCGATGCTCTATCCACTGAGCTAAACTGGCTAGGGCTCCCCTGAGCAGTTTCTATCTACTCCCAAACCCGTGCTTCCCGGGCCGCCCCCACCCTTAGCTTCCCGCTCACAGACCCGTCTGCCCAGTGCCCCTGGCCTCCCCGCCACCCTCGTGCCCCCACAGTCCCGTCACCGGGAGTGGCATCGCCTCCAGCCGCTGCCCCGACAGGAAGCCTACGCTGCCCTGGACTCTGCTCGGGCCTCACGCTCCCTGTCCAACGGACGACCGGGCCCTGCAGACCCCTTTTCTGACTCTCCTGAGCCTGTCACCTCTCTGCAGAGCCATCGCACGCTCGGATCTGAGTGGCACCTAGACTAGTAGCAGCAAGTCCGTGGTCTCCAAGCGGCTCTTGCAGAGCCTTGCACCCTGGCCGCCCCGCACCAGCCACCCCGCTCCGGGCCCTGTGCCTTCCTACGCACGTGGTGTAAACTCCCCCAGCGGCCGGGGCCCCGCGCCACCAGGACCCGCAGCCACTCCAGCCCATCCTGGCCGCAGGAGCTCCAGCCGCACACTTTCTGGACTTCCTGCAGTTTCTCAGACTCACCACGCGCTCTCGAGACACCACACCTTCACGGGCAACTCCCCTGCCTGGAACAACCGCCCGCTCCCCAGTCCCCGCCCGACCCCAACTCCAGGTCACAGCTCAGAGACATGTCCCTGACCCGCCCACCCGGACAGCGGCTTTGCTGTGGGCCCGGCATGGCCTGCGATTCTGCCTTCCTCCCTCTTGACACACCTCTGCCCTCCCACCAGGTCCGCACTGGTCCTGGCGGTGGGTGGCCCCGCACCGCACACAGCGCACAGCGGGGCATGGAGCATGTCCGCTCTCCAGCGGGCCGTGGGCTCCTTCCCACCCCTCCCCATAAAGCAAACTCCCTGGAGCCCACACGGCATGGCGCTCGCCTCTGGCCACCAGAGCCTGCCACCGGCTCCAACAGAGCACCTGACGGAGGAACGGGGAGGAACCTTCTGGAAAGGCTTAGGGCCCTAGATCCCATGGACTCGACAAAGGCTTCAGAATTAGAGGAGGAGAGGGGACGGGTGTGAGGGTGGGTGCACACGGGCCTGTAAATCAAGCTGCTGTGCAGCGCCCGGTCTCCCCGGTTTCCCCGCAGAAACAGGGAAGCAGCTGTAACGCAGGGGCGGGCCTTACAGGAACCCGCTGCCCGCAGGCCGGCTTCCTGGCACTGCTACTGCTAACTCGATTTGGCCTCTCGCTCGGCGGCCTTTCTTGGAAAACGGATGAGCTTTCTACTCTGGTGCCTGGGAGAGGCCGCCCTGTGCTGACAGGTGGGGAGCGGATCCGTCCAGCGGGGACCCGGAGAGCGTGCCCGGGAGTCCCACCAGGGGCAGGATCCGTCCAGCGGGGACCCGGAGAGCGTGCCCTGGAGTCCCACCAGGGGCAGGATCCGTCCAGCGGGGACCCGGAGAGCGTGCCCGGGAGTCCCACCAGGGGCAGGATCCGTCCAGCGGGGACCCGGAGAGCGTGCCCTGGAGTCCCACCAGGGGCAGGATCCGTCCAGCGGGGACCCGGAGAGCGTGCCCGGGAGTCCCACCAGGGGCAGGATCCGTCCAGCGGGAACCCGGAGAGCGTGGCCGGGAGTCCCACCAGGGGCAGGATCCGTCCAGCGGGGACCCGGAGAGCGTGCCCGGGAGTCCCACCAGGGGCAGGATCCGTCCAGCGGGGACCCGGAGAGCGTGCCCGGGAGTCCCACCAGGGGCAGGATCCGTCCAGCGGGGACCCGGAGAGCGTGGCCGGGAGTCCCACCAGGGGCAGGGGAGGCAGAGAAGCACAAAGACTGGGAGCCCGGCTCCTGCACCAGGCCCTCCAGGCGGCGGCTGCTTCCGAGACCGCTGGGCCTGAGGTGGCCTTCACAGGGCGCGCCCGGGGACCCTGGGGCTCCGCTGCCCATGCCCGGTGTGAGGCCCCACCAGGGAACCCGACACATCCAAAGACTCCAAATGCACAGCCCCGGGGTGGGGGTCAGTCCGGGTGGGGGTCAGTCCGGGTGGGGGTCAGCCCGGGTGGGGGTCAGCCCGGGGTGGGGGTCAGTCCGGGTGGGGGTCAGTCCGGGGTGGGGGTCAGCCCGGGGTGGGGGTCAGCCCGGGGTGGGGGTCAGTCTGGTGGGGGTCAGCCCGGGTGGGGGTCAGTCCGGGTGGGGGTCAGCCCGGGTAAGGGTCAGTCCGGGTGGGGGTCAGTCCGGCTGGGGGTCAGTCCGGGTGGGGGTCAGCCTGGGGCGGGGATCAGCCTGGGGTGGGGGTCTGTCCCAGGGTGGGGGTCTGTCCCAGGGTGGGGGTCTGTCCCAGGGGGGTCAGTCTGGGTGGGCGTCAGCCCGGGTTGGGGGTCAGCCTGGGGTGGAAGTCTGTCCTGGGGTGGGGATCTGTCCCGGGGGGGGGGGGGTCAGTCCCGGGGGGGGTCAGTCCCGGGCAGGGGTCAGTCCCAAACCCAAGACTGGGAGAGGCTGAGGGTGGGATCAGACTCTGGGGTGGAGGATGGGAGACCCAGAAGAGGTCCCTGCGGCAACCCCACCTCCGGGCCCCAGCCTGAGAGACAGGCCCAGTGAGCAAGAGGGCTCCAGCCCCCTTTGCTAGTGACCAGGAGCGTCACGGACGCCATCACCGGGCCACGGCAGCCGGAGCTGAAGGGCAGAGGCTGATGCTGTCCTTACACAACTCGCCGTGTTGGCCCCGGTGCCGGCTCTGCCCTGCGCCCGGCCTGCCTCCAGCAAAGCCTCCTTCGACCAGGTCTGGGCCCCGCCCTCCCCCTTCAGGCTGCTCTGGGCTCCCCCACTTTAAAAAGCAATATTTACGGGGTCTTCCAAAATTCCTCCCACTGGATGGCTCTTCTCCTTCCTGTAAAACTCCTCAAACTGTAGCTTAACTGACCCCTCCCCCCCAACAAAGTCAGGCGGCCACACGAGGAGAATGCAAGCCCAAGTCCCCCAGAGCTCAGGACAGAAGCGGGGTGCGGGACTGGGAGCCCCTAGAAATGGCTGTCTCAGCTGAGGGAACACGCACACCCCATTGCAGAAATCATGTTCCAAGTTTGGCTTCTAGAAGAGAACAATCTAATTTTTGAAAGCTTCATAAGTATATGCATTTTTTTATATAAAACAACTTTAATGAATCCACTTCCGCCTGACAGAGTAGAGGAACCCAAAGCTCCTGGATTTTAAAAGCTTCCATTAAAGCAGCTTTTCTTTTTTCAAAAAATAATGAATCGGAAAATAAGTCTGGCGCCCGGTGAGGCCCAAGGCCGGCAGGAGGCTCCCGACGCCGAGGAGCAGAGCGGCCGCAGCGCCTCCCCGTCCCCGTCCCCGGAGCAGCGGGGTCCTGCCGTTTGGCAGGCGGCACAGCGTCTTCATCTGCAACCCAGGCTCATAAATGACGGTAAAAAGCGGGTGAGATGGAGACAAGAATGTGCTCCCGAGGAGGAGGGAATGCAGGACAGAGCCCCAGGTTTGTGGCCCCCGACAGCCCCCAGCTAACGTGGGACCCCCGTCCCCCCTCAGACCTACTAAACCCAAAGCCCTACCTTTCCAAGCCAGGCCTCGGCTGGCGGGCCTCCGTGAGAGAAAGGTCTGTGACCCAACCACGCAGGTGTGCACCCCCTTCCCAAGATCTGCCTGGGACCCGGCCCTGAGGAGGGGCAAGCAGTGCCCCAGGCTGCCTACCCACCGGTCAGAGGCCAAGATAAATGGCCGTGGTGGCCGCCAGCTAGGACAGCAGGTAGCGCTGAGCGTGCACCTGCGTCACCTCCACGGGCAGACTCAGTCATTCAGGAGCTCACGCAGTACCCGTTACATACGTCAGGCGCCGTCCCCACACCAGACACACGGTGGGAAAGTCGGAGGGGCCCTGCTTCTTCCAGCCTACATTCCACAGAACCTCAGAACTAATCCGCTGTGACTGTGCTCAGAGCCCCAAAGGCGGGATGAGCCGAGTGGAGCCCTCATCCCAGCGCGGCCGCTCTGCCCCCCAGGATGCTCTAGACCAGTGGTCGGCAAACTCATTAGTCAACAGAGCCCAATACCAACAGGACAACGACTGAAATTTCTTTTGAGAGCCAGATTTTTTAAACTTAAACTTCTCCTAACGCCACTTCTTCAAAATAGACTCGCCCAGGCCGTGGTATTTTGTGGAAGAGCCACACTCAAGGGGTCAAAGAGCCGCATGTGGCTCGCGACCCGCAGTTTGCCGACCACTGCTCTAGACAAAACGGACTATTCATTTGCCTCCACATCTGTCCTTCCTTGCCTGCTCCCATCCTCCCCTCAAGCATCCAATTCACCGGCCAACCCCAACTCCACGCCACCTGGTGAGCCTCTCCTGGTCCCCCCGCCCCCCCCCCCCGCCACCTCTCCCTCTGCACGTCCCCGCTCAGCCTCCACCCTGGAGCCAAGGCCTGGCACAGCACAGGTGAGGGGGTCACAGCGACAGCTCACCCACAGGCAACCTGAGCGTGGAATTCGGGGCAGGAAACAGTTGTTGGGGGCGGCCTCCAGGGAGAAGCTGATCAGAGCCGACGCTGGAGGAAGTTAGGGGGTGGAAGGGGAGGGAGGAGCAGGTCCCCGGCCTGGCCAAAAGCTCCCAGGGGTCATGCAGGGAGCGCACCCCAATGAGGCTGGAGGACCAGGGACCCTGAGGCAAGCAGCTCTGGGAGGCCCCTGCAGTTCCCTCAGCAGAGCCCTGAGCAACCTGCTGAAGCAGGTGTCCAGCCGTGGGGGACTCACAGGGAGGGCTTCCCCGAGCATCCAGGCCGGGATGTGGGCCCAGCAGGGGCAGCCAGGCGAAGGTGAGGGACGGATCCGGAGCCCGTGGGAGGAACTGGCCCCTGAAATCTAACCCTTGCCATCATGGCCGCTGTCCCCAGGAGTGATCCCCCCACATGAGGAAGGACAGCGCCGGGGAACGGAAGCTGGATGACGCTGCTCACTCAAGGTCGCACACAGCACATTGAGGGCACAGGGAAGGTCCAGTCTTGGGGTGTGGAGGACACGGGAGGGGCTGGGAAGGCAGCCCCGCAGGGACCTCACGTTCGTGGTGTGTGGGCTGGGTTCAAATCCTGCCCCTGGGACTTACCAGGGGTGTCAGGCCACATAACCATGAAGCGAGCCCAAGCTTCCTCCCTCCAAAGTGGGGGCAGGAACGCCTGCCCCACTGCCCACCTGGGGAGGTGGGAGGGCTCTGTGACACGGGCATGGTGAGTGGCAGTGGGCGGGGCTCAGCCCAGAGCAGCTGTGACAGCATATCCTCTATGATCGGCTGCGGACAGGGAGGCAGAGGTGGCCTAGGGCCCGGGAGAAGGCGTCAGCCTGGAGGACTGGCTGGTGGGAGGACCAGCAAAAGCACCTGCTGAGGGCCAGCACCCCCCAGCCAGACGCCCAAGGTAAGCCACGCCTTCTCCGAGGCAGCGCCGAGCAGCAAGGTCATTAGGAAAGTCCTGAGAAACGGACATTCCCGGCTCCTCGAGTAAAGAAGGAAGCGTGGCCCCAGGGCCCAGCGGGGAGACAGACACGTGACTATCTCACTGGTGTCCCATTGGCCACACAACACGCATGTCCACACCGGGTGACTTCTTGGGAATGACGTCTCATTCAGAAACAAGCGGAACCCCACTGCCTGGGAAGCACCCCAAAGCAGCCAGCGGGGAAGGACTTGACCTTTCGGGTCATGGCCGGCCAGGACACTGAACTCAAAACCTGCTCAACAGGGACCCAGAGCCAAGCCACTGAGCTGAGGCACCACCTTATGCCTCACCCTGCTCACCCCTCCAGGCCTGTCACAGAGGAGCCGCCCACCCATCAGGGGACCCCATGATCTGAGCCATCAAAGCTGCTCACCCTCAGGTACAGGCAGGACGGGAGGGCGGGGCAGGGACTCAGAAAGACAAGGGGCGGGTGTCCTCAGCTATCACTGTGCAAATCGCTGTCACATGCATTGGCCTGACAAACATGTGCAGGCACCCCGTGTGCGCCAAGCACCCAGTGTGCGCCAGGAACGAGCTGGACGCTGGGCACAGGGCAGGGAGCAAGCAGGCAGCAAAAGCAGCGGAGAGAAATGATGCGATTTCACAGCACACACTCAGGCAGTCCCACTGTCCCCATCCTCCAGATGAAAACGCTGGGGGGAACTCGGCCACAGACTCAGAAACATCCCCCCTCCCCCGCGTTGCGGCTGAATGTAAGACACGGAGCGGGGAGGGTCCGGAGGGATTGGGCTCTAGACCTGCTCTGCCCTCAGGTGGGACCACCCTGGGAGAGGTGACCACACACACCGGCGGGCGAGCTCACTGCAGGGCTGCTTCCTGGCTTTCACACTTGTCCCTGCCTCACTCTCAGCTCCTCCTCCTCAGTCCCCAGGAGGGCACGGGATCAAAGGCAGCGACAGCAGGCAGTGGCCTCTGCGCAGCGGCCTGGTCCCTGAACTCCTCCAGGACCCCTTACGGAGCCGCCCGCCAGCCTGTCTGAGCAACAGTCATCATCCACCTCCAAGGGGCAGAGGGCATCTGGCCTCCAGGGACACCCCCCAGTCCCTCTCATTTGGATGCTGGCCAGGTGTGGCGGGCACAGGGGTGTGAGAGGATTGCCTCCCTATGGGCAGGTCCATCCCGGGGGACAGCAATGGGGACACAGGTCCCTCTGAGGCCCATGCCTCGCCCGCCACTTCGATGTCCTCACTGATGACAATTCAAACAAAGCACCCCCAGCAGGTCGGGATCTGGAGCTGCTGGTGGCCCCGGGGCCAGGCCCAGAGCAACCACGGCTCCCACAGAGACGCTCGGGGACAGGGAGCACACGCATGCTCTGTAAACAGAGGCGCAGGCGCACAGAGGGCATGGCGACCCCGATCGTGACAGCGAGAGCACACACCAGGTCACTCGGCACGTCCCCTTCAAGAAACAGACCAGCAGTTCGCTAAAAAAGAATTGCTTTTAGCTGACTTCATCTTTTAGCCTCAAAGGCAGCAGAAACATTTCTGGAGAGAGGTTAGCCCTGTGAAGTCATGTTCCAGCCGGGCCGGAACGAGACACCCAGGCTCCCCCCGCACCCCCCCAGACTGCCGTGCAGAAGCCGGAGGAAACTGAGCCGGAAGAAGGAAGCAGTGCTGGCTGCTGTCCCCAGATCACAGCTCCCCTTTCCCGCCCTCTGGTCAGCCAGGGGCAGCCCCTGGCAGCTGTGCAGTCATCTGGGTGTGACCTTGAACTATGACCCAGCAGAAGGATGATCCAGTGCCCTTTGGTCGCTGAGCTGCTACCTGGGCCCTCCCCCAGGTAACACTGACTTGGGGCATCTCAGCCAGGGGTCTGCTGGGACCCCAGGACCTGCTCCGTGTGCACACAGATGAAGCCAGAAGCCGAGGGAGGGGTCCTGCAGACCTCAGGAGGGCGCCTGTGCAAAGGCCCGCGCTGTGGGGGTAAGCAGGCCAGGCTGGGCCGCCCTCGGGACAGCGGCTGAGGCAGACACAGGGCACCTCCTTGGCTTAGGCTAATGCTGGAGGGGGACCCCAAGAGGACCGTCCTTCCTCAGAGCAGAGCCTGAGGGACGGGACCTGGAGAGTCCAGTCAGGGGCGGTTCCCATGAGTCTGTGTACACGGATTAACTGTACCTGGGTCACATCAGGAGGGAGAGGTCAGCCCCCGGCGGCAGGTGACCTGACTCCCCCTGGGTCCCCCCACCTGTGGATCACCCCACCTGCTCCACTCATATCCACATTGCAACTGACAGGCTCCCCACCTCACCAGCGCCTTGGCCTAGAACCTTCTGCACCCGTCTCCCACACATCCAGGCCTCTGCGGGGGAGCCCACCCCTTCGCTGTGTCAGGTGGCCCGTGGGTCTGCTCTAGGCCCACTTCCGAGTGGAGACCCCTTCACCTGAGAACTGCGCCCCGCAGCGCCAAGCTGGGCCTCCTCCGGCCCTGAACGTCCAGGCGCTCCGGCTCGCACCCCCGCCAGGGGCCAGCACCTCTCACGTGCGGTTTGGGCAGTGCTCAGGTGAAAGGGCCATTCTGCCTAGGAAGCACATCTGTCAGTTCCGTGCACAGCGCCGCGGGGCAGGGAGGGACACTGGCCTTGCCCTGCATCGTGACTAACCGGGACATACTCCACCCAAACGTGGGCTATCAGTGACCGCTTCCTGCGCCGTTCAGGGAAACCACAAGCCCAGGTCCTCCCGTGGCCATCGACAGCTCACTCAGGTGCCCGGGCAGACAAAGTGCGTCTCCCGAGGCCAGGAACTCCTCGTTTTCCCAGAGGAGCCGTGGCCAGTCCGCCCGCTCAATCCTGCCTCCACTGAAGAAACGGAACGGGATTATGATACAAAGTGACCAGGCTGCTTGCGGTTATTACTGTACTTGACCGTGTTATGCTTTGATTTGGTGCCTTTTAATTAAATTTAAATTGATCCAGCAGTTCCAGCAATGATTTCTCAATACTCAGGAGATTCTGAAGATGCCGGAATTCATATTGCACAGTCACCTGTCAATAACAACTGCTGGGGAAAGCCGCACACGGGGCGCCACGCACGGCCTGTCCCCCCGAGCAGTGCAGGGAGGCCAAGCAGGCCTTCAGGTGGCTGTGGGTGCGGCCTCACCTCCCCACACCCCAGGGCCCTGTGAATAGGATGTTGTCAAAGTTAATCAAAGTGTATTTTTATTTATTTACACAAATACTATTTCATGTATATATATACACACACACACACATATATATATATATATATATATATATATATATATGTGTGTGTGTGTGTATATATATCAATGACTCTCTTTCATCACTGATGTTTTATCTCTCCCTCCCTGAAATCAATAAAATATATATATATATATATATTTTATTGATTTCAGGGAGGGAGAGATAAAACATCAGTGATGAAAGAGAGTCATTGATCGGCTGCCTCCTGCATGCCCCACACTAGGGAATGAGCCCACAACCCAGGCATGTGCCCTGACCAAGAATTGAACTGTGACCTCCTGGTTCATAGGTGACGCCGACCACTGAGCCACAGGCTCCAAGTGTATTTTTAAAAATTGTGTGTTACTTCTCCAACTCTCCACCCCAAGAAAGTAAAATGAGCTCGGACTATGGTTCCAACTATCAACTCCAACGGCCAGGCCGGGAGGGAGACAGGGCCACCGTCCTGGGCTGGGACTGATGGGGCGCATCTGGAGGTGGGCAAGCTGCCAAGTCCGCGGCACAAAAACCTTTCCTGGGAAGAGCGCTCGGCCCTCACTTCCAACACCGAGCCCAGGTGAGCATGTGCGGTGGCGGTGCCGGCTGCCTGGGCCAGGAAGCAGGTGAGCTATGGCAGCACCGGGGAGATGGAGACAGAGGCCTGGCACCGGCCCGCCCACACGGAGAGCTGGGCCTCACTGGACTCTGGGTGCCCTGCACGGGCCCCAGGCCAGGGCTGCGCTGGTGGCCGGACAGTAAAAGCCCCTTCCTCTGACACAGCCTCTGGGGACAGATGATCCACAGACAAGGAGAGGACAGGACAGCAGGCAGCTGAAAGGCCTGGGAGAAACCCAGCAAGCGGAGGTGGAGTGCGCTTCAGGGAGGGCGGTGAGGAAGCCGGGCGGGGGTGGAGGGGGCGTTCTGAGCAGAGCCGAGGGGACATGACGCGGTGAGAACTGTCTGGGTCCCGGGCAGGAGGCACAGCAGGGCACAGGCATGGAGAGCGGGGAGCTGAGGCCTAGGATCACGAAGGACTCGGGAGTGTACCCGAAGTGTGCGGGGTCTGGGCAGGGGCACAGCAGAAGGGTCACCAGGGGCGCTCTCTCTCAGAAGCCAGGCCCCAGGGTCCAGCTAGATGGCTCTGGCCCAGGGGATGGCACCCATCATGCCCGTCGGGCTGGCCTGGTACCTGCTGCTCATCTCGGTCATCGATGTCTCACCGAGAGGAACTGTCATCGGGGGACGGTGCACACTCGCTGCGGGAGGAGGCACAGGGGCCTCCAGAGGCGCCCGCTTCTGAAGGTCACGGCGCGGCAGTTGGACGGAGCCCAGGCCGCCTCAGCTGCCACATTTGAGGCCTGCCCTGAGCATGCCTGGCTGGGAAGTGTCCCCGAGTCCAACGGCAGCGCCTCGCTGTCCTTTAAAGTCTCTGCCCCCCCGCCCCCCAGGCATGTGGGAGCTGGGGGGCGGAGGGGCCGCTGGAGGGCACGGCTGAGGCTGCGACTCCCTCACCCCCCTTGCAGCGTGAGCGCCTGGAGGGCAGGCTGTGTCCCTGTGCCGTCCCAGAGCCCAGATGTCTGGCGACTCAGCAAACAGCGAGTGGTGACGATGCCGCCCGGCTCCGGACACCCCCACGCCTCCTGCCTCACCAGCTCAAGGGCAGTGGGAACCACACGCCGGACTTCCATAAGGCAAAGCAACCAAAAGCAGTTAGAACAGACAGATCACAGCCCTTTAAACTCTGAGGCCAAGCAGGGACGTCTGCAGTGGAGACAGACCCCCTCCCCTCTGAGACCCGGGGACCCTCCAGCGACAGGGAGGCCGTCTGGGGCGCTCCCGCTGGCCGCCCCGCGTGGCCCAGGCAGGAGGGTTAAACTTGGCTCTACTGCGTGTTCTGATTTACTGCAGAAACCGGCCCTGGCCCCAGGCAAATAATAACTATGAAAATATTCACACAGCACCTTCCGCCCTCCCTTCAGGGAAAGACTGTGGCACTCCGAAGTGAGGGGGAGGGAAAATTAAATAAAACGTACATTTAAATAACAGCCACCGCGCGGGGATGGGAGGCAGATTTCTGAGCCAACTTCCAAATCCGCGCCGCTCTGATGTGCCTTGGAAACAATCTCCCTCTGCCTTCTGTTGCCTAAACAGTAATTATTAAAGGCATCAATTAAACACGCCCAGCCCGCCGTTCCCGCCGCCGTCCCTGGCTGTCCCCGGCCCTGCCTGCAGCACCGGCCACCCTGCACTGTGCCGGGGCGGGGCCGGTCAGAATCAGCCTCTTCTCTGCTCCATGTGCCACGCTGTCAGGCCCGAGTGGGCGGGCAGCTCCTGACATGAGGCTCTCCTGCCACCTCCAATTAGCATTCAGCCCAGACCCAGGCCGGATTGGCATCAAGCCGCCGCCTCTGTCAGCATGGCACCCCCCCGCCCCCCCCCCGCACCCTCCCAGGAAGAGGACCGCCCCGGATCGGCTCGCCAGGCCCATTTCCACATGACATGAAAGAGGAAACCCCTCTTCTTAGCATCCGGATCACAGAGTAGCCCTTCCTGGCTCGTCAGGAGGGGTCGAGGGCAATCGGGGGGACTCCATGGCCAGAACGGCGACATTCGCTGGGCAAGGGGGGCACCAGCTCACATCCACGGGCACCTGGAGGGAGGGGTGGCTGGTGCCCCCCAGACTGCACCAGCAGCCACTCTGCACCTCATAACCCTTCACTGAGCACCTTCTGTGTTCAAGGCGCTGGGTCTGGCCCCAGAGCACGAGAGAGATGCAGGTATTATCCCCAATATGTCACACACACACACACACACACACACACACACACACACACACACAAATTATTAATAAATATGCCACCTGCCAAATGACAACAATCCATTGTGCGGGGCGGCGGCGGCGGGAGTGGGCGGCAAGGATAAAACCCAGGGAAAACGGAACTGAAACCTACGGGGGTCCCCATTACCCGGGACTAGCAGAAGGGACAGGCAAAGCTTCAGTGCCACGCTAAGGAGCGGAGGCTTTCTCCTGCCGAGCGGGGTCCCTGACAGCAGGGCGGGTTGAGCCAGGAATGACTGGGGGGTCACGAGGGCCCACACTGGGGCAGTGAAGGGAGAGGTAGGGCGAGAGAGAAACATCAATATTAGCGAGACACATCGATTGGTTGCCTCCAACACACACCCTGAGGATCGAACCTGCAACCCCTCAGAGTGCAGGCTGATGCTCTAACCACTGAGCCCATCACCCAGGGCTCAAAGCTGAGTTTTTAAGACACTTTTACTAAAGTATAATTAGCAGACAATCAGAAGTACATACCTTAATGTTTGGAGAGTATTAACAGCTACACACACCCGGGCCATCCCAGCCCCAGAGGGCAGGCGGTCCATTTCCAGCGCCCAGACACTTCCCCTTCCAGCCATTTCCCTCCCTGCCCCCGGGAGACCACTTTGGTCACCGCAGATTGGCCGCCTGAGTATGTACAGGTGACCTTGAACAACCCAGGCCTGAACTGTGCATGACCATGTATGTGTGGGTCTTTTAATAAATACCTGAGCTGTTTGCGATCTGCAGAGGCAGGGCCGGCTACACGTGTCAATCTAGAGCAGCCGTGGGCAAACTACGGTCCGCGGGCCAGATCCGGCCCGTTCGGCTGTTCTATCCGGCCCGCGGAGCCGAAAGAGCGGAGGGTTCTCTTGCTCTCCCCTCCGCTCCTTTACTTTGAATTTATATCAGTTCACACAAACACTCCATCCATGCTTTTGTTCTGGCCCTCCGGTCCAGTTTAAGAACCCATTGTGGCCCTCGAGTCAAAAAGTTTGCCCACCCCTGATCTAGAGGCCATTTTATATAGGCGACCTGGGCATTCTCGGGGCTCGTATTCAAGGGCGTCCTGGAACCCCCCCCCCCCCCCGCAGATACTGACAGACAACTAAGTTTTGTGGGAGTCAAATGCTGTGTGTGGATTTCTGACTGTGTGGGGGAGGGGGAGGAGCCCCTAACCCCTGTGTTGCTCAAGGGTCAATGCACTTGTTTTCGAGATCCATTCATTGGTTTGTATCAGCAGTTCATTCTTTTTATTGCTCCGTAGCATTCCATTGGGATCGTTTATCCATTTTTCAGATGATGGATAGTTGGGCCACTTCCAATCGGGGCCTCTATTATAAACATTCTGTACAAGTTCTTTTGTGAACACATATTTTTATTTCTCTAAGGCTAATACTTAAGAGTGGACTTGCTGGATCAGATCATAGACGTTCAACTTCACAAAAATGGCCAAGCAAGTCTCCAAAGAAGTTATACCACTTAATGCACCTACCAGTCGCCCAACAATCTCACCGATATTTAATGTTGGTGGTTTTCCATTTTAGCCATTCTAATGGACGGTATCTCCAGTGGTTGTAATTGTACTTCCCTGATGAGTGATGCCAAGCATCCTTCCACATTTACCGGCCACTCACAGATCTTCTTTTGTAAAGTACGTCTTAAAAGTGTCTGCACATTTTAACAAAGATATATTTGTGTAATCACAACAATAATCAAAATAGAGAACATTTCTATCACCCCAAGAAGTCCCCTTGCGCCCTTCCATCATTAATTCACCTCCGCCTTCAACCCTCCAGCAACCCCTGACCTCTTTTTTGCTTTTCCGGAGTGTCACACAAATGTGACCAGGCAGGGGTAGCCCTGGAGGCTGGATCCTTTTCACTAAGCGGGACGCACTGTGAGAGGCAGTCACACCATTTCTTTCTTTTTACTGCTGGGCAGCATTCCCATGGAGTGGTGCATTCCTCACCAGCTGAGTGACATTTGGGTGTTCAGCTTTCGGAAATCATGTCAAGCCACTGTAGTCACTGACGTGTGAGTTTCTGAATGACCACCTCCTCACACCTAGCAGTGGCTGCTGGGTCACGCTATAGAACCGATCTAAGTTTTCTGAAGACTTGGTTTATAAGAAACTGTCAAACTTCTTTCCAAATGGATTCTGCATCCCCACCAGCAGAGGAGCTGGTGTTATCAGGGTTTTATTTGTCTTGTTTGGACGACTTACTAATATAGGTGTGTCCTGGCATCTCACTGTGGTTTTTACGTTCATTTCCCTGGTAACTAATGATGTGAAACATCTCCCCTGTGCTTGGCTGCCATCTGTACATCTTCAAGTGTCTATTCAAGATCTCTCGCCCATTTTTAAAGTGGGCTGCCTGTATGTTATTAAGTTTTAAGAGTACTTCATGTATTCTGCATACCAGTCCTTTCTTAGACATACATTTTGCAAATGTGCCCTCCCACACTGTGGCTTGTCTTTTCAGTGTCTTAACAGTATCCTTGGAAGAAGAGCACTTTTACGTTTTAATGAAGTCTGAAGTCCTGCTCTCTCTTACGGATTGTGCTTTTGGTATCTAAGAAATCGTTGTTTATTCCGAGGGCATGAAAACGTTCTCCTGTGTGTTCTAGAAGCTTCATGGTTTTGATCTAAACTTAGGTATCTGCATGATCCATCCCGAGGTAATTTTTGTAGATGGCGCAGGGTGTGGGTTGAGGTGCATGGGTTCTTGCTATGACACCCAGTTGTTCTTGCCGCCCAACTACTCCACGAGGGTTTGTGGAGAAGACTGCCCTTTCTCCAATGAACCGCCTTGGCACCTTTGTCAAATTCACTGACCATCCACAGGGGGTCTCTTTCTGGACTCTCTATTCTGACCCCTTGATCTGTGTCTATCTTTTCACAATTCCACACAGTCTTGATGATTGTAGCTTTAGCGGAAGCCTTCAAAATCAGACAATGCCATCGTCTGTATAGCTTTGTTCTTTTTCAAAATTGATTTGGTTCGCCCTAGTCGGTTTGGTTCAGTGGATAGAGTGTCGGCCTGCAGCCCAAAGGGTCCCAGGTTCGATTCCAATCAAGGGCACGTACCTTGGTTGCAGGCTCCTCCCTGGCCTAGTCACTGGTCAGGGCACATGCAGGAGGCAACCAATCGATGTGTTTCTCTCACATCCATGTTTCTGTCCTTCCCTCTCTTCCACTCCCTAAAAATCAATGGGAAAATATCCTCGGGTGAGGATTACCAAACCAAAAAAATTGATCTGGTTTTTCTAGGTCCTTTGCATGTCCATATAAAGTTCATAATCAGCTTGACTAAGGTTTGACTAGGATAGCACCAAATTAGTAAATCAGATTAGGAAGATAAACATCTTAACAACACTGACTCTCTCGATGTTGGATTTCATTTCTAGCAGCAATGTGCTGTACTTTTCAGTGCATACGTCTTACACAGATTTACTCAGTTTTATCCGAAGGTAGGTGATGTTTTTGAAGCTACTGCAAATGGCACTGACATTTTAATGTCATCTTTTTTACTCATTTGTAGAAAAACAACTGAGCATGTATCTCGGAGCCTGGTTGAAGCCACTTGTTCAGATAGCATGTGTGTATAAATCCCCCAAAGACTTTTCATAATCATACTGTTTGCAATAACAGTTAGTTCGGTTCTGAATTTAATTTGTATGGAACTCCAAAAGCTGGGTGCTCTGCAATGACTGGAAAGTGTCAGAAGTTTCAGGAAAGAAAAAACACGGAGAGAATCACTTTGATGGCACAAGTGGACATAGTGACATCTTGAGCTCGGAGGGGTAGATCCTCTTCCTGTTGGATGAACACTGTGTTCTAGGGGTGACGGGAGGCTGTCGGACTGCGTGGCAATGGTGCCACTGTCGGGGACTCTGGTGGCTGTGATAACTTAGACAGTTTCTAAGTTCTCCTCCACGGCAGCTCCTTCTCCTAAGCGCACGCAGCAGGTGCTTCTGGGTGTCCTTAGCCTCTAATATCCGGGTACGTGCCATAAGCTTGCGGGAAGAGGATCTCTCTCGGCCTGGGAAACAGACTTTGGGTCTCAAATGTACTTTCCAAATAGCTCTCGATTTCATCCGTGGGGCTGTGCAAAGGTCTCCTTTCTAGGCACTGACAATCCAACAATGATACACACACAGCAGTGTGTGGAATGTAAAAACCAAAGACCCTGTTTAACAGGGAGTCAGCGCCACGTTTATGGCTCCATCAATGAATGCACTGAACAGGGAGCAGACTGACAGAAGAGACTTGACAAGGGCTGAGACTTCATGTGTATTTCTGCCACCCTCTGCCTCACTCCCATCCTGTCACCCTCTGCCTCACTCCCATCCTGTCACCCTCTGGAATCTGACCCCGGTCCTCAGTCACATCTACGGTATCACCTAGGATCTGTGGAAGTTAATTACTGCCTCCATCACAAAAGTCAAGTAATTATTTATCTCGCCAGTGTGTTCCGCCTAGGGGTCTCAGGGTGACTGTTTTTATTAGAAGGTAGTAAAACTATGCAGGGTTGGGCAAAAGTAGGGGTGAGTATGTGCAGCGCCGTTTATCCCCATATTATTAATTACTGTATTATTTTCCACACAATTGTAACCCTACCCCGGCCCCACCCTGTACACCTGGGTGCACTTGTGCGTTGTCTATATAATTTTTAACGGAAAAATAACTCCAGAGCCCTCCACTGCCGTTCTCTCAAATGCAAGGCAAGTGATTGCTGAGGTTCCTATTATGCTCACCCTTAAATCATACTGTTTGGTCTGGCTGTATATCCAGCCCTACGGGGAGTTGTGCAAAGGCATATATTTGGCAAGCTTTCAAACCACGGCTACAAAACATGTGCTGAAGAAAATGATTCAAAATATTAAGAAAGCAGTCATTTATTTCAGGACGCCTGCTCACGTGAGACAATAAGCTGCTTCCCAGAATAGGCGCCATCCATCAGGACACCACCACGTGCAGGCATGCGCTGGCGGGGGCCTGCCTCTCAGCCATCACACGCAGTGACGGCCATTCATCACCCGCAGTGCGTCCGGGGACAGCAGCAGCCTGGCACACCTGCAGGATGGCGCAGGCCCCACCCCAAGAGGCACCCAGAGCCCGACTGGGTGTTGCTCCACATCCGCCTGAGAGCCCGCGGGGCACGGAGGGACGGAAGTCAGGAGCGAGCACCTTGGGCTGGTCTGTAGCACCCACTTCTCTGTCCAACAGAACCAACCAGGGCTCGGGCCGGCCAGGTACCGGTCTGGGTCGCTATGTGAGGAGAGGTCCCGCCAGGAGGCAGGAGAGACGGGCCAGCGGAAGCAAAGGAGAGTCAGTCCCTCCAGAGCGGCCCCTGGAAACCCTGTCCCCCCGAGGGCCACCACAGGCCAAGGCCACCCAGGACTGGCCCCGACACTGGCCCCGGCTCTCACGTCCATGAGTTTCACCTCACCTGCTTGAAACCTGGATTGTAGCATCTCTTTCCATCACTGAGGAAGGGGCACAGGTGGACTTGTAGAGTACCCTTAATAGCCGGTCTCCTCCACACCAGGACACACTAACATTTGGCATTTCTCCACCACCTTTAAGAAAAACTGCACGAGCCAACCGCACAGATGGACCGTCAGCACAGGGCGTGGGCGAGCTAGTGGCCTCACCCTCGTTCGTTTTAACAGACTGCCCTGCCCCGCACACGGCGGGAGCCTGCGGACGAGGAGTCCACGCAGGGAAGCGGGGGGTGTCCAGGCAGAGCCCCGAGGGTGGACCTCGCGCCCGGGATGCAGAAGGCAGAATCCTGGCTCTTCTGAGCTTCGGGCTTGCAATGCAACCCTCGTCCTCATTTTCGCAGATACTCTTCCATGCTGTGCCTGCCGACCCTGAGCGTCAACCCTCGCCTTTCTCCGGCAGAGAAACGGCGCCCTCAAAGGGAAAGGCTGGCTTCGGGACTCGCACTCTGATGGGCTTGGAATGGAAGGTTAAGGCTCCTGGCTCCAAGCTGCCCGAGCTACGCCCCGCCTCCCAGGCCCTCCGTACAAAGCAGCTGCTCTCGGGACATTTCCAGCTTCGTTACCAGGCTGTTTTAAGCGGGTATTTTTCGGCCCTGAGTTTGCCGCCATTTAAAATGTTTGCTAGTTAGCAGTAATTATGGAAATGCAGCAGCCATTTCTATTTTTAAAAGGGAACCCCATTTAGCCTTCTTACATCCTGCAAGGTTTAAAATAGCTAGTCCGGTGATGTTTTCACTTAATTCAAACTGTCTGTGTGTATTTAAATACAGGTTCAGCAGAAAGCAAAGCAAGTCAAACATTTACTTTCTATTAAACATCTAAACCGGAAGATTAAACCTACTTTACATTTAACAGAAGCAGCCTGCGCACCTCCCGGAGCAGGGCTGATGTTTAAGAGGCAATCAATTTAGGAAGACATCGATGGATTGCTTTAAACTCTTCAAAAAAGGCAAAATACTTTTGAGCCAGTCTTTTCATTATAGTATCTTCCAAAGAACCTACGGAGCCTTTATTCCTTCCAAACCTAAGGCTTTTTAAAGGCAACTCTTGCCCCTAATTCCACATGAAATATTCAGCACAGCGTAATTAAATTTCAGCCCGTGCTATTCTTACTGGATTTTATTAGGTTCACAGAAATAGAGGGAGGCATCATGTTTGCAACAAACTTCCCAGCAACTTCGCATTCACAGTGAGTACCTGGTTCTCAAATGGAACTGAAAATGCAAAACCTACTCCGAAGGCCCGTTCCAAGCCAGGACAGACCGGAGGCACCAAAAAGCAGCTCACTCCGGCGTCACACCCAGCCTGCGAGCACACCGGCCCGGTGCTCTGCTTCCGTAACGGCGCTGGCCCCGGCGCCACTGCGCACAGATCTCCGTTTTCAACATGCAAACACCGGAGCCCGCGTCACTTCTCAATGTGCGTCTCTGGTGCGTAAGTAAAACAGAAAGGAAAAGGCAGGCAAGTCAAATCCATCCATGGCTGAAAGAAATGTGCAGGCTGAGGAAGTATCTGGCTGGCTGGGTCATGTGATTTGCAGGCAGGGGGCTCGATGTTTTTGGCCATGATTGTAAATTACACAACTCACATCTTCACGTTTCCCAGCCGGTGTCAGTAAACCACAAATGAACACAAACACCTCCCTGCCAGAGAGGCGGCCTGGGTCACAGGGCTCCAACGTTCAAGGACAGGGGAGGGTAAGAACCACGCAGTGACCCACAGCCGAGTCCACTGGCCAATGGAAGCCCAGAGCCCCGGCTCGTCTAACTTCCTCGGGATGAGTCCCAGGGGATCCCAGAGGGACGCAGCTAGCACCACGTGCGACTCCCCCGGAACGTGCACGCGACGCTGGCGCCTCCGTCTGGAGTTCTGCACACACACCGACAGGCGCTCTCCGAGCAATGGCCACCCGGCTCCCCAGCCAGCCAGCCAGCCAGACAGCCGCCTGCTGTGTGACCTCCTCCCGGCACCCAGCCTGACGAGGGACCCACAACAACAAAGCTCCCGCACAAAACCGCCGAAGGGAGCAGCAGCCAGCCCGCTCGAGGCGCAGGCCGCCACCAGGCCGCCCGAGTCCGCAGGCGCCAGGCTAGAATCAGGCAGGTACTTGGGTGCGCTGTCAGCTTCGAAAACAGAAAAGATGGTTCTTTAATGAGACGGTTAGAACTTCAAAAGGTTGAAAACACCTTACTTCTTACACTTGACTTTGGCTTTGTAGATTCTATTGATTAAAAATAAATAAATAAATAAATAAAAAACACCCACCAAACTCAGCAAAAGTGGTCAGTGCGACTGAACAGTCTAAGAGCTGCCACTCGTGGTTTCAGAAAGGACCAGTGAGAGGCAGCCAGACATGGAGACAGACCCGAAACAAAGCCAACATGACCACAGCAACGCCTCCGCCACGGGAGCAGCTGTTAGGCTTTAGAGAAGAGCAACCCCGCCGCCCCCCACCCCCCACCATCCTTGCGCAAACATTTTATAACGCTCACTTCTACTTCTGACGGGATCCAAATGTTTAAATAAGACGCTCTGCTCCCTTTCAAGAACCGGGCCATTTATCACTTTCTCCAACGACATCATCTCCTCGGCCAAGTGTTTCCGTGGCTCTCATAAAAAAGACACTGCCCGTGTCTACAATGTCAAGGTTTCTCTGCAGCACAACGTGCAGCCCCAAGTTCACAAAGAGGACGTGGCCTCAAAGAGGCTGCAGTTGTGCGGGGCCTGTGGACGCGCAGGGCAGCAGACCACGATGCCCCGAGGCACAGGACCGTGAGGTTCTGTTACATCAGCCTAGTGATGCTGACCTCAGGATATTCAATAGGATCTGGCTGAACCAAACATTTAAGTTGGCAATTAGGTATCAAAGCACTGTTATGCCTATTAAAAGCATGAGTGTGATCACTGGGGTAGGACTCGGCCAGTGTAAAAGGGGTAAGCAACATTTTCAAAGCCACATCATCGCAGGAGGTGCTGGGAGGCAAGGCCAGGGCTCAGCCTCTCGGCAGAACGGCTCCGTGAACTTGGGCTCTGAGTCTCCAGTGTGGCCTCCCTTACTTCCCCGACACATGAGGGAGTGACACAGCTCTCCCTGCTTAGATGCCTGGCTTTTATTAAGTTACTAGAGGCCCGGTGCACGAAATTCGTGTACGGGGCAGGGGGGAGGGGTGTCCCTCAGCTGGGCCTGCACCCTCTTGCAACCCGGGACCACTGGTTCCTAACTGCTCGTCTGCCTGCCTGCCTGATCGCCCCTAACCCCTCACCCGCCTGCCTGATCGCCCCCAACTGCCTCTGCCTCGGCCCCTGCACACGGGACCCAGGTTTTCCTCCTCTGGCCGGCCGCAGGCACCCGGGACCCGGGCTTCCCTCCCCCTCTGGCTGGCCGCAGGCACCCGGGACCCGGCTTCCCTCCCTCCAGCCAGCCGCAGGCACCAAGGACCTTGGGCGGCTTCACCTGGGCCCCAGCTTTGTCAGGAAGGACGTCCGGAATGACGTCCTGTCTATCTAGTCTAATTAGCATATTACCCTTTTATTAGTATAGATTTCTTTTAAAATCTTTATTGTTGCAAGTATTACATATGTTCCTTTTCCCCCACTAACCCCTTCTAGCCTGCCCCCTCCCCTGTCATGGTTTTCAAATAAACCAAACGAGATATTGCCTGGGAAATCACAAAATTAGAGTTGCTATTATTTTTTGTTTCTACAATAACACTTTATAGACTCTCTACGTATTAAAAGTAGCCAGTGGACTTCTCACGGGGAGGCCCAGTTCGTCTCTTCTCCATTTCTGAGCGTAAGGAATGGTTTGGCATCTTGGGGGCAGGGGACGCATGTGCTTCTGCCTTGACTTAGGTCGCGAGGCACAAGGAGTGGCATGGAACTGCGGACATGCCCGCTGAGCCCTGGCACGAGCTGCCCACCGGCCTTTGCTTCGGGCCCACAGCTCGTTAGCTGCATACACAGGGCAAGTGTTTGGGTGTTAAGATCCTAGAAAAGCAAAAGGTTATTCTAATGTCAAGTGGGCACAGCCGTGGACCAAGGTAAAAAGAGAGGATGGTGGGCAGCCAGTGCCGCAGCAATGCTAAGTGCTAGCCTGGCACCGTGGGCCGATCTGATGCCAGTTCACGGGGTTATGTAAGAAAATTCACCAGGAAAACTCAACCGCTCAGCGATGCTCGCAGACACTAGGGGAGGGGGTTGGGGAACTCTGTTCCATCTTTGCAACTTTGCTGGAAACATGAAATTATTCCAAAATAAATTATTTTTAAATGTGAAGGTGGAGGAGCCTCTAGGAAGAGAAGGAAATTAGCACGTATTTAACAGCACCCGCAGGTCACTGTGTTAAGACTTTTTCCCGTGTCAGCGCCCTCCAACCTCACACCGTCTCCTGACGGGCCAGAAGCAGCAGCTCGGGAAGCTCACGGAAGGCAGAGGGCTCTCCAGGGCCCCGCCCTTCCAGACAGGCGGGCAGATCCAGTGCCTGGTCGGCCTGGCCCCACAGCCGAGGGACCCACACGGGAAAGGCGGAACGGCCTTCCGACAGCAAGTCCACCCGAAAACGCTCTCACCACAAGTTCCCACGGGGGGCTCGCTGCAGCTCCAGGAAGGCCGGGGAGCTCCGGGGCCAGGGCTGAAGGGAGCGGGAAACTGAGAAACAGCATTCTCGGTGGGCATACACTGCCACCCCGGGCTTTCCAACCCCGCCGGAACCAGAGCTCCCAGGAAGAAGCCATGACGGGGCTGCTGTCCAGAGAGCTGCGGGGGCTGAGGTCCCTCCCGCTCTGCCTGACGTCCCGAGTGCCATCAGAGGGCACTAACCCACATCATCACTCTTGAAAAGCTTACGTCACACGTTTTAAGCTGCAGGAATGTTGAATGAAAACTAGATTTCAAATCACTGAAGGGCTAAGTATGTGATCAAACAGAGGCTTATGCATCTGTTGGTCAGACATGTCCACTGAACCCCATAAAAGCTGTAAGTCACACATGCAGCACCAGGGGTGGGAGGATTTGGGGGGGGGGGTTTCCAAAAACAGTAAGTTAATCCAATGTCCAGATTTTGAAAAGAGAACAAAGAGCTGCCCATTTGCTCCTGCACCTTTTGCCGCCACGTAGAGAAACCTTCGCATCTTTTACGTGAACACACAGAAGAGCACCAAGAGAAACATTTCCGCGGCTTCTTCGCTCGAAAAAGCCTCTCTCCAGTGAATTACAAGTGGACATCCACCGTCATAAAATCATAGCACAGTTTATTATGCGTGATTAAGACATGACTGAATCTTTCGTACGACAATCCTTGGAAGGATAAATGGCGAACAGTTACTAGGGTTCACGCCGCCACGGGCTGCTATTCTGAGCACATCACACTTAATACTCACAAGGTCCCTCTGAGTGGCTAAAAAATGCTATTTTGGGAAAAAGTTCAACCTTGCATTTCTGGAATGCAATCAAGAATTTTTTTTTTTACAGTTGTATCCTCCACTGATGATTTATTTGTCCACAAAACTGTAAATGCAGATTTGTGAGTTCTGCCTCATTAACCACCTTCTGCAATTAGTTCTTCGCCCCAGAATTCACACTTCTGATACTTTCATGGCGGGTAAGAGCACATGATCACAACAGTTCGGCAGTAAGTTTAATGGAAAATGCATTATGCCCTGAAAGATTTTTTGCTTTTGTTTTGCTTCGTGGTGCATAAAAACCTGGTCTTTGCTTTTCACACTTTATTTACACGAAACTGAAACATCACTGAGTTCATCAGAAACATTTCTTCTCTCTGGAAAGAAAATTCAGGAGCAGCTGGGCCTTTGTTCCCTCTGGTTTGAGTTCATTCCTTCGGTGTGCAAGAAATAACCGAAGTTTATACTGAAATGGACAAAATCGGACAAATAATATATGCCACACCTGAAAAATGTTGACACAATTCATCACAAGTTCGCACCACAAATGAACTCACCTTGAGGCAACAGCACACATCACAGGATGTTGCCTCCTTGGCTTTGGTTTTGCTGTTTATGTTTAAAAAGAAGAAAAGCCCTCCTCAGAGGTTTTCCAGAACAGTACTGTAGCTGGCCTACCCCACAAAGACTACAGATGGACTGGCAATGACGTCTTGAAGGAAATCTGGAACAAAAGTCTTGTTAGTATTATCTAAGTAACTGCCTCCGAGCTGTGCCTCTGTTAATGGCCGTTTTGATCTAGGGTATATTTGGGGTTATTTTTAAATTGATGCCTAACTTATTATTTTAAATGATTCAATGTTAAGAAATCTTTTAAACGCCTGCCTGCCTCCTCCCTCCCTGTCTTTATTTCTCGATGTTTCTTTACTGACTAGATGGCTTGACAGTCAAGTCACCCAGAGACGTGGCTCGTGTTCTTGTCCATTTGCCCCTCCTCAGCAGGAGGCAGGGGTGCCGTCACACAGAGGGCACCTGCCCTCAGCCCCAGAGCCCTGCTGTGCCCGGCAGCTCCCAGGTACCCTGAGCAGGGCCGCCAGGCATTTCAATCTCAACCCAATGTTCGCGTTTACCCCGCTGCCCTAAATCTCGCTGCCTTGTCATTTTTAAAGTCACCTGTAAGAGGCAAATGGGAAGAAGAACATTCAGGAAGGAGGCACTGCTGGCTGACCCTCCACCATCCACCCCACAGCAGTCCTCGGACTTGACGCCGGCCGGGCACCGTCCTCCTGCTGGATCCAAGGGTGACCAGTCAGAGGCCCTGCTCCGGGGAGCTTCCATTCTCGTGGGTGACACGTGTAACCAGCATGTAAACACATCATCGCTCGCTCGGGTGGCGAGTGCTCTTAAGAGCTGAGAAGCTTGCCAAAGGGCCGCGGAGTGGCACCTGGGCATGGAGGCCTCGTGAGCAGGTGGCATGTGGACAGAGACCTGCTCTCCCAGAGCCAGGCCAGGCCGTGGGATCTCCCGTCACAATAACTGGATGAAGCCAGAGCGGGTCACTTCAAGCTATTCATTCTTCGTAACATGCAGTTCAAATTAATTCCGGGTTTTGAGTACAATTAATTCACTAATAGAATCGTCTCGGAGCCAGATGAGCTGGCAGGATGGCAGAGCTCCCCCTACGAGCCCGCCAGCTTCTCTCCACTGCCAGCCCTCCCAGCTCCAGCTCTGTGGACCCTCTTCTTGCTGCGCCCATGAACAAGTGTGTGGGGAGAGCCTGAAATAAACAAGTGTAAAATGGGTCAAGATCATCGCTTCTATTTCTGCTTTTAACTGAAGAAAATCTGCCCCATTTCCAGAGGCAGAGAGAAGAGGAATCTGGATAAAGGCAAACTGAAGTACACATTAAACTGAAGTACACATTAAACATATGTACATGCATATACATACCCCGTACACTACGACATCTCCCCACATGTCTGACTTCTTCCTACAAGAACTCAAAATGGGATCTTTTCTAATCGGCTTTTTCGCAATCATTACGAAGTTATTACAGCATAATTTTATTGGGTTGTATGTTGTATCTTTATAAGGCCACAAAACTTTTTAAAGGATCAAATTAAAAATTAAAGATTCAAAGACGATCGAGGTGAAGGGTCAATGAACGCTAATGTTATAGTAATTTTTACTGACTTATTCAGCAAACTAAGTTTTGGTGTGGTTTTTCTAACAGCGCCCCCGGGGAGCGTGTACGGGGCTGACTCAGAGGAGCGCGTGCCAGCACCCACTGCTGGGCCCGAACAGCGCCTCAGAGCGACCCCTGCTGAAGGCTGTGAGCACACAGGACTCGGGGGGACAGCTCCCATTTCATCCCCAGCACGTCCCGTCGTTACTTCCCAGGCCAGTTTCACGGGTTGGAAAAATACAGTATTTAAAGGGATACTGCACGAGGAAAGGGACTAGCATTCCCCAATTACCTGTGATGCTGGCACGCCACCGGTGACTCCACAGCAGCGCGGAACTACCTTACTGCATGCTGGGAGGGAGCCTGAGAAGACGGGCCCTTCCTAACCCCTGTCGGCACCTCCCCCGCTGAGGTACTCACGGAGGAAGAGCCACAAAGGGAATGATTTGGGGCCAAACACTGAACACTGTGCTGACGAGTCTTACAGGGCAAGCTGAGAGCATGTCGGGAGGGATGCCCAGTTTGGGACTGATGTCTACCCTCAAAACGGCTAACCCGCAGCATCACTCCTGAATTCCAGTGGATCAAGTTCGGTGACAGAACCATCGTCCTCGGGCATCTGCGTCCAGTGCTCAGTGCCAGCCCACCGCACCCAGGAGCTACAGGATGGCACTACGAGGACGCACTGGCGGAAGAGTGGGGCTCCCTACAAGGCAAGTCCGCCATGACCTTTGTGACCTACTTCCCCAGGGTTGTGCAATGGATGAAGTCGTTAGTTAAGACACCAGAACAACACACGGAAGGTTTCAAGGTGATCAAATGTAAATTACATTTTTTACATAAAACGCGATCATCTCTGCGGAATCGGCAGCTTCTGACTGGTTTTCCATTACTCTCTGCACATTTGCTCTCTGCCACCAAAATTTTAAGACCTGTATAAACAAAAACAATATTCATTCTCTTCCCGCAACACAGTTACTAAGCTCACGTTTTTGGCTGGAAGGTACGTTAGCCTTCCCGCATTCCTGCCACTTTCCCCACTCACCCGCCCCATCCAGGCCCCACAACCACAGACAGACACTGGGCTGGGCTCCAGGGAAACAGAAAGAGGTGAGGCCCCGCCCCTGCTCCGAGGAGCTCCCGGCTGAGTGAACTAAAGACCCCAGAAAGAGGTAGGTAACAGTGTGCACAGCAGGGGCCTCACCGGGTGAGGAAAGCAGCGCCCTGTGGGGGGGAACTGGAAGGACAGGCTGTGCAGAGAGGGCCTGAGAAACGAGCCCTGGGCTGCCTGACCAGGCTGCCTGCCAGGCAGAGCAGAGCAGAGCAGAGCAGAGCAGAGCAGAGCAGAGCTGCGGCGGAAGAGCAGGAGGAGGACAGAGTGTGCGAAAGGTTAGGACTGAGTGCCTGCTTCGGGTGGGGGGGGGGGGGGGGCGGCTGGTGGTTGTGTCTGACCGTGATGGTCTTGGGGTATGGTGTTTCTCTACCTTCACCTACATCTACATCCAGGATGGAGCTTCGGGCTAATGAATGCTAATTCACAGATACTTGGTAAAGGAAAATCCGGACGACAGCACAGAACCACGCAGAGAGCAGGCGAGCACCCGGTTCTGTGTCCCCTGAGGACGGGGCCAGGGCTGGCCTGCTGCAGTCACACACCTGTCTTGGTGAAGGTTGTCTGGCTATGCTGGTTAAAGCTGAAGTTTCAGCAGTAAATTTCTGAAGGAATAAATTACCAGCTTAAATGTTGTAATACTTTGGCTTTTTTGAGGCAAAAACTACAAGGAAGAGATGCTAGTGACCCAGGTCTCAATAAAAGACACTGAGCAAATGTCACTGCGCTCACTGCCCTCGTCTCCGGGACACACCGACCTTCCCGGCCACAGAAGCTGGGGCTGTGCAGGCACCAAATGAAGTGATTATGTCCACAATGCTTTTGAAAAGTTAATACTCTGGCTCTTTTACATAATGTCTTATAATTTACAAGTGGCAACATAAAATAGCTCTTCTTGTGCTGGGATACATTATGATGTCGTAAAGATTTATGTGAGAAGGAGTGACTTTATAAGCAAAACACCGCTCAGTGGGGAGAAAAACCTCAAAACAAATTGCAATAAAGCCATTAATGCTCTTTTAATTTCTTGCTTAATTTCCAGTGTTTGGTATTCATGCTCTTCCCCATCAGATGGAAACACTTTAATTAGAATAAAGAGAGTTTAGGAAAACTTGTGTCCTAAGTGATCTTTCACTATTACTAAAGGCTGTTTACCGAGTCTCTCCCAGGTGGATGCAAGGGTGCGAGAAGGACATTCTATTTAAACGTGCACAGCCAGTGAGCTCCCAGGGGAGCCCAGTCTGGACGCTGACCACGGACTGTCCAGGTCTCACGCCTGTGACATTGGCTCATCACTCCTCCAACGCGCAAGTCAGCCAAGAACATGAGGTTCATAAACACGTGGCTCTGAGTGGGCTCTTCCTAAATATGGGGGCGGGCAGGGTTTGGGACAATTTCTTGGTTCATCCTAATACAACAGGAAACAAACGGAAGGGAACCTAAAGTCGTTTGAACTTGATAAAGGTACTCATGGGGCGGGGTCCTTCTACCTTCCCAGGGGTGCTGGGAGCAGCGTGTGCTGCCCGGGGCTCTGTTCCCCCTTCTAAACCGGCTCCTCCTGCTGATGACAAGCTTTTTAAAAAACAGCGTTCTGACCCCAGCATCGATTTTCATTAACCTTTAAAGACACGATGTGGATCAAAATAGATATACTTTCTCTGCGTGGTACAGGGTGACCATGCCAGCCTCTCAGCCCTGGGAGGCAGGGTTTGTGTGCGGTCTGTCTGACAGCCTCAGAGCTACCGCAGGCGGCCTCTGCCGGGACTCACACACGCAGGACTGCTGAGCCACGTACAACTCCGAGAAGGTGAGGCTTATGCCAAAACAAAGGCAGCGATCTAAGACGCAACAGACAACGACAGGCACCTGAAGGGCGCTTTCTCCTGAGGGAACTCAGCGCTGCGGCGAGTTGCTCACACTGAGTTGGTGTTTTCATCGGTGATTCAATGAACAGACTCTGGATACAAGTCAAACCCCAAGTGGAAAGGTGCCATTTTTGGAAGATCCTGTCAAAACTATGGCCTTGTGTCCTGAAATCTTCCTCTGACTCAGAAATCTTGCCCCAAACCCATGATTCCAAGGAGGTGCCACTCTAATGAGGCAAGACCCTGGCAGATGCTTGGAGAAGCGGGGACAGGGTCAGGGTCGGGAAGTCCTGCTTGGTGGGCGGAAGGTCACAGCAGTGCCCATGCGGCACCGGCCCCTGTAAGAGCCTTGGCCTCCCCTCCTGCCTCTCCATCCCTGTTCCTCTCACCAGGAGTCATCAGTGCTTTCAGATCCACACAGAAAATCTTTATAAACCTTGGCCTCTCTGATCCCTGACCCTCTCCTCTCCAACGACCTTGGACTCACCTCCACCGTCATCCCCAAAGCCCGCGAGCCGCACGGCTACTGAGCACTGGAGATGTGTCTCGTGTGAAGTAAGATGTGTGGAAGTGTAAGACCCACATTGGAGCTCAAGGCTTTGTACAAAATAAATGTAAAATACCTCAATAATTTTATATTGATTACATGTCCACATACTTTAGATATATTGGGTTGGATAAAACATATTATTAAAATTAACTGGGTTTGTTTCTTTATGCTTTCTTGAAGCATGGCTACTAGAACATTAAAAATTGCACCTGTGGCCTAGACTGTAATTCTATTGGACAGCACTGCCCTAGCCTCGACGTGGACCAGACGAATCTGCTCTTCATCAGAACAAACTCCAGCGCCCCTCTGCCTCTAGAAAGCAGCGCCCCAGGCACCACGCCCCTTCCTGCCCTCCTTCCGCGTGAACCAGCGGGAAGCGGGCGTTGGTCCTCCGCACCTCACCAATGTCACGAATGACCTCGGGCTGCCAGATCCGTGGTCAGTTCTCAGTCTGGCTCTTAGTGACCTTGGGCCGCACCTGACACCCACGCTCCAGGCTCCCCTGCTCTGTGGGCCCTTTCATCCGCTTTTCCCTCCTTCTCCTGCCTCTTAACGCTGGGCGGCCCGGCCTGTGGGAACTTCTCCCCCACCCACTCGCTCCCTGCAGGGCCGCACCTCTAGGAGCCTGGGGAACAGCGTGCTACGCTGAAAACCCAACGGGCCACTCCAGCCTAGGCCCTCCTCCCCGCGTCAGACTCAGGCTGCGTGGCCGCCATGTCAACACCTCCAGGCAGAGAGAGCTAGCACGTCCACAACACAACCCTGGCTCTGTCCTCGGCCTTTCCCCAGCCTGCGGTGCCCTCGGGGTGCCAGCCTCAGTCAAGGTGCTCCCCTCCCTCCAGGTGTCAGTGCGGAACCAGGGCACCACCCCGACGCCTCGTTTGCACCGGGCCTATCTGCTCGCTCTGAGGCACATCCAGCTCTGACCACTCCCTCCGCCGGTCCCAGCACCCACCCCCGCCAGCCCTTGCAACATGTCTCCTAGCTGGTCTCCCTGCTTCCATCCCTGTCCCTGCACCAGGGAGCAGCAAACTCCTCTTCAAGGGCCAGACAGGGAATAGTTAGTTGGGGCTCTGCGGGCCACCTGGTCTCTGTCTTAACTGCTCAGCGTGGCTTCCAGCTCAAAAGCAGCTCAGACGATAGGTGAGTGAAGAGCGTGGCCCGTTCCATAAAACAGGAGCCGAAATGGACACTGACTGCTTAATGCCCTATCACTTCCGTGTGCCACAAAGCATTATTATTCATCTTTTTTTCAACAACGGGCCAACGTAAAAAGCATCTTAGTTTGCTGGCCGCACAAAAGCAGGCCCCAGGCTGACTTTGGCCCCTGGCCTACTCCCTGCACTGCGGGCACAGCGACCCTTTGCATCAGCCGTTTCCTGCTCAGCTCTTCTCAGATGGCTTCCCTTCTCATTCAGGGACGTCGAAGACCGGCCCGTGACCTCGGGGCCCACTACCTGGTCTCCTCCTCCCACCGCCCACACTCAAAGCAGCCCCACTGGCCCGCCCTGCTCTCCTCGCCTCACTTTTGCTATTGCCACACCCCCACCCCCACCCCAACCCGGGGAGGCTGGGGGGGTCGGGCCTTGCTGTTCCATCTGCTGGGAACACGCTTTCCTCAGATACCCACGGTGCCATGTCCTCCAAATCACCGAGTGAGACCCCGTTCAAGTCCCTCTCTAAAACAGACACTGAAACACCTACAACCTTTATGCAGTTTACCTGGCTTCACCGCTCTGCCATGTTCACTACCATCTGGCATTTATCCCTTTGTCTACTTAGGAACTCACAGATGAGGCCACTTTTAAACAGAAACAAAACAGCCTGGTGTTTAGGGGCATGAAACGGGGCTCGATGGCGGGGTGACCCTGAGCACCTCCGTCCTCACCTGTGCAGCCAGGAGAAGACGCCTGCCGCGCAGAGCCCTGGCGGGAACGAGTTACCAAGCTCACTGGGCAGAGAATGACTCCACTCCTAATTCTTGATTTCTGTTCCTGACCTCCCCACCCCACCCTCTTGGAGGGGCAGCGCCCCGTTCTGTCCGGCTTGGGTCCTGGTACCCAGGACGCGTTCAGTAGCTACTTACTAGACAGAGGAACAGGGGTTTGAGCTGAGTCACTGTGAGGTGGGAGAATCCTCACCACCCCGCCCATCATCCCACAGACACAGGGAAGTCAAGCTTCCGAAGACCCGCTGGAGAGAGAGGACCCCCGCCCCCGGGCGGCCCCACTGCTGGTGTTCACGTGCTGCCCTGAAGGGAGGCATAGCCGCCGACTAGGTCACCTCCCAAGAAACCCCCCCACAACCTAACACTGTGCTGTGGGCTCAAAGGCTACCCGTCCAGGGCTCTGACCTAATGAGAGAGACACCGACGTGATGTGGGGCAGGTTCAAGTTCGCCTGTGAAAGGCCAGCCTCTCTCTAGGCCAGCCCGGCAGAGCCTGGCAGTGCTTCCGGGGCCTGCGGGAGACTGCTTACTCAGAGGAGCTGATACCTAACTGACTTCTAAAAACAAAGACCATCTCGCCCCGAGCAGGTGTAAGAATGTTCCCGTCCGCCCGTCACCCACGGGGCCCTGAGCACCCAGGTGCGTGGCCCCGCGCTCCTGCGGGACATCTGAGCTGACTTACAGGGTGTTAAGGCGGTGACCGCACTCCCGGGCTCTGCCGTCTGGGGACAAGGTCTCATGTGAAGATAACTTATGTGTGTCCCAGCGTAACAAGGACTCTTTGCAGTGAGAGGTCTACCTCCTTTCAAATACTACCCACGGGGAAGACTGGCCGCTCACTCTCCTGACTCTCACCGGGGCTGTTTCCCAGTGAGGTCAGCAGTAACCCCTTCAGCGCAGGTCCCACCACGGAGAACATCCGGGAGTGAGTGCAGCGGAGCACACACTAGGGCAGCTGCTCCGGAATTCCGCTGCGTGACTGCCGACCTGCACTGGACACCACACCGCTGTGAGCGGGGCTGAGTCAAGGATCCTGAGGGTAAGAAGGGGCCGAGGGGCCCCCAGGAGGTGAGCCGCAGCGCCCCCCCCCCCCCCCCGACCACCGGAGCTGTGGCTCACGGGGGAAGGGCCTAGGAAGTGATGAGCTGTCTCTCTCTTATCCTGTGCTTGTTTTTTAAACGCTGCACTTGGCTGGTGATTAAGGTCACAGTGACACAGACAGCGCGGAGGGCCTGCGTGAGCCGGCCGGCCCGTCCCTCTCAGCACCGCTGCTGTTCGGTGGGGAACCTGGAAGCGCAGGCTGGGCCCTAATTGAACCCTGCATTAGCCGAGGAGCCTAAATAACACTCTGTCAGCTCTTGTGATCGAGCAAACCACACGCCTTGTGATATCCCAGCTGGCCTGGCAGTGCCCTTGACTGGAGGCTGAAGAGCTTCGGCTGGGGCAGAACGTTGACGTATCGTCTTTCCATTTCAAACTGCAATGATCACCCCTGGATTTGGCATCACACAGAGTGCTCCCAAAATTAGATTATGGCTAGTTAATGGAGCACCCCTCCCCGCGGAAGCACCCCAGAGTGCCGCTGCTCGCTGCTTTGCCGGTTTGCAGGAGGGAAAAGCCGTGGCTGTTTGGTTTACAAGATGCGGGGATAAAAACCATCTGCCTGGTCTGGTGTTTCTTTAATTAAAACTTTAATTACAGGTATATCTCTGCGCAGACCCGTGCAGCCTATCCGCTCCTGCTCTTAATTACCTGTGCTAACGAGCACGGGAGGCAGAGGAAACGCCGGCTGGGTGTCTATGTGCGAGCTCTGGCAGGTGAGAGCCACCCGGAGCAACGGCCGCGGCAGAACTCGGCCTTCCCGCCAGTCCCCGCGGTGGCAGGTGCCGGAGGAGGGGACCGGTCCCAGGCTTCCGTTGGGAGACTGCGGGCGAGGAGGAGTAAAACCCTCAGAGGCCAGCGCAGGAGAGCCAGGGGGGCTGGGTGATCGAGTCTGAAGGTCACAACTGGGGGCAGGCAGATGCATTGCCTAC
Organism: Plecotus auritus; assembly: GCF_963455305.1. Lineage (NCBI taxonomy): Eukaryota > Metazoa > Chordata > Mammalia > Chiroptera > Vespertilionidae > Plecotus > Plecotus auritus. Next base: position 3,392,386 of record NC_137771.1, on the reverse strand, counting down.
GACCACGCGCTGCTTCTGAGCGGGCCTACAGGGGGTGTGCGAGTCCGGCTCAGGCCGTGATTCTGAGGCGAGTCACTCAGCAGCTCGGTGACCCCCAGCACCGCTGCCAGGGGCACCGCAGCACCAACGAGAACAAAGGTGACGGCCCCACTGCTGCCAGGCCGGCCTGACAGGGCAGGGCCTCTGCTCGCTCGGGAGTCCGGAGCTTGCTCACGGGAGGGACAGGAGAGGGAGCCGTGCAGGACGGTGACTCTATTTCCCTGTCATCTCTCGGGGAAGGGCTCTCCCCTCAGGAGCGGGTTCCTCATCACCAAGAGGTGGGGTCCGACCATGACCTTGGGCCTTCCAGCTCTCGGGGCTATGTGGCAGGTACTCTAAAAGCCTGAGGGTGCCCGAGAACAGTCCCGTCCGTCCTTTACCCAACACTGTCCTACTCAGGGCTGGAGACGGGCATTCCTCAAACCATCTAAACCCGTCATGCTAAATCATCTACATGTTCAAGATCACCACCCATGTTACGATAGACATTCACAAACCATCTGACCACTAAGAGGGGCAGTGCCTACGCCTTTAAAAGGCTGGTCTGACAATCAAGAAACATCTATTTGAACCCCTACTATGTGCTGGGCCCCTGGGAAGACTTACTTTCCTGTCTGATGACAGATTCGCCCACAAGCATGGGCTGGATAGAAGGACAAAGAGAAAACAGGAAGTAGAGGAGGAGGAGTTGAGAGAAGAAGGAGGAATGACGAAGTAACTGTGTTAAAGAGGGGGAGCCCTGGCTGGCGTGGCTCTGTGGTTAGAGCGATGGCCTGTGCCCCGAAGGGTCTCAGGTATGATTCCGGTCAAGGGCTCACACCTGGGTTGCAGGTTTGATCCCAGGCCCCAGTCAGGGCGCATGCAGGAGTCAACCGATCGAAGTGTCTCTCTCACACTGATGTTTCTCTGTCCCCCCTCCCCCCGTCTTTCCCACTCTGAAAATAAACGGGAAGAGTATTCTCGGGTGAGGATAAAAAAGGGGGTGGGAAAAGAAAGGCAAAAGCAGTGCGGTCTTCTGCCTTCACTTGGCTCAGGACTCCTTTCTAGCCTGGTTTTTGGGGGGGTCAAAGGCCCACTTACCAGAGCCCACAGTCTACGAGGTGGACGGCTGGGACTCTGCCACAGAAAGGGTGCTGATACGGTGCCTGAATTACTCACCCTGCCCAGAGAGGCCGTGTTAGGTTACAACGTCGCTAACTAAGAATGAACAGCTCTGGCCCACGTTCAGGAAGCGCAGGTCTTGTTTGTGACGTGCACTTCCTGTCTTCCTGTCCTATCCGTCTGTGATTCTTGGCCGAGACTGGATGGGGCCAGTGCTCTGTGGTTCAAGGCTGTACGTGCAACCCTGGATGTGCGGCCACGACTGAGGGAGCCGCTGCCGCGGAGTCCCTGCCAGTGCCACACGAACGACAGCCTTCCTGGCGGTGGCGCCGGGGCAGGCTGCTGGAGGCCTCACGAAGCCAGCGTGCTGAGGGCGGGCGGTAGTGAGACAGCCGAGGCCCCGCGCCCACACGCAGCACCACTGTTGTGGGCTGCAGCAGGGCTGCAGGTGGCAGGCGGCAGGCGCCGGGAGAAAGGCGGCCAGGATTTCAGGCCCAGGCTGCACTGCACTAGGGGCGTGACCCGGGAGAGCTGACTTAACCACCTGCACGTCAGCGTCCTCGGGAGCAAACAGGGTTAACACACCACCTACTGCCCAGGGAAACTTGGGTAATTAAAATAATGAAGCACTTGGAAGGACGTGTGATCTAGCAGGAGGAAGCGCTGGGGCCTCTGGGTAAAAATCTTTAATCAGGTCAAGGCTTTCTGACGCCTTGAAAGCTAGGGAGACAGCTGACTGAGGCAAACGGGACGAGCAGTGCGACTCGGGGTCTCCCGCGGGTCCCTTGTCTGGAGTCTGCACAGCCCCAAACAGCCAACCAAAGGCCCCTATCAGCACTGGGTTAAGGGAGTCCGATCAGCTAAACTTTCCTTCCCAAAGGTTAGGAGCCCAGATCTACCTCTCTGCACCTGAACTTGGCCTCTCTTAGAGGCGCGTCATCACCATGAACCATGCAGCTCCTCTCTGTAGAAGACACCATCTCCAAGACAACGGCAGAGCCTAACAGGGAAGTCTTTGAATTTAACCTTCTGTTCCCCCAGAGCGCCACTTCCCAGCGAGCCCTTCCTGCTGGGCTTCTGGGGAGAGGGCCCGGCCGGGAGGCCACGGCTACGGCACGCAGGCCACTCAAAGTACTTTACCCACCTCAGCTCACCTCAACCTCCCCTGGCCCTCAGAGTGAGTACTATTATCATCCCCGCTTTAAAAAGGAGGAAGCTGAGGCACCAAGAGGGGAGGGAGTCAGTCTGAGTCAGACCTCTGCGAGGGCCCAGCCATGCTCCTGGCCCTTCCCCACAGGCTCGGCCCACCGCCTCTCAGCAGGACTGCAGCTGCCATCAGCACAGTCACAGGGCGCCCTGAAGTTCAAAAGCACCTCTGCTGGGGTCCCAGTCTCCGCCATCAGTGTTTCCTTTATCCCGCCCACAGGCCTACAAGCAAGCAGGAGACACCCTGTCCACGCTGCACAGAGGGTCCCCTCACGTACAGCCAATGGGACGTTAACAAACCCTGCACAGGAAGCCAAACCACGAGTTCACTGTTTGCTACCAACGTGCAGGTCTGTGAAGCCCTTCAGCCTGCGTGTTTAGCTCAGTGTGGATGCCTGCAAAGACCCCAGTGGCGACCAGGGACCCAGGGTTTTCTCCTTGGATCATGCTCACAAAAGCCACATCCACGTGCCTACCCTGCTAGAATCCCTAAATACTAACCAAATAAGCAATGATCGCTGAAAATAAGTAGCCTGTCTATACACAGGATCTCATAGAAAATCAGATTAATTTACAATGTATCAAGCAGAAAACAGTAAAAGAAAATCTGACCTAACTGCAAACTAAAACATCAAAATAAGTAAAAAAAAATTCTCTTCTGTACCTCCAGCTCCTACTGGCCGGACCTCTGAATAAAGTATTAGACACTCTCTCGGGGACACGGGAGCCCACGGGGGAGGTGTGAGGAGGCCCCGATTCTGTCACCAGGGAGCTGTGACTCTGGGGACCACAGCCAGCTCACCCTCGGGGCCCGGCCGGTGCAGGGCTGCTTAAGCGAGAGGAGCGGAGCAACCGCAGTGCGCAGCCTCCAGCCCGGCGGGCGGGTCTGTTCAACAGGCTCCGAGCTGACAGCACTCCTGGGGCTGGAAGCATATGGCACGGGAGGCACGAGTCAAGGATGGGATGGGGACACGTGCCACTCAACACTGAAAGCATTTTCATTAAAACGCTCCTGCAAATGCAAGGCTTGGTAATAAGTTGCTCCTAACTACTGGGACATTTACTCCATGTCCTCTCTGGCTTTATGATCATAGCATGTTTCACCTCTTTGCATTCCTCAGCTCTAGCATTTGCGGTTCTGTGGAAAGACACCCAACAGGCCAAAGGCAGCTTTCCAGGTATGTCTGCGTTACAGACAAAAACGAGCTGGCGTGCCTCGAGAAAGTTCACGCGGGTTCCACTCTCCAGTGAACAGCTCACTGCCGCTACCTTTAATTTGCGGTTCTGATGAATGACATAAACTTTTATAGGCAACAACAACGCTCAGAGAGGACTTACATCCATTTCGGTGCTCACTTAGCAGCTTCAGCTGTGTGCAATTAAAGCATCAGCATTAAATGTTAGAGGGTAAAATAATGAGACACTTAAAAAATAATCTGTGCTTCAGTAGACCATGCTACGATATCTCACACCATTTTTTTAAGGACATGATTTCTCACAAATATCTTGCCAGTTCAAAGAATAAACTCAAGTTTGACATTTGTTTTTAGATGTTGGTTTGTTTTGCTTAGGAATACAATTTTCTAAACAGAAGAATACAATAAAAAATGCATCGTCTGAAAAACAGTCCCAAACTAGCATATGGCATCAAGCAATCTGGTACACGAGCATCACAGCTGACTGACCAGCTTCAGCAGACACAAAAGGACACTTTCGATCGTGTTAATAAAATGTGCTTATTCTTAACTCAGGCCTCAAATAAAGAAATAAAATATTAAAAGAGGAGAAAGGTGAATTTTGGAAATGAGACAACTTTCTTATCTTCCATACATGGAATTAAAGAACTAAACTTTTTCTCCCCGTAATACTTGAAAATACAAAATGTAATCTGAGGTGGTAAAATGTGGCAGCTAAGGGTAATAAATTCAAGTTGCCACTGTTTTTTGAAAGAAACCAGAATTAATCCGCAAAAAAACAGGAGATGGGAGGGTGGGATGAGGGTGTGCATGTGGGAGGGGAGGGATTGTGGAGCAGGCTGTGTGTGTGTGTGTGTGTGTGTGTGTGTGTGTGAGAGAGAGAGAGAGAGAGAGAGAGAGAGAGAGAGAGAGAGAGAGAGAGGGAGAGAGAGAGAGTCGGTGTGAGAGAGAGAAATAGAGGTGTCAGAGAAGTAGAGGGGGGGGGAGAGGTGTCTTCGTGAACCACAAGTTAATTTAGCTATCGCAAAATATGAATAAAAACGGAGATATACTGTATGGGGAAATGTACTCATTAAACTAAAATTTTAAAAGGATGAAAACACAGATTACACTTTATTTTAAAAACTGAAATGAATTTTAATACAGAAAATGAAGACAGCATTTTGCAAATTTATCGCTCAAAGGGTTCTCTCTATTTGAGAAAATCAGCATGTTACACTTTGAGAGATGAAATGTTACAGCTTGCACACCAAAATTAAAAAATGAAATTAAATTAAAAAATGAAATGGTTACCAAGGTAATGCAGGTCAGGGGATCAAAGGTGAAGGGTCACACATTATTAAAAAGAAATCCAAAAGGACGGCTGCATCATGATCTCTGCAAAACAAAGGAGCTCCAGTAAGTGAAACTGACATCTCGGAGAAATGACAATTCAGTTCTTGAACAGCAGACTCCCTGTGACTGACAGCCACTCCTCACTCCGTGGAGAGCCGCTTTGATTTAGTACAAAACCAAACTTTAATTACCTGTTACCAATACAGTTTCTGTACACAACTAACAATTCCATCGTATTAAAACCCATAATCAGCCCAATTTTAAGTGACTGAAGTACTGACACTTCCGTGGACCCCACACCCTGTTTTCTGGAAACGACTGTATTTGACAAGTTGCCAACATATGAGAAATCTAATTTGGTCACAGCATGGTGAGGTTTTTTTTCCCTCTCCTCAAGGAATGAGTTCCAAAATTGAGTTTTGCAAATTTGTTTCATTTGAAGTAGCTGCATAAAATTTCCATTATTGGAACATTTAATATAACAATGTTCTAGAAGATAGCAATAAAGTGATACATGATAAAATAAACTGTGTAACTATATCTATTAAGATCTGTTCTCACATCAACTCTCACTGCACAGGGAGAAAAAGACATTTTAAGCAAAATAATTTGCTAGTTCTACTGGAATTAGACAGAACTAACAGCAGCTTGACACGAGGCCCATCTCACAAGGGAAAAAGTATCTGACAGGTTAGGCTTCCATTTCTTCAACAAATGTTATTACTTACCTTCCCCGTTAACAAACTAAAATAGTTTATGTTTCAAAAAGAACAGAAAGAGCTAACGTTTTGTTTTGCAACATACAGCTACCACCTAAATCAAGCATGTCAAACCTGCGGCCCACTGGCCCCGAGTTTGACATGCTTGACCTAAATCATGATGAACACAACTTTGCAGCAATAGCAGGTGTAACCGTAGTTACATTAAGTAACTTCCATGTCCATTTCACTGGGAAATAAGATGGACGCAGCCATGAGGGCAGTCGTCTTTAGTCTCCCTGCTACAACTGAACTGGAGGCTACATTCCCTGATTCCCAAGCCCAAATCCCTTAGTACCCATGGGCAGCAGGTGCTGGCGGGCCATGCGCACCCCAGCTCCCCGTCACAAGAGTGAAGGCGAGCCTACCCACCGGGAAAGCCCTTCGAGTCCCACCCCTTCCTCCGGTCTCCTGGTTCACTTTCACCCCACAACGCCCAACATTTGCATTTACCTTGTGAAAATCAAACTCCAAAAATACTTCTGGACTTAAATGCTGACAAGGGCCCGGACGGGTTTTATTAAAAGGAACAGGATCCCCTTTCCGGCAGCTTAGGGCAGGCGATCAATGAATCCAGGCAGACCTCACTCTATTGCGCTTCCCTTTACTGGTTTCACAGATGTTGCACTTTTTTCTGTTTTTGTTTTTTTATAAAATTGAAGACAAGACCCTCCACCAGCAAAAAGATTACGGCTCCCTGTATTGAGATACCAGACCCCAATCCGAAACCTCTCCGAAGCCTGTCAATAAACTCCTTAAAGATCCGCTTTCTGCTTCCCGATTAGGTTCTGTTAAAAGTAACGTGCAGTTTCCCACACAAGTGTGTTAGTGCCTCGAGGTCTCGTTGCTAAAAACATGATGTTTTTAAAGTTCCATAGCTACTGAGAAGTAAACCAGCATTTCATTTCTCTGGAACGCGCATCTCCCATAAAGTCTGTCACATATGTATTTGTTGCTGGGAGGCATGCAAGCAGTTTGCACACTACAGAAGGAATCAATACCCCATCAAAACGATGCGTGCGCTGTTTTAGTAGCATTGTTATTCAAGCCACTTCAGCATCTTTGTAAGAAAAGGCAAGAAGCTGGCAATACAACATTAGTCAAATTTTGTCTTACTAAAAAATTTCCTATTAAAAATGAGAAAAAGTCTAGTATTCAGATCCAGTATCTCTATGTAACTACCCTTTTATCACCAAAACACACGCATTTATTAAGTAATTTCTTCTTGAAAACAAGAGTGTGAAGTAAAGTACTCATAGGAGCTTTTCGGAAGTCTTCTAAACCACTTCTAAAACTCACCCACTCACAAAGTGTGTTAGCCCAAATGTCAGGGAATTGTTAAACTCCGTGAAGGATTTTGGCCAACGTTTTTCAAATGCGTTTGCTCTGTGGGCTGGAGGCAGGAAAGGCTTCCAGGGTTGACCACGTGCCCACCTCACGGACCCCGGGAGCAGGTGCAGCCCGTCAGGAGAGGCTGGCGCCAGCGCACACCTGGGCGCACCTGCCTCGCTGCAGCCGGAGCCGCAGCCGCGCCCTGTGCGGAGCAGGAGCCTGGCACACATTTCCCCTGGCAGCTGCCCACTTGACCTCGCGTCTGCTGCAGTGACACGTCTGCTCCAAACTCCAGCGGCGGCGGGGCCTGAGCAGCTCTGTACTTTCTCCCAAGGACCGGCCTAAGCTTTCTGACACAAACACGCTCCCGGCCCCTGCCTGGCCCAGCCAGAGTGCGCCTCGTGGACCAAAGGACCCACCTCTGAAAAACTCGCGTGGGCTGACTTGATGCATCCTGTGCATGCAGACTGAGGGGCTTCTTTAACCCAAACCAAAGCCCTACCTGGTGGAACCGACATCTTTCCATCGGGGGAGAGCAGGCCACTACTGCAGGAGAGCCCCGGGGACTGCTCAGAACCCCTGCTAAGCCCAGCCCAGAGCCGATGGCATGACCAGCATCTCGCTCTCACAATCGACCGCCGGGAGGCGGTACCGCCACACGGTGTTGTGACCGAAGAGAGAAACGCACCGAGCGTCACCTCCCAAGACCATCCAGTCACCAGAGTTCCGGCAAAGAGCCAGAACCGCCGAGGCGCTCCACGCCCGGACAGCTCGCACACGGATGTCCCCAACGCACTTGCACTCTGCGCGCCTTCATTTCTGGCACCAAGGACCAGCCAGCATTTATAAGCACAGAGATTGGTTCATTTCTCAACTATGAACAGACATAGAACCAAGAACACCATTTCTAATAAGGCTAAATCCTGACCATTTTCACCTCAAGCACATTCGTTTCTAAACCAAACACGTGAGAAAAGCAGAAAGGAGTGGAAATAAAGACCCAGAAAATTCAGAGAACCGAGGCAGCGAGGAGACAGGAAGAAACCCAGCGCCCCCGAGCCCGGACAGCTTCCTAATTCCTTACAAAGCGGCTATCAACTCAACCACACGCTCTCCGCAGCAGAAACGAACCTCAGCGAGTGATTCCAAGCTTACCAAGAGCCATGTCCAGCCAAAGGCTTATCCCAGGTGTGGACAAAAAGGGGCCACACACTAACCCTGACCAGCTCAGGGGAGACCGCCTGGTGGCCTCACACTCAGAGGCCTCAAGTGCCACCAGGATGGTCGGAAATGAAAACTTCCTAACTAAAAGTGAGTCATGGTGCAGTCATGTCCAAGGCCCCTATCTTCCCTGACCAAGTTATCTTCCCTGACCAAGGTATCTTCCCTGACCACGGTATCTTCCCAGACCAAGGTCAATCTTTACTTTAACTGACCCTGTCTATTGTCTTCTGGGATCTACGATAACATGCCGTGGGAAGGTCAAGGTAACTCCGATTTCCAGACCTCAGAGCAGAGACCACAAAACCCTCGCTGTGGTCACTGTAGTGTCCATTGGTAACAGCTCACTATCCTGCACCCACCTGTGTATCTATTCGTTTTACGTTTTATCTAATCCCAGAGGTTTCCCCACTTTGCATTCTCCCGCCTCCCTAATCTATCACCAAGGGATTTCATGTAACCCCCTACGTTAAGCATGTCAAACTCGTGGCCCGCAGGCTGCATGCCTCATTTATTTGGCCCGTGTTAGCCTTTGAGTTTGACATGCTTGCCCTACGTCTTCTTCTTTTATTCTAATGAATAAAATACGGCGCAAAGCTGCCATTCGCAGGAGCATTTTCTCAATCCATTGAGATTTTGCTTCCCGGCAACTGTCAGTTTGGCTCAAATAAACTCAAAAATTTTCTACATGGGGATGGAGCAAAAAACTTTTAATCTATAAAAATAAATAAATAAATCACCAATGTAGAAAGAAACCAAGATGGCGGCATAGGTAAACATCTGAACTTGCTGCCTCGCACAACAACTTCAAAACTACACCTAAAAGACAAAACGGACACCACCCAGAAGCACAGGAAGACTGGCTGAGTGGAAATTCTACAACTAGAAGGAAAGAGAAAAGCACACTGAGACTCAGAGGAGCTGCGGAGACAGAGGTACGGAGGCGCGCACGCAGAGAGGGAGGCGCGCACGCAGAGAGGGAGGCGCGCGTGGAGAGGGCTGGCAACTGAGGACACGGCGGGCTTTTTCAATCCGCATGGAGACACAAGCTCCCGACTGCTCTGAACTCCAGTTCTGGGCGAGACTCTGGGGACCCAGACTCATATGGGGAGAAACTAGACTGTCTGGCAGCAGGCGGAACTCGAGGGCGGCTTTCTCTCAGAGGTGCTTGCAGCGATTACTGCGGGACACTGAGACCCAGGGGCCTCTTAGGGCAGGGCTGACGGAAGCCATTGCTGTTTGCTCCACCCTGAGACTCCGCCCCATCCAAGCTGTGCGCAGAGGCTTTTGCATATGAATGGCCTGGTCCTTTGAATTCTAAATTTACCTAACAAACTGCAGCTGAATCAGAGAGACCCAGAACATGCAAAAGAAGGCCCAAGGCCCCATAGCAGCTTGCATTGCTTCACAGCTGGGCCTCATCAGGGCACCTCCAAACCCCAAACAAAGAACAGGAATCTGCAGATCTCTCCGTAGCTCCTCCAGGCAGAGGCTAAATTAGCACCTCCTTGGAGATCCAAGAGCCAATGTACCCAGTGGTCAGAGTAAGACCATCCAGATTACAACTCCTCAGATCCATAAGAGAGACACTCAAGGGGCAGACTCAGTGAGCACCAAAGCCCCACTGAAGCAAGTCTTGCCTCATAATAGTGTCACCAGCACAGAAGTGCTCCCAGCTAGACACAGCTGATCCTCACAGCCAATTGGCCTGGAGGTCAATTCCTCCCAGTGATACCAACAACAATCAAGGCTTAACTACAACAAGACTGTGCACAACAGCCCACAAAGGGGTGCACCAAGAGTGTCCACCTCAGGTAACTGGGGAGGCTGAGCCACTGAGCCCTATAGGACACCTAGCACACAAAGCCACTCTATCAACTCAGGGAAGCAACTAAAATGCAGAGACAAAGAAAGGGGTCACAAATGAAAGAAATGGAGGAAAGCAAACTACTGGATATAGAGTTCAAAACCACGGTTATAAGGTTTTTCAAGAATTTTCTAAAAAAAGGCCGATAAATGTAGCGAGACCGTCGAGGATATGAAAAAGGACCAATCAGAAATTAAGCATACACTGACTGAAATAAAGAATAATATACAGAGACCTAACAGCAGACTAGAGGATCGCAAGAATCAAGTGAAGATTTGAAATACAAAGAAGCAAAAAAACACTCAACCGGAAAAGCAAAAAGAAAAAAGAATCCAAAAACTTGAAGATAGTGTAAGGAGCCTCTGGGACAACCTCAAGTGTACCAACATCCAAATTATGGGGGTGCCAGAAGAAGAGAGAGAGCAAGATACCGAAAACCTATTTGAAGAAATAATGACAGAAAACTTCCCCCACCTGGTGAAAGAAATAGACTTACAAGTCCAGGAAGCGCAGAGAACCCCAAACAAAAGGAATCCAAAGAGGACCACACCAAGACACATCATAATTAAAATGCCAAGAGCAAAAGACAAAGAGAGAATATTTAAAGCAGCAAGAGAAAAACAGTTAGTTACCTACAGTTGATTTCTCAACAGAAACTATGCAGACGGGAGTGGCAAGAAATATTCAAAGTGATGAATAGCAAGAACCTACAACCAAGATTACTCTACCCAGCAAAGCTATCATTCAGAATTGAAGGTCAGATAAAGAGCTTCACAGATAAGAAAAAGCTAAAGGAGTTCATCACCACCAAACCAGTATTATATGAAATGCTGAAAGGTATTCTTTAAGAAGAGGAAGAAGAAAAAAGTAAAGAGAAAAATTATGAACAACAAAGTGACAACAAATACATATCTATCAACAAGTGAATCGAAAAATCAAGTGAATAAAAAATCTGATGACCAGAATAAGCTGGTGCATATAATAGAATCAGGGGCATAGAAAGGGAGTGGACTGACAATTCTTAGGGGGAAAGGGGTGTGGGGGGTGCGGGAAGAGACTGGACAAAAATCATACACCTATGGATGAGGACAGTGCTGGGGGGCGGGGGTAAGGGCATGGGGTGAGGTGGGGTGGGGTGGGAACCGGGTGGAGGGGAGCTATGGGGGGGGGGAGGGGAACAACTGTAATAATCTGAACAATAAAGATTTTAAAAGATAAATAAATGAATCACCAATGTGTCATTCAACTCACTGACCAATTCACTGGCATAAAGCACACCTGAGCACAGACCACCCTTCAGTGAAGTGGGGGCTGTATTCCTCTCCTCCTCCAGGCTGGCAGTGGTGGGAGCTGCTCAGCGCCATGGACATACCATCGCTGAAACGCTAAGACAAGAGCACGGGGTTTTCAAGTGTGAGTCCTGCACGTGCAGCGGGAGGACTCCCTCCCCCTCCCTCCCCACAGGAGCCATCCCACCCGTGTCAGCCTCTCTGGAAACAGACATCCTCTGTCAGCTGCTCAAAGAGCGTCTGTTTTAAGATACTTGTTTCTCAAAATGGCTATTAACTCAACAACATAATGCGTTCTATAAACGATGCAGCAATCGATCCCTACAGTCATCGCACTGTTTCCACTATGGTCCTCAAGAAGAAAACAAAAGCTAAAACTACAAATCAAATGCCTTTCCAGCTAATGCTTGACCCTCAACAAAGTAAATTTTCCCCAAAAGCTTCAAAGCTCTTACAAAAGGACGAAGAGGGGAGGGGCCGCAGAGCGCTCACTGTGGGGGAAGATGCTGGCTGTGTGGTGCATACATGTGCACACTTATCAACCGTACACTTAAAGCCTGTGCACTTACATGTCAATTGTACCTCAACAGACTGCGTGAGAATGGGGAGGCAGGCACCAGGCAGGGCGCTGCCCGCCCCATGGCCCCATGCAGAGGAAGTGAGTGAGGCCTGGGGGAGACAGCAGGACCCCCTTCCCGGACCCACTGGCCCATCTCTGGAACCACTGCCGCTGGTCTTGCTAGGTGACATAAAAGAATCCTCGTCGTTTGAAATAAATAAATATGCAGACACTAAATAGTTCCAACATTTTATATTGATCGCCTTCATATTAGCCACAAACCTGAAATTATCACATTTTCTAAATCAAAACCAGGGCAGTCTGACATAGTTTCTCTAAGAAGGGACTATTCGAAATCAGCTTCTGACGTTCTCCTAGCTTTGCAAATGACATGTAAATTCACCAAATAGCCTTACGTTTTCCCCTCCGATTTGTCTATATTATGTCAACTCTGTCATAGCCAATACCCGTTCCTGTCTGGACTATTCCACCCGGGAGAAGGGATAACGGAATACATGCCACGTCCCTCCGCATACAAATGTACCGGAAACAGAGCACCAGGGACGCTGCCTTCTCGCTGTGCTGGTTCTTTCCCAGCTCGCTGAGGCCCACGCCAGTGCCTGTTTCAATGCTCCTCCGGCTTCCTGCACCGGTCAGGGTCATTCCAAGCCCTGCATTCCCATTTCCTCTGTTCACCGATTCTCAAACTTCACATGGAATAGGAATCCCCTATTTAAGCCTGGTCATTTGTAAAAATCGTTTTCCAAGTCCTACCCCGCAAGAGTCCAGTTAGTGCATCAAAAGACGAGCTGAACAGGTCCAGTCGGCTCCACAGGGCAGTTTTACCAAACATTCAAAGAAGAACTAACTCCTCCACTCCTCAGCTTCTCCCAAAAATCCAAGTGGAAGAACACTTACAAGCTCTTTTTATGAGGCCAGCATTAGCCTAATTTCAAAACCAGATAAAGACACTACAAAGAAAGAGGATTACAGGCCAATATCCCTGATGAACATGGATGCTAGAATCCTCAACAAAATATTAGCAAATCGGATCCAGCAATACATTTAACAGATCACACACCATGACCAAGTGAGATTTATTCCAGGGATGCAAGGCTGGTACAATATTCGCAAATCAATAAACGTGGCACATCACATAAACAAACTGAAAGACAAAAATCACGTGATCATATCAAAAGACAGAGAAAAAGCATTCAACAAAATCCAACAACCATTTTTTAAAAATTTATTTTTATTGGTTTCAGAGAGGAAGGGAGAGGGAGAGACAGAAACATCACTGATGAGAGAGAATCAGTGATTGGCTGCCTCCTGCCCATCCCCTACTGGGGACTGAGCCCGCAACCCGGGCATGTGCCCCTTGACCGGAATCGAACCCAGAACCCCTCAGTCTGCAGGTCAATGCTCTATCCATTGAGCCAAACCACTTAGGGCTCCAACACCCATTTTTGATAAAAATTCTCAGCAAAGAAGGAACAGAGGGATCATTCCTCAACATAATAAAGGCCATATTTGACAACCTACAGCCAATATCATAATCAATGGGCAAAATCTAAAAGCATTTCCCCTAAGAACAGAAACAGGACAGGGATGTTTGCTTTCACCACTCTTATTCAACACTAGAGGCCTGGTGCATGGATTTGTGCACCGGTGGGGTCCCTTGGCCTGGCCTGCGGGGATCAGGTTGAAACCGGCTCTCCGACATCCCCCGAGGGGTCCTGGATTGCGAGAGGGTGCAGGCCAGGCCAAAGGACCCCACCGGTACACGATCAGGGCCGGGGAAGGACCATGGGAGGGCTCCAGAGCATGTCCGGCCTGTCTCGCCCAGTCCCAATCGGCTGGACCCCAGCAGCAAGCTAACCTACCGGTCGGAGCATCTGCCCCCTGGTGGTCAGTGTACATCATACGACTGGTCGAATGGTCGGACACTTAGCATATTAGGCTTTTATTATAGGATAGTACTGGGAGTCCTAGCCACAACCATCATACAAGAAGAAAACATAGAAAGTATTCAAAGTGGAAAGGAGGAAATGAAACTTTCATTATTTGCAGATGATATGATATTGTACATAGAAAACCCTAACGACTCTACCAAAAAACTACTAGATTTAATAAAGGAATTCAGAAACATAGCAGGCTACAAAATTAACACCCAGAAATCCATAGCATTTTTATACACCAGTAGTGAACTCTCAGAAAAAAAAACTAAGAAAACAATCCCATTTACCATTGAAACAAAAAACATTAAGATATTTAGGAATAAGCTTAACCAAGGAGGTAAAAGACCTGTACTCCAAAAACTACAGGACGTTGAGAAAAGAGATAGAGGAAGATATAAACAAGTGGAAGAATACCATGTTCATGGATTGGTAGAATCAACATCATTAAAATGTCCATATTACCCAAAGGAATCTACAGATTCATTGCAATCCCTATTAAAATACCAATGGCATATTTCACAAATCTAGAACAAATGCTCCAAAAATTTATATGGAACCAAAAAAGACCCCAAATAGCTGCAGCAATCTTGAAAAAGAAGAACAAGGTTGGAGGAATCACAATACCAGATATCAAGGTATACTACAAAGCCACTGTGCTCAAAACAGCCTGCTCCTGGCACAAGAACATGCATCTAGATCAATACAACAGAACAGAGAACCCAGAAAGCGACCCAAGCCACTACGCTCAGTATTTGACAAAGGAGGCAAGAGCGGACACTGGAGCAGAGACCGTCTCTTCAGGAAGTGGTGCTGGGGAAACTGGACAGATGCATGCCAACAAATGAAACCAGACCACCAGCTTACACCATACCCAAAAACAAACTCAAAGTGGATGAAAGACTTAACTGCAAGATGTGAAGTCATAAAAGTCCCAGGAGAAACCACAGGCACTAAGATCCCAGGCACCTCTCACAGCCATGTGCTTACCAATACATCCCCTAGGACAATGGAGACTGAGGGGAAAAGAAACAAATGGGACAACAGCAGAATAAAAGGCTTCTGCTCAGCAAAAGAAACCATCAACCACACAACAAGAGAGCCCACTGCATGTCTGCCAAGGATACATCTGATAAGGGGTTCATCTCCAAAATATAGAGGGAACTCATACAATTTAACAAAAGGAAGACAAACTATCCAATTTAAAAAATGGGCAAAGGACCTGAATAGACACTTCTCCAAAGTGAACATGCAGATGGCCAAGAGACGTATGAGAAAATGCTCAAAGTCACTGATCACCAGAGAGATGCAAATTAAAACGGCAAGGAGGGATCACCTCACACTATCAGAATGGCTACCATCAACAAATCAACAAATGACAAGTGCTGGCGGGGATGTGGAGAAAAGGGAACCCTAGTTCCCACACTGCTGGTGGGCATGCAGACTGCTCCAGCTATTGTGGAAAACAGTATGGAGTTTCCTCAAAAAATTAAATATGGATCTGCCATTTGACCGAGTGATCCCACTTCTAGAAATATATCCTAAGAAATCCAAAACACCAATCAAAAGAATGTATGCACCCCTATGTTCATAGCAGTGCAATTTGCAATAGCTAAGATCTGGAAACAGCCCAAGTGCCCATCAGTTGATGAGTGGATAAAAAGCTGTGGCACATTTTCACCATGGAATACTGTGCAGCAGTGAAAAAGGATCTCTCACCCTTTGAGACAACATGGAGGGACTTGAACAGTATTATGCTAAGCAAAATAAACCAGTCAGAGAAAGACAAGTATCCCATGATCTCACTCATATGTGGAATCTAATGAACAACATAAACTGATGAACAAAATAGATCCAGAGACATGGAAGCACAGAATAGACTGTCAAACCTCAGAGGGAAGGCAGGGGTGGGTGGGTGAGTGGGAAGAGATGAACAAAAGAACTTGTATGCGTGTATGCATAGCCCATGGACACAGACAATAGGGTGGTGAAGGCCTGGGGTGGGGAGTGGGGATGGACTAGAAGGGGTCAATGCGGGGGGGGACATACATAATATTTTCAACAATAAAGATGAGAGAGAGAGAGAGAGAGAGAGAGAGAGAGAGAGAGAGAGGAGCTGAACAATATGCAGTTTCAGTAAAACCCCCAGAAGAGTCCACAGTTCTCACTTTAAGAACAACTGTGACGGTAGGTCCCACCCCATCCCCTGGTCCCCACACACCCCGCCTCCTTCGGGCACCCATCACAGCTGGCAGTGGCCCTCCCTCCCAAGACTATTGAGTTTTTTAATGCCAATGCATGCCTAAGAAGTCTTTAAGACCCAAATAATGAAGCCATAGAGACAGGGCGGGGTGGCGATACCAGGAGTATGGAGTCCTCCCTGGGCTTGTAAAGTCACACCAAGCGATTCTGGGTTCCAGCATCAGCTCCACCACTTCAATTCCATGACACCGGACAAATGACTTCGTTCTTAACTAAGTCTCACTTTCTTCGTTTATCACATGAAGTAATAACATCCCTAGCTCATGGGGATGCTGAGAGAATTAGTGGAAATAATGATGGAGGCTGCCTGGCAGGTGCTGAGGGCCTGGAAAGCCATAGCCATTAGCGCCGGCTGCAGTGACTGTGATGATGATCACCTCGCATTCTTTTTCTTACCCGGTTCTTCCCAAGGTTTACAAGAGGGATGCTGCTATCCCCATGTTTGCAGATGGGCAAAGGTTAAGTTCAAGACACACATCTTAAAAAGCAGCCGAGCTAGAATTCAAGCTAGATCTGTTCAGACGGGCCACCCCCGGCCCTGAAGGGAATGGAAGACGGTCCACCGGCCTGGCAGTCCGTCCTCCCCACTCCGTACAGGGCCTGCCCACGGAGCTCCCAGCAAGCGGTGGGGGAGGATGAGCAGGTAGGTCCTCAAGGATGACTCACACTTCTAGACCCACTGCTGCTGCACCTATTATAGCACCGACACGATATATTTAAAAGGATACACGTGGGATTTAAATCAGTGAAATAATAGAAACAGAGTCAAGGACTCATTTGCATATTTGTATGCAAAAAAGGAAGAAGAATTGTTTTCCATTCTGCAGTTCTACTCACTAAATTCATTCATCAACAAGCATTTACTGAGCACTGGACGCTGGACAGACTCTGGACCGGGTGCCAGGCTGCTCGTCTGCCTGAGCCACGGAGGCAAGATTTCAGACACGGGAGGTCAGTCAGGCCCACGAACACAGTGAAGGAGAAGCGCGCGATACTATGGAAACTCACGGCAAGGGAACCGCCTGCCACTGCCGGGCGGAAATTTCCCCAGGAAATACCCTTCAGCTGGGATGTGGAGGGTGACCATCTTCTCAGAGAAGAGATGGCAGGTAAAGGCAACGTGGCCGTGTGGACCGGAGCGTGCAGAACTGGGGGAGACACCAGAGGCTGGAACAGAGCACCAGGGGAGAGGGGCTTGGCAGGGCTGCAGGGTGGGCATGATTCAAGCACAACAGGAAATCCTTCAAAGGTTCGGGGAAAACGGTACCAAAATCCAACTGGCATCTTTGTAAGACCGCTCTGGCATCTGAGTGGAGACAGGGCTGGAGGGGACGAGGGCAGAGCAGGGACAGGAGTCAGGAGGTGCCGCAGAGCAGTGGGGCGTGGCCGGGAGCAGTGGCTGTAAAGAGGGACTGGGACAGATGGAAAGTTATCTGGGAATACAACCTGTAGGTTTGGGTTCAGTATGGAGTAAAAGAAGGGGGGCCCAAAAGGACGCTAAGGGGGGAAATTAGCAACTCTGCGGCAGGAACCTGACCGCCACCAGCAGCCAGGGCTTCACGGTAACCGCGAGGTGATGTCCTGCTGACGCGAAGGGAGGAGAAAGGCGCTGCGCCCTGCGGTCTTCCTTCCCCGAACCCGGGCCTCCCGCCTGATCACGAGGGAAGCAGCACACACCCAGATTGCAGGGCATCGTACGAAACCACCCATCGGTCACGGTCAACAAAAGCAAGGCCAGTCTGCGGCAGCGCCTCAGCCCGGAGCGGTCTAAGGCGCAGCGGGACTAAGTGGCTGTGACATCCTGGAAGGGGTCCTGGAACAGGAAAGGACACGGGGGGGGGGGGGGGGGGGAGGGGGGGGGCGGGACTAAGGAAACCCGACGTGCGTTTAGTTTATAACGCCGCGTCAATACTGGCTGACAATGCGCCACAGTAACGTCTGGGTATAGGGGACACAAGAACTCCGTGACATTCTAGCAACTTCCTTGTGAATCTAAAAGTGTTGTAAGTGTCAAGTTTATTTTAACACGAACCGCCAGGCCTGACTTGCGCACCTGGGAGGTGCCCTTTATGGAGACGGGGAGACGGGGAGACAGAGAGGAAGACGGTGATTCTAGTCCAGGCCCGCTGAGGGCAGCAGCCTGTCAAGCCCAGGCAGGCAGCTCTGGGCTGGAGTCTGGCAGAGAGCTCAGTCCAAACACGAATTTAGAAGCCTCAGCAGGCAACTAGGGAAGTAGTTTCTAGAGAAAGAATGGATAGCAGGAAGTGAAGTGCCCAGTCTGATTCCTGAGAATGTCCACGTAGCAGTCAGACATAGGAGGAGGTCTAGTCTCGGGCTCTGATGAAAGTCTACCTCGAGGTGCAGGGAGAGGAGAGTAAGAAGCCACATACAGCACTGGGAGAAAGACGGGGCCGGGCCAAGGGGAAAGGCATGGTCCACTTGCTTAAATGTGGTTGAAAAAGCGAATAAATAATCACTGAAAAATTCTCCTTATATTTAACAACTCTGAGATCCCTGACGAGCCAACAAAGAAGTTTCAACAGAATAATGGAAGCTAAATTTGGAGTGGAGTGTTTGAGTAAGAGATGAGGAACTGGGGGGGAAATAACTCTTACAAGAAATCTGGCTCTCGGATTTGTGCAACCACGTTCACAGCAACATCATTCACAGACCCAAGGTAGAAGCAACCCAAGTGTCCATCGCTGATGACGGCTAAGCAAACTGGGGCATGTACCTGATGAAACACGATTCCGCCTTTCAAGGGAAGGGGATTCTAACATGTGCTACAATGTGGATGGACCTTGAGGACATTATGCTACATGACACAGTCAGTCTATTAGGATAAATACCAACATGATGCTACTTGTATGACGTACCCAGTAGTAAAATGTATAGAAACAGAAAGTTGAATGCAGGTTGCCTGTACCTGGGGGGGAGGGGATGAGGTGTGAGTGTTTAACGAGGACAGTGTCCCTTTAGCAAGATGAAAAGAGTACAGGATGTCGACAATATGAATTTATTTAATATCAAAGAACTGTACACCTAAAATGGTTCAAGTGGTAAATCTATGCTATGTATAATTTACCACAATTCTAAAATTTAAAAGAAAAAAGAACTCCAGCTCCCAAATGTGACCTCCATGCCAAGCACTGGTGCCCTACAATGGGAAGAGCAGGCTGAGCATTGCCACCACCCAGCGCTTCCCAATGCTGGGGACACACGTGTCACAGGTGCTCGTCCGTGGTGCTCTGCAAAGGGGCCAGGCCGCCCTGGCCGCCACCGGAGCTCTCTGACCACAAGGGCACTCACCCAGTAGCCCTGTGTGCGCTGTGAATGCTTTTTTTTTTTTTTAAATATATTTATTGATTTTTTTACAGAGAGGAAGGAAGAGGGATAGATAGTCAGAAACATCGATGAGAGAGAAACATCGATCAGCTGCCTCTTGCACACCTCCCACTGGGGATGTGCCCGCAACCAAGGTACATGCCCTTGACCGGAATCGAACCCGGGACCTTTCAGTCCGCAGGCCGACGCTCTATCCACTGAGCCAAACCGGTTTTGGCTACTTTTATGTTTGATGAGTCCTGAGACATGGGAAAGGCAGGGAAGCGATGACTACAGAAAGGACGATTGGAGATGATGTCAATTTGACTTTCAAGTGTAAGAAAAGTTGCTTTCATTAGGTTTCTTCATCAACCCATGACTTCTGCTGCCAAAAGAAAGAAGGAGTATGATCTCAACTGATAAAAACTAGTAACAGATCACTTACGAGTAGAGAAACAAATGAAGCTCTACTACACTCCATTTTTGATAGATCTTTAGGAATAGAATAAGAACAATTTTTCTTCACAATACATTAGATTGACAAAAATTAAATCAGTGCATAAGGAAAGAGAAAGCAGTGTTACTGATGCAGACCAAGAATAAACAGATCCATGAACAGAGAGCATCCAGATAAACCACGAGGTAAAGGCAACATTTCAAGTCAGCAGAAAAGAATAAATGACTCGTAATAAGCATCTAGGGAGAGGGGGGATCAGAGCTTTCCCGCCCCCGTCCATACACAACAATGTTTATCTGTACTGAACATCTAAGGATAAAAATTCAAAACAAAAGAAAATGTAGCCCAACCAGTGTGCCTCAGTAGCTGAGCGTCAGACCATGGTTGGATTCCCGGTCAGGGCACATGCCCGGGTTACGGGCTCGGTCCCCAGTAGAGGGCGTGCAGGAGGCGGCCGATCAATGATTCTCTATCATTGATGATTCTCTCTTTCTCTCCCTCTCCCTTCCTCTCTGAAATCAATAAAAATATATTTTTCTAAAAAAGAAAAGAAAATGTTGGGAGAATACTTAATAAATAGGTGGAAACTTTCTTAGGTATGCCATCAAGGCCAGAATAATTCCAAGTTTGACTGCATGACTCATAGGTCTGCCAGGAGCACATTAAAGAACATTAATACTAAAATACAGGTGGACTAGGCAAAAAAAAAAAAAAAAGCATACATTTTTTTTTAAAAGAAAAACACATAGAAATCAGAAAGAAAAAAAAGAAAAAGGATGAAGAACTTACTAGAAAAAGAACAAAAGAATGAAAGGACAATTCAATACAATAACGCAAGTGGCCCAAACACGGTAAAATCTCAGGAGCATACAAAACATGGAAATTAAAGACACAATTTTTTCGCCTAATGGGTTAAGACTTAAAAAATTGACAATACCTAGTGTCAGTTAGGGTTGGGGAAATGGGACACTCATATTCGACTACTGAGAGTACAAGCTAGTGCACCTCCCTAGCGGACACGTGACAAATGTTTATACTCTGATGAGCACCTAGGGTGTACAATTTTAAGAAAAAGTTTCCAATTTTAATCTCTATACTCCTGTCTTATTAGCATTTTTCCAATGACCATTTATTACTTTTATAACTAAATATATGTTTATACACCTTTCTACAAAAAACATAATAAAGCAATTTCTATGGGAGAGCGTAGTTTACCTATGGCAAATGGACGTAGATGATATTGAACGCTCCCCTCCAACTTCCAGATATGACTGTATGGTCTTACAACATCTGTATGAAATTAGTTTCAAGAAAGGAAGGCCCTAACTTAGCAGTCATAAAATGTTAGATCTTGAGCTGTGACAAAGTTTTATATGGCCCTGGAGACCCAGCAAAGAGAAGACAACTTCTTCATGCAGACCTTAAACCAAAGCAGTTATATGATTTCAAGCAAACAGGATCTTCACGAGGCTAAACTTAGCAATGGCCACATGAAACACTGTAAGATCAGCCCAACTAACAGATCAGAAGAGTAACTGCAAGGACTATAACTTTAAGCTTAATACATAAGTACTGCAGTTGAACTCTAGCTCCACTGGTTTAATTGCCATAAAACCACCACCCCTCCTCCTCCACCACCATCACCACCACCTCCACCACCACCATCACCTCCACCTCCACCACCACCTCCACCTCCACCACCATCTCCACCTCCTCCATCACGTTCAGACAATATAGTGTTTAAAGCAAGACAGGCTGTAAGAGAACTTCAGTATACATAATTCCAATTTGATTTTAAAATTACTAAAGACAGTCCCCTCCCAATTGGGCAAGCCCTGGAGGATAAGCAGATCTGTAAATTATACTAATACAGCTGAGAAATACACAGAGGACAAACTAATGTCATGAAACTAAGCTAACTCAAAGAATTCAAAATACAACTGAATAGTTAAATCCTTTAAAAACAAATATAATTAACCTCTGAATGGGGATATCGGTACTAATATCCCTACAACATGCAGACCCTCCCTACAATGTGTCTTCATCCACGACTGATGCTGTTTTGGTTCCTCAGTGGGAGATCATAGAAAATACATACTGGTCTCCAGCACAGGTTCCTGTCAGAGAGCTCCTAAAACCCTTGTAATTTCCCAAATGATAAGAGCATCTTCTTCTTTCTTATTTTTTAAATAACAGGTTATTTTTTGTTATTAATTCACTGTTATTTTTTAATATAGCTTTATTGATTTCAGAGAGAGGAAGGGAGAGGGAAAGAGAAACATCAATGATGAGAATCATTGATCAGCTGCCTCCTTCACGCTCCCTACTGAGGATCGAGCCCACAACCCAGGCACGCGCCCTGACCAGGAATCAAACCGTGACCTCCTGGTTCATAGGTCAATGCTCAACCACTGAGCCACACCGGCCGAGCAATAGCATCTTTTGTTAAAATGTTTGGTCTCTGACCCCTGTCCCTGACACAGGGCTCCTAAAACCCTTGTGAATTCCTAAGCGCCAAGAGTTCTGGTAGCATCTTTTGTTCTAATGAGGTGACGAGGTGCGCTCCTGGATGGCAGCTGGTTACTGCAAAGACCGAGCTATGATTTGAACACCGGAATTTTCAGCCCCGCCTCCCATGCTGCAGAGAGGGGAGATGGGCTAGCAAGGGAGTGTAACTGATCATGAGGAAGCCTCCACAAAATCCCAACAGTACAGGGTTCGGGGAACTTCCAGGTTGGTGAACACATCCACACAGGGAAGGTGGTGACACACCTCAACCCCATGGAGCAGAAGTTGGGAACCCTACCCTACCTCACCCTGTGTATCCTCATCATACCCTTTACCAGATCCTTTAATAAACTGGTAACGTAAGTGTATCTGAGTCCTGTGAGCACTCTAAAAAAATTAATCCAACCCAAGGAGGGGGCTGTGGGAACCTCAGATTTACATTCAATGGGTCAGAAGCACAGGTGACAAGCTGGTCTTGTGACTGGCCTCTACGAGGGGAGGGAGGTGCGGTTGTGGTCTCCTGGGACTGAGCCCTCCAGGGATGTGACACTCTCTCCAGGTGGATTGTGTCAGAAGTGAGTTAAGATGTAGGACACCCAGCTGGTGTGGCAGAGAAATCCTTGGTGGGGAAAGGACTCACACATCTGGTATCTGAAGTGTGAGTGTGGGGTGGAGTGAGAGGAAAGGCAACACACAGGAGAACAGAGTTTTCCCAACACACTTGGCGTCCCACAACTCATTCCATCCCTGGGACCCTGAACCCCTAATTCACCCACACAGCAGTGATTTACTGAGCACCTTCTACTGCCAGGCATTCCAAACTCCGGGGAGGTAGCAGTGAATAAAACAAAACCTCTGCCTGCTGCATCTCATATTCCAGTGGCAGCAAATACACCAATACACCACCACTGTCACTACATCCCACTATCCCACTGCCCACCCGCCTCAGCTCCTGCACCTCCCATTAACAGGCTCTATTTTCTTGTTCACAATACACTCAGCGCCTTACTTTATTTCTTTTCAGTCTCCCCTCTAGGACATACGCCCCCTGTGGACAGGGATGCTCCTTATCCGTATTCCAAAAGCTTAGACAGCTCCCATAGAAACACTCCAATACCTGCCTTCCCTCTACGGTCTGCCCCTCCCAACAGAGCCGCTCATACGTTCCCCACCTGTGAAGCAAAACGTAACGCTTCCAACCCAGTCCCTCGCCCAGCCCTCCACTCCCTCCAGGAAGCCGCAGGAATGCTGGAGTGGGCACTGCTGCCTCTACCTCCTCCTGCCCTCACTGCTCAGAGGCAACAAGCTCCTCTCCACTGAAAAGCCTTCCCACAGGCATCCTCTGCCCAGAACACTTTTCTCGCTGATGACTGATCTCATCCCGCTCCCTCCTCATCCCTCATGTCATAAAAATGTCACTTCCTAAGAGAAACGTTCTTCCGCAAAGTATTCCCATTTGCTTCTGTCCATGTCACCTGGGTCCAATCAGGGACTGAGAATGCACCTGCAGCTGCACCGTGCGAGGCCACTGGTCCAGGAGACAGGCCTTTGGGACCTCCACTCGGAGCTGAAGAAGCTTCCCACGGTCCCTCCTCCCCGACCTATACCAGACTCCACCTGCTGTCCTTTACCCTCCAGTCCATCGAGTCCATCAAAATCTCTGTTCAGCTGCCCAGCTTCTCAGCTGCTTGCCTCTTCTTGAATCAGCAGATCTGCAAATCCGGTCTCACATCTCTGAGCTTCCCTACTCCCCCAGATCTTGGCCCCACAATGCTTCACTGTTTTGCTAGCTCTCAATTACCTGCACAAAAATTTTGTTTCAAATTTTGTCCAGCTTTTCTACTTGCAGGAAAGAGGGCCCAACCGCTTGGTCTACGAAAGTTTTCCCCACGCCAATATTTTCTACTTTTATAGGTTTGTAACTTTTGAGTCCTGTTGTTATTTTACAAAAATGTTGCAAGTGGAGAAAAATACATCTTCGGTGAGTAATTGCTTACCCAGTTACTCATCATTGCTTAACCAGAGATCTCCAGTTACTCATTTTTATTGATAGACCACCTTCTATATATTAAGGATATTAAACCTTTGTCTGTCAAACATGTGGCAAATACTTCTCCCAATATGTCATTTACATTTTATGGTATTTTTATCACAAAGAAATGGTAAACTTATGTACAGTTCAATTTACCAGCCTTTCCTTCCTAATTTTGGTGTCATGATAAAAATCACTGAGCACCATGCAAATATGGACTCGTATTCCTTCTAGTATTATATTTCTTTTTACACTAATGTTTAGATTTTTTTATATATATCAAGTATGAGATAGTGACCTGAGCTTATTTTTTGATTGGTAAGCCAATTGTCCCAAATCCCTTTAAGTCAGTAACCCTCCATTTCCTCCTAGTTCCCTAATCGCATAGAAACAAACTGCTTCTTAGTATTTATTTCATTTCATTTGCGATCTAGCACTGCTGGTCCCTACTGTTTAGTCTCCTTTGGACGCGGTCCCCCCCTAGGTTTCTGTAACCCACTGCCCAGTTCTACTTCTCGCCAACTACTCCCTGAGTCTCCTTCCTGCTCCATCCCCTGCCGCTTCTCATCCTCTCTCATTTTCCGAACAGTTTACTTCTAGAAGCTCTCCTGCTTCTCATCCTCCCTACTCTCCCTGGGACATTTCACCTGCGCTGCAGCCTCGGCGAGCTCTCTCTGGAGCTCCCAGATCCGCATCCAATTGCCTCCGGGATCTCTATCTAGATGTTCCACTGGCGCTCCACGCTCAACTGTACAGATAGGAATTCAGTGTCTCCGGAAGCCGCTCTTCTTTCTGTGTGTCCTTATCTACGGCACCACTATCATTCGAGCCGGAAGTGGTAACTTCTCCTCTCCTTCGCTAGCACATCTCAGAGGCCACGATAAATCCTACTGATCCTAGATCTCTGCTCAGCTTCTTCTCTACCAGCAGTGCCTAACAACGGGTCTTTATTATCTCTGGTTCGCATTCCACCAGCGTTCCAGTTTCCCTCCAACCATTCTCTGAACTGCCCACAGAGTGACTGGGAAAATGAAAATCTGATCATTTCACTTTTCTGATTGAAATCTTTCAATTGATCCTCATGGCTTAGGCCAGGGGTGGGCAAACTTTTTGACTCAAGGGCCACAATGGGTTCTTAAACTGGACCGGAGGGCCGGAACAAAAGCATGGATGGAGTGTTTGTGTGAACTAATATAAATTCAAAGTAAAGGAGCGGAGGGGAGAGCAAGAGAACCCTCCGCTCTTTTGGCTCCGCGGGCCGGATAGAACAGCCGAACGGGCCGGATCCCGCCCGTGGGCCGTAGTTTGCCCACGGCTGGCTTAGGAGGTAAAGGTGTAAACCCAGCATAGCGGTGTGGCTCTCCATGCTCTGGCAGCTGCCTCTCTCCTGCGTTAACTCATCCACCTCTGCCCTGGAGCCCTGAGCCAGCCACACCTAGCCCTGGGCGGGTCCAATTTCTGCCTTCTATCCTTCGGCCCAGCAGTCCCTTCAGCCAGGGAAGTTTTCTTACTGCCTCTCTTTGCCTAGCAAATGCCCAGTCATCCTCCAAATACAGCTTCAGTGTCATGCTTTAGTACACATCCACCCCTCACATGCCTCACGTTTATCTTGCACATGCGCACTCCACAATCCCACGGTATCCCTTATAGAACCACACTGCAATATGCTGTCTGTCTTCCCTGCATGGCTGCGGCCCCTTTATTTACTTCCAATGGCCAGGCCTAACCCAGGGCTTGGGGCACACAGTAGGCATTCAAAACGGTTACTGAACAAAAAGATTAGCAGACACAATGCTTAGTTAACAACTGGTTTATGAAATTATCAAAAAATTTATTTCTTAATGGAAAACTATAAAGAGTGACATCTGACTCAATCAAAAAACCCTCAGAGCCTTATTCTGTAACAAATGTATCTCTGAAGTTTTGTAGATCAGAGGCACTATAAGTAATTCTAATGAGGCTTTATATTATAAATCTAACCCATGTGGAAATAAGGATTTGGGGGCTCCTGTTAGTTAAGTAAATCACCTCACTCAAAAAAACATGCCATTTATGCCGAAACCAGTTTGGCTCAGTGGATAGAGCGTCAGCCTGCGGACTGAAAGGTCCCAGGTTCAATTCCGGGTCAAGGGCATGTACCTTGGTTGCGGGCACATCCCCAGTGGTGAGTGTGCAGGAGGCAGCTGATCAATGTTTCTCTCTCGTCGATGTTTCTAACTCTCTATCCCTCTCCCTTCCTCTCTGTAAAATATCAATAAAATATATTTTTAAAAAAATGCCATTTATGTTCTACACCAAAAGGAGCTAACAGTCCCCAGAACTACGGGGAAAGTATTCGCAGTCTCTGCAGACATCTGGCACAAGATGCTCTGTTTCTCACTTTTGTACAAGCCTCCGCATCCCTTTCCTAGCCATGGCACAGCCACAGCCCCGGGCAGCAGAGCTGCATCGCTTTATTTGGACAATTGTGTCCTCGTTACAAAGAGAATAAAAAGAGCCATAAGCAATGTTCCCATGAAAAGTGGCTCCGTGTCAGTGGAAGCAGATGCAGGCATCCTCTAGTAAGCTTTAGATGACGAGACTGTTTTGATTGCTCCGATTATCAAAGCAGATTTGATATGAAAGTGTTAATGCATCTGTAAAATCTACTTTTTAAGTACAAAGAAATCTTAGCTCAAATTCTGAAATCAAATATATACAGGAAAGCCCCAGCCGGGTGGCTCAGGTGGTGGGAGTGTCACCCCGTACACCAAAGGCTGCAGGTTCAAACCCCAGTTAGGGCGCATACAGGAGGCAACTGATCAAGGTTCCTCTCTCACATCAATATTTCTCTCTCCCTCCCCCTGACCCCCGCCATCCTCTCTCCCTCTCTCTCTAAAAATCAACAAAAACATATCCTCGGGTGAGGATTAAACACACACACACACACACACACACACACACCCCCCACATATACAGTAAAAAGTGATAAAAATATTCCATTAACTGATTTTCAAAACTTCCTCCCAGATGTGCCAGGAGACTGGAGACCCTGTTAACAAACAGATCACTGCCCTCTGGCTTCCCTAATAGCAGTTCAAAGCTACACGGGTACGAACTGTAAGAAACAGTGGCCACCCCACTTCTAGATCCCAAGGAAGAGCATTTAAATCGCCCAGGCTAACATCTTCTAATCATTACGCCAGGAGCTGTGCCCGGTATGCCATAAACCGCGCTGATGCCACTGCCCCCCTCGCTGAGCTGGGAGCCCTCTCCCTGTGCACTGCAGTCTGCATCTACAGCAGCCCGCGCGTGCGTGATAGGCAAGGCGCTGGTGGAACCCCGAGCCACAATAAGGAGAATGTCTTCTCACCCCAAAACTCCTTTTCACAACTCCTGACTTGTGTACTAAGTGTTCCCTTGCTTTTCTTTAGAGTTTTCCACTTGTGGCAGCTTTTGTTTAACTGACAGCTTTAATGAGATATCTTTCATATACAGAGAGCACTTAGGGCGCTGAGTTACAGGCACCGCTGTAGCAGCTTCGCCCCGAGGTCTTGGTCAGTGGCATTTCCCAGGGATCTCCTGTTCTGCCCAAGGTTTACACGTGAGCCTGGCTTCTGGCTGAGCAGTGCTCCCCCTGTGGGAGCGCACTGACCACCGGGGGCAGCTCCTGCGTTGAGCGTCTGCCCCCTGGTGGTCAGTGCACATCACAGCGACTGGTCATTCTGCCAGCAGTTCCGCTGTTCAGTCGATTTGCATATTAGGGTTTTATTAGATAGGGTTATGTTAGGTGTTGTGCCTGTTAACACACTGAATCCTCCAAACCACCCTTTAAAAGTATGACTATGCCAAAGGCACAGCGTGCTGGAGGTGCCCTGAACAGAAGGGGAGGCAGCCAGGCCAGCCAACAGACCCTTAGAGTCAGTGCTGCCCACTAAGCCGTGCCCACCAGTGAGAGCAACACTCCCTCCAAGAGTGCCCTTAGAGCCACATCCAGTCCTCACCCCATACACGGAACACACACGTACAGATACATACATGCATCATTTACCCACACGCAGAGAACACACACATGTATATACAAACACATGTAACATTTCCAGTCCTCATTTCAAAAACTGAAGAAGCCAACATGACTAAAGAATAAGTTGCATTTCCAATGCAATCTCATAAAAGAATGAAAAGAGAGAGGGCTCAACCATTACGATGGCATCAATTTGCACAAAATCCTAAGAAGATAATTCAGTGGTACAGATCAATAACGCAAAAAAAGTAAACAGTAGGAAAACCGAAAGCTAATGGGTGGGCTTGAAGGAAAACAACTATTTTGGTAAAAGATAGAAAGCAAAGTGAAAATTAATCTTCACTATGTATTTGTGAAATATGTTAAAAACCAACTAAATCTGTGGACATTGAGATTATGTCAGTGTCAGACAGAACTAGTGCATTGAAAGAAACTTGGAAATCTACAATGAAGGTGGCTATAATTACTCTCATACTGACCATCCTCAATGGAAAACTTATAAGAACCATTAGTAGAGCAAGACCCAAGATGGCAGCGTAGGCAAATGCCTGTACTCGCCGCCTCCCACAACCACATCAAAATTACAACTAAAATACAGAACAACCATCATCCAGAACCGCGGGAAAGCTGGCTGATTGGAAGTCCTACAACTAGAGAAGTAAAGAAGACAGCACACTGACACTGGGAGGAGGAGCAGAGGCGCGGAACTGGCTGATCCGGCACCCATGTGTGCCGCTTTTTTAATCGGGAGGGAGATCGCCTCTATGGAGGCTGCCCGGAGGAGCAAGGGGTCCCAGCCCCATACCAGACCCCCAGCCCAGGGTCCCAGAGCTGGGAAAAGAAGTCCCTATGGGCAGTGAGAACTATGGGCTGTAAAAACCAGTGGGGATTTGGGCTCAGTGACACAGAGCCTGCTGGAGATGCAGCTGCTCCACTTAAAATGCTGGCACCATGAACTAAACTTACAAGCTCCCACTTCCTCTCAGCTAGTGCCAGGTGAGGCTCTGGGGGTCCCAGACATATACTAGGAGAAACTGGGGGGGGGGGGGGGGGGGGCGTGGCTTTCTTCCAGATGGATGGAGGTGCTCTCAGCAATCATTGTTCCTAGGCTGGGATCTCCCAGGTTGCAGGACTGACTGGCAGCCATTTCTGTTTGCTCTGCCCTGGTAATTTCCCTGAGAACCTGCCCCACCCAATTTACAACCCCACCCAAAATGCCTGCAGAGGCTTTTGCATATGAATGGCCTGTCCTTTCTCAGGCTAAAACCTGTCAAACAAGCTGCAGCTGGGTCAGGGAGCCCCAAACCTATCAATAAAAGGTCCAAGACTGGCACCAGCACCAGCCTGTCTTGCTTCACAGCTGGGCCTCATCTGGGCACTTTCAAACCCAATACAAGAGGAAGAATCTGCAGAACTCTCTGTAACTCCTGCTGGGTGGCCCCAGGCAGTGGCTGACTGTGCACCTTTCTGGAGACCCAAGAGCCAGTGTACCTAGTGGTCAGTGTCAGATTACAACTCTTCACATCCACAAGCCTCACACTCAAGGAGCACCAAAGCCCACTGAAGCAAGTCCTGTTCCATAAGGTGTCTCCAGCACAGCAGCTCTCCACTGTAGTCGCAGCTGGTCCCCATAGCCAACTGGCCTGGAGGTCAATTCCTCCGTAACACCAACAGCAATCAAGGCTCAACTACAACAAGACTGTACACACAGCCCACAAAGGGGTGCACCTAGAGTGTCCACCTCAGATGATTGGGGAGGCTGAGCCACTGGGCCCTATAGGACACCTAATACACAAGGCCACTCTATCAATTCAAGGAGATTTAGTAGCTCTACCCAATACATAGAAACAAACACAGGGAAGCAGCCAAAATGCAAAGACAAAGAAACATGTCACAAATGAAACAAATGGGAGAAAGCAAACTACTGGATATAGAGTTCAAAATCACAGTTATATAAGGTTACTCAAGAATCTTCTAGAAGCCTCCAAGGGACTTAGTGAGACTTTCAAGGATCTTAGTGAGAATGCCAAAAAAAAAAAGAAAAGAACCAGTCAGAAATTAAGCATACACTGACTGAAATAAATAATATACAGGGATTCAACAGTAGACTAAAGGATCCTGAGAATCAAATCAATTATTTGAAATATGAGGAAGCAAAAAACACCCAACCAAAAGAGCAAAACGAAAAAAAGAATCCAAAAATATGAAGATAGTGTAAGGAGCCTCTGGGACAATTTCAAGTGTACCAACATCCGAATTATGGGGGTGCCAGAAGAAGAGAGAGAGAAAGATATTAAAATCCTATTTGAAGAAATAATGACAGAAAACTTCCCCTACCTGGTGAAAGAAATACTTACAAGTCTAGTAAGCACAGAGAGTCCCAAACAAGAGGAACCCAAAGAGGACCACACCAAGACACATCATAATTAAAATGCCAAGGGCAAAAGACAAAGAGAGAATCTTAAAAGCAGCAAGAGAAAAACAGTTACCTACAAGGGAGCACCCATACGACTGTCAGCTGATTTCTCAACAGAAACTATGCAGGCCAGAAGGGAGTGGCAAGAAATATTCAAAGTGATGAATAGCAAGAACCTACAACCAAGATTACTCTACCCAGCAAAGCTATCATTTAGAATTGAAGGTCAGATAAAGAACTTCACAGACAGGAAAAAGCTAAAGGAGTTCATCACCACCAAACCAGTATTATATGAAAGCTCAAGGGTATTCCTTGTGAATAAGAAGAAGAAGAAAAAGATAAAAAATGTGAACAACAAATACATATCTATCAACAATTGAATCTAAAAATCAAACGAATAAAAAATCTGATGAACAGAATAAACAGGTGAATGGAATAGAATCAGGGGCATGGAAATGCAACAGACTGACAATTCTCAGAGGGAAGGGAGTGTGGGGGAGCGGGAAAAGATTAGACAAAGATCTTATATGCATGTATGCATTACCTATGGACATAGACAATAGGGTGGTGAGGGCCTGGGGTGGGGTGGGAACTGGGTGGAGGGGAGCTATGGGGGAGAAAAAGAGGGACATCTGTAATAATCTCAACAATAAAGATTAAAAAATAATTTTTTTAAAAAAGAATGCAAAAGAGTGAAATAAGCTAGTCGGAGAAAGATAAATATCACATGATCTCACTCATTTGTGGAATATAATGAACAACATAAACTGATGAACAAAAATAGATCCAGAGACAGGGAAGCATCGAAAAGACCGTCAAACCTCAGAGGGAAGGCGGGGCGGCGGGGGGGGGGGGGCGGGGGAAGAGATCAACCAAAGGACTTGTATGCATGCATATAAGTATGACCAATGAACACAGATATCAGGGGGGTGAGGGCATGTGCTGGGGGGGTGGGAGTGCCCGGGAGAGGTCAATGGGGCGGGGGGGGGGGGGGAGACATATATAATACTTTAATTAATAAAGAATAATTTTAAAAGAATAAAAAAGAAACCAATTATATGGACATTATATTAAAATATAATAAAATTTGTGAGAAAAAGAGAAATCATTAGTAGCCAATACCTACTCTGAGAACTCCGTCCATGTGGTTTGAGCTAACCTCTTGTTCATCTTTCCAGAACTCTGCCTGACTACTCCAACAACAGGAAGTTTTCTAATACCTGAAGTTTCTCAGAAACTGATCGTTTTGCAAAATACAGTTTTTCTGAACTGCGTGACCGCTTCCTTTCTCAGAGTGCTCACTGGCCCAGTGCTTTGGGGTTGGGTGGGAAATGTAACACATCAAAGAACCCTAGGTTATGGACAGAAGAGAGTAGCTAAGTGACGGAGGTGAACTATGGAAAGGAGAAAAACGAATGTGTTACCAACAGGTGTTTCATCACATTGAGCAGAAACATTCAGAAAGGAAAAAAGGATAAAGAAGGCTGCGGAAAACCAATGGGCACTCTCTGCCCTAACGGACACCGGACTGAGCATTACCACGGCTTAGGAGACTGAAGCCAAATTCAGAAGTTCCAACAGGGGGTTCCAACAATCTCGTGTTCTAATAACGTAACTGTATATTTAATAAAGCCGATTTCCTCTGAAAGCAGTCAACAGCAGATTGAAGGTGGTGATCCTAACCTAGCTGCACTGCAGAATCTCCTAGGGAGCTTTGTAAGGTCCCCAGCCTGGGCCCCACCCCCGGAACGTTAATAAAGCCGATTCTAATACGGGCCGAGGATGGGAACCATGGACGGAAAGAGCACTAGGCAGGAGCAGGGCTGGTTCTCCAAGGCTCAGTGAGGGCATTTTTACCGTTTTGTACCGAAGAACACGCACACACTCGCTATGACACCCCCAAAGTTCTCCCACTGTTTTCTCAGCGCCCTGTGAAGGGTCAGCAGCAGCCCGTGGACAGCCCGGCCCTGAGGATGGCGGATCTGGCCTGCACTGACCTGCGCTGACTAACTCCAAACGGCCTTCTTCGTCCTGTTTCTCACCCAGCACTTGGCACACGGGAGGAACTTTGTAAATGGCGAATGAACGAAAGAGAGAAAAGGAGGAAAAAGAAGAAATATTTCTCCCTTTGTTTCAACCTACCACCCGGGAAACTCCTGATCCCCGTCTCTGTTTGACTCCCCGTTTTTAAGGGGCACACTCAGCTCCTACATGTCCACAGGGCAGTCTGCCTGAGGCACTCCTCTGGAGATGCCTGTGGAAATTCTGTTCTTCTCTGGAGGACCGTACAAGTATAGATGTGTGCAGTGGAGGGTGGGTGGGATGGGCTCCAGTGTAAACCCCTCCTGAGTGTGCACAGGACTTGAGTTGATTCTAAACCATTGGCACAGCCAAGTGATGCAGCTGGTGGTTCCCAGTGACTCCATTACATGAGACTGGAGCATCCTTCTTGCTAGGACGCCCTCTCCTTTTATTCTGATGAACAGAATAAACTGGAGAATGGAATAGAATCAGGGGCATGGAAATGCAACAGACTGACAATTCTCAGAGGGAAGGGAGTGTGGGGGAGCCAGTAGCCATGTTGGGAAGGCACAAGTAACCAGGAGCTAACAGCCGTCTTCAGCTGACAACCAGTGAAAAACTGAGGCCCACAGTCCCACGCTCACCAGGAATACTGCCAACAACCCCATCAACCAGGAAGAGGGTCCTTCCACAATCAAGCCGTCAGATGAGACTCCAGCCCTGGCCAACAGACACCCTGGCCACAGCCTGGGGAGTCCTTAAAGCCCACCTGAGAGTGCAGACCCCAGACCCACAAAGCTGTGAGACAGTAAATGCCTGGTGTTTAAAGCCCCTAAGTGAACGCGGGGTATTTAAAGTCGCTAAGTTTATACGGTAACACAGCCGTGCAGCAGTAAGTAGACTACTGTGTGTAACAGCGTGCAAACAGCACATGTCAGGCGCTATGGTGCAGAGAACAAAGCACAGCTGGAGGACAGCAGGCTAGAGCTCCCAAGCATGGGGATGAGGGCGCGAGATGAGGCCAGAGAAGTGGGCGGGGCCAGGCTGGGGTGGGATTTGATGGCCATCTTAACATGTTTAAATTTAGGTCCAGAAAACAGCGGAAAGCAATTAAAGAGTGTAAAGCTGGGAAAACATGATTTGATTCGCCTCTTACTATTTTAAAGATAACTGGCTGCTGTGGGGAGAATGACCTAGAGGAGGTCCAGAGTAGAGGCAAGGAGGTCACATAGGAGGCTGCTGCAGTGTCCAGGCCAGTGGTGGGACAGTGATGATGGGGAAGAGGAAGAATTACAGTGAAGACAGTACAGGGTCCATGAACTTGGATGAGAAAAGAACTACATCTTTATTTCTTTAACCTCCAAATGAAATGTCGTATTTTTTTAATTGATTTTTTAGAGAGGAAGGGAGATGGGGGAGGGAGACAGAGAGGGGGAGGGGAGGGAGAGGGAGAGGGAGAGGGAGAGGGAGAGGGAGAGGGAGAGGGAGAGGGAGAGGGAGAGGGAGAGGGAGAGGGAGAGGGAGACGGGGAAGGAGACGGGGAGGGGGGGAGGGGGGAGGGGAGGGGTGGAGAGGGGGAGGGGGAGGGGCAGGGGGAGGGGGAGGGAGAAGCCTCGATAAGAGAAAGATCCATCGGCTGCCCTCCTGCACGCTCCCTAGTGGGGATCAAGCCACAACCTGGGAACAGAACGTGCAACCTGTCGGTGCACAGGATGATGTTCAGCCACCTGAGCCACACCCACCAAACCTGTAGTACAGGCAACAAAACTCAGCAAGATAGGCATCACCTGTAACTTCTTAATCCCAGATTTTTTAACCCCAATTACCACTATCATAATATGAAGTACCATTTATGTATCATTTCTTCATTTTATAGCAGTTTCAGACCCACCACTAGATCTGTAGTGTGTACACTGTCACATCACAAACCTGTTTTGTTCCTGTTTGGATAACTGTTTCAACACAACTGGCCCCCTCTGTAACCCACATGTAGGTGGTTTGCTGTAAGACAGAGTCTGGGACGGCATCCCCAGGCGTCTTCCCTCCGCTGGAAAAGGCCCCGAGCAATGCGTGACAGAGACAGGCAGAGGCAGCCTCTGGGTGGGACACAGGAAAACGAGGCACGTGCAGGCAGCAGCCGTGGGGACAGAGCCAGAGTCCAGTTTGTACATCATCTGCGGGAGCGTCTGAGGAAGTCAGGCTGAACTGAGAACACAGAGATGGTGTCGGGGCGACGTGCAGAGATGAGGTTACTTTAAGAGTGTGCACTGCGTGAAGAGATAGTGTGGGGCAGGAGCCCCCAGAAAGTTCACGCTTGAAAGGTGCAGGGAGGGAAAAAAAGGCCTGTCTTTTTCCTTGCCGTGGCCTTCCACATGTATGAGGAGCACGTGATAATTAAACCCCAAGACTGTTAGCTCCTCTGATTTGAACAGGCGCTCTGTTCAAACTACAAGACAAGTTACTCTTAAGGCTACATTTTTTTTTTAATAAATCTTTATTGTTCAGATTATTACAGGTGTTCCTCTTTTTTCCCCCCATAGCTCCCCTCCACCTGATTCCCCACCCCACCCCATGCCCTTAGCCCCCGCCACTGTCCTCATCCATAGGTGTAAGCTTTTTGTCCAATCTCTTCCCGCACCCCTCACATCCCCTTCCCCCTGAGAATTGTCAGTCCACTCCCTTTCTATGTCCCTGATTCTATTATATTCACCAGTCCATTCTGTTCTTCAGATTTTTTTATTCACTTGATTTTTAGATTCACTTGTTGGTAGGTATGTATTTGATGTCATTTTGTTGTTCATAATTTTTATCTTTACCTTTTTCTTCTTCTTCCTCTTCTTAAAGAACACCCTTCAGCATTTCATGTAATCCTGGTTTGGTGGTGATGAACTCCTTTAGCTTTTTCTTGTCTGTGAAGCTCTTTATCTGACCTTCAACTCTGAATGATAGCTTTGCTGGGTAGAGTAATCTTGGTTGTAGGTTCTTGCTGTTCATCACTTTGAATATTTCTTGCCACTCCCGTCTGGCCTGCATAGTTTCTGCCGAGAAATCAGCTGACAGGAGAAATCAGCTGACAGTGGTATGGGTGCTCCCTTGTAGGTAACTAACTTAAGGCTACATTCTTGCATACATACCCCTCCTCCCTGCTGGTTTTACAACTCAGGGATAATAAGTAGAAAGTTCTCTTCCCCCCTCCTCTGTAGCAAGCCTCTTTTGAACTCTTCATAATTTTTACTCCAAGCATGTTTTATAGGCTTGGGGAAAATATTGATAAGGCACTTCCCTAGGACATCTGCCTGGACTGTCTCCTAAAAAATAAACCAACTTTTCAAAGCCAAGTCTGATGTCTGCTCAACTTCAGCCAAAAATCCCCCCCTTCCTTGTCACCTAGCAACAGCAGCCAAGACTTTAAAAGGGGGAGCTTTCTTTGCAATTGTATTGATTAGCAATGCACTGGCCCTTTCCCTTCGGGAAAAGTAAAATAAACTTTCTCTCTGCATCTATCCTTCTTTTAGTTGTGGATTATTTCACAGCCCGTGTCACTGTCCAAAAACCCTAACAAAAGGCTGGACTGAGAAGGAAGGCCTGATTTAGGGGTTCGGGGCGGGGGAAGGGGGGCAGAAGCCGATGTCATAACCAAGAAAAGCGGAGGGAAGGAGGACGAACAACCATGGTGGAAGCTGTTAAGAGGCTCCAGAATGTGCCTGGGTTTGGTGATCTGTATGGCGCTGGCAGAGATGAACAGGGAGAGCTGAAGTGTAACTGGGACGTGCAAAAGCAGAGGAAGTATGTGAACTACTTGCTAGAAAAGTTTCGATGTTGAAGCTTAGAACAGGGGGGCTTCTGATGGAGAGGGAGGCTATTGCTTTTTGGTGCAAGATGGGTACTTCAGAGGACCTCTGCATGCAGCTGAATGACCTGGTAGAAGTGGAGGAATCAGGATACAGAAGGCAAGGTGCCCCCTGGACTGAAGTCCTTCAGAGGAGGGAGGGGTTGGGATCCAGAGCTCATGTGAACAGACTGGCCTTGGAAGACCCTTTCACAGCTCAGTGGTAGGAAGGCCTGGGGTTCCCATTCGCTGCTATTTCCACATGTGAAGGGAGTTCAGCCGCTGAGAGGCAGGGTGGTGGTGAGGGCAAGGGGGTGGGTGGTCAAGGGGAAGGGTGCAGAAAGGATCTAGAGGTCCCGCAGAGTCCGAGCTCACGGGGCTGGCAAGAACCCTAGAGAACTGGGGGTCGTGCGAACAAACCGCTTGAGGCTGGTGGTGAAGAATTCCCAGATTCAAGTCTGGTTCATGACCTTGTTCTCCTCCAGCAACGCTGAGCGGGATCTGTTCGGGCAGAGGAGCCAGGTCTCGTTCAGGGCTGGGACTGTCCAGCCGGGCTGGCAGGAGGCGAGAGGGCAGGGACCGGCAGGGAACTTTAAGGCAGTGATCATGGACTGTGGACCCGGCATGTAAGCTGGGTGAGAACAAAGAAAGGAAGAGAGGGATTCCTGTAGCTCGAGGCTCAGAAGACCTGCCTAAGGAAGGGCATGAGGAGTGACTCGGGAATTAGCTAGAGAAGTGAGGGTAACTGTGGTAAGGAGCAGCAGCTCCGCCAGCAGCCGGAAACACCGTCGCTCCAGCGGGCAGCCACACAATGACGTAAGCAGACGGTCCTAGAGAGCCTGGGAGCCCCAGGAGAGAGTGGGTCTCCAGGAGGTAACAGCTTGGACGCCCTATTAGTTAAGAGGCGGGTTCTCTAGAATGCCAGCCCCACCGAGCAGGGATCGGTTCGGTTCACCCTGTTTTGCCCAGAGCCTAATGTTTAATAAAGGCATCTGAGTATGAATGTCACTAAACGTAATGAAGTAAAGAAACTGAGGCATGCCAAAACCGGTTTGGCTCAGTGGATAGAGCGTCGGCCTGTGGACTGAAAGGTCCCAGGTTCGATTCCGGTCAAGGGCATGTAACTTGGTTGCGGGCACATCCCCAGTGGGAGGTGTGCAGGGGGCAGCTGATCGATGTTTCTCTCTCATCGATGTTTCTGACTATCTATCCCTCTTCCTTCCTCTCTGTAAAAAAATCAATAAAATATATTTAAAAAAATAAAGAAAGAAAGAAACTGAGGCAGGAAAGGACAGCAGTTCTGAGCGGCACGTAGGATGCACTCCACCGTGGCAGTGAACTGTGGCCAGACCACAGCTGGTCCACGGGAATAAAAGGCCCAAGTTCTCCGCTGACTTCAAAGACGCAGCCAACCACCCATGGGATGATGGGTGCTGCAGCCGGCAAGGGCGGGGTGGGGCCCGTAGTAGCTGCTGACCGTGGTCTGGCCACTGACCAGAGGCAAGCAGAAGAGTCATCGGTGCACGCTGCTTATTTCAGAACAGCCGCGTTCGTTCTTCCTTCAGCTACCTCCAGCTCTAGAAACCATCTCTTGGTTTCCCTCCGGGTTCCTCATTCGGGTAACCTGTCCCAACAGACAGACACTATCCTCCCGCGCCCTCCTTGGAGGCCTCCCCGAACCTCTGGGCTACACGGGGCTCCCACTTCACCCGCAGAGCTGCGCTCTGTGCTTCCCCTCGGTCATCTGGCCCCTCCTACTTCCCACCCAGAATCTTGGATACTGTGGTGCCCACACCCTCCCCTTTCCCTCTTCAGCCCAGTCCAGTGGGCCTGGGCACGCAAAGCTGCACACACCACCCAACAGAGCCACGTGCTGAGAGCCTGCAGGCGCCCAATCCCATGGTGGCTTCCCCACCGCACTGTACTCGGCTCCTCGTGGCCTCTGACTGGTCCTCAGTGGTAGAAAGAACAGTGGGTCCCCAACAGGAGCCACATCCTAAGGGGGAGGTTGCATGTGCTTCCATCATCTCTAACGAGATCACCAATTAATGCACAGCCTCCTAACCCCGTGGTCGGCAAACCGCGGCTCGCGAGCCACATGCGGCTCTTTGGCCCCTTGAGTGTGGTTCTTCCACAAAATACCACGGCCTGGGCGAGTCTATTTTGAAGAAGTGGCGTTAGAAGAAGTTTAAGTTAAAAAAATGTGGCTCTCAAAAGAAATCTCAATCGTTGTCCTGTTGGTATTTGGCTCTGCTGACTAATGAGTTTGCCGACCACTGGCCTAGCCGGTCTCTCGGCCTTCCCTATGGGCCACAGAGCTTCATGTTTCCACATGGCAAGGGCTTCTCCCGCGGACCCGCCTGGCTTCCTGCCTCCCCACTGCCACCTCAGACAGGATGACTTGTCCGACAGCGGGCTAGGACGGAGAACTGAGTGCCCCTGCCCATCCTCCTCCCGTGGCTGGGAGCCTCATGCACGCCGGGAGCACACCCTGCCCCGCTCCTCCACATCACACGGTCGGTGGGGGTGGCTCCCCAGATGCGTTGGGAGCAACCGATGACGACTACTCAGCCAGGCGGTCTAGTTCGGAGCACGTACTAGCGGCCCCTGAGGAGCAGGCCTGCACCCTCTGTGCTGCTCCAGTCCCCGTGTTCACCATTCAGTGACAGTCACTGAACCCCGCTATGTGCAGGCACTGTTCTAGCTCCCGTCCTCAGGTTCACCCATTCAGTGACAGTCACTGAACCCCCCTGTGTGCAGGCACTGTTCTAGCTCCAGTCCCCGTGTTCACCATTCAGTGACAGTCACTGAACCCCGCTATGTGCAGGCACTGTTCTGAGCTCCAGTCCCCGTGTTCACCATTCAGTGACAGTCACTGAACCCCGCTATGTGCAGGCACTGTTCTGAGCTCCAGTCCCCGTGTTCACCATTCAGTGACAGTCACTGAACCCCCCTGTGTGCAGGCACTGTTCTGAACTCCAGTCCCGTGTTCATCTATTCAGTGACAGTCACTGAACCCCGCTATGTGCAGGCACTGTTCTAGCTCCAGTCCCCGTGTTCACCCATTCAGTGACAGTCACTGAACCCCGCTATGTGCAGGCACTGTTCTGAGCTCCAGTCCTCAGGTTCACCCATTCAGTGACAGTCACTGAACCCCGCTATGTGCAGGCACTGTTCTAGCTCCCGTCCTCAGGTTCACCCATTCAGTGACAGTCACTGAACCCCACTATGTGCAGGCACTGTTCTGAGCTCCAGTCCCCGTGTTCACCCATTCAGTGACAGTCACTGAACCCCGCTATGTGCAGGCACTGTTCTAGCTCCAGTCCCCGTGTTCATCCATTCAGTGACAGTCACTGAACCCCGCTATGTGCAGGCACTGTTCTGAGCTCCAGTCCTCAGGTTCACCCATTCAGTGACAGTCACTGAACCCCGCTATGTGCAGGCACTGTTCTGAGCTCCAGTCCTCAGGTTCACCCATTCAGTGACAGTCACTGAACCCCGCTATGTGCAGGCACTGTTCTAGCTCCCGTCCTCAGGTTCATCCATTCAGTGACAGTCACTGAACCCCGCTATGTGCAGGCACTGTTCTGAGCTCCAGTCCCCGTGTTCACCCATTCAGTGACAGTCACTGAACCCCGCTATGTGCAGGCACTGTTCTAGCTCCAGTCCCCGTGTTCACCATTCAGTGACAGTCACTGAACCCCGCTATGTGCAGGCACTGTTCTGAGCTCCAGTCCCCGTGTTCACCATTCAGTGACAGTCACTGAACCCCGCTATGTGCAGGCACTGTTCTGAGCTCCAGTCCCCGTGTTCACCATTCAGTGACAGTCACTGAACCCCGCTATGTGCAGGCACTGTTCTGAGCTCCAGTCCCCGTGTTCACCATTCAGTGACAGTCACTGAACCCCGCTATGTGCAGGCACTGTTCTGAGCTCCAGTCCCCGTGTTCACCCATTCAGTGACAGTCACTGAACCCCGCTATGTGCAGGCACTGTTCTGAGCTCCAGTCCCCGTGTTCATCCATTCAGTGACAGTCACTGAACCCCCTATGTGCAGGCACTGTTCTGAGCTCCAGTCCCCGTGTTCACCCATTCAGTGACAGTCACTGAACCCCCTATGTGCAGGCACTGTTCTGAGCTCCAGTCCCCGTGTTCACCATTCAGTGACAGTCACTGAACCCCGCTATGTGCCTGCACTGTTCTAGCTCCAGTCCTCAGGTTCACCCATTCAGTGACAGTCACTGAACCCCGCTATGTGCAGGCACTGTTCTGAGCTCCAGTCCTCAGGTTCACCCATTCAGTGACAGTCACTGAACCCCGCTATGTGCAGGCACTGTTCTGAGCTCCAGTCCTCAAGTTCACCCATTCAGTGACAGTCACTGAACCCCGCTATGTGCAGGCACTGTTCTGAGCTCCAGTCCCCGTGTTCATCCATTCAGTGACAGTCACTGAACCCCGCTATGTGCAGGCACTGTTCTAGCTCCAGTCCTCAGGTTCACCCATTCAGTGACAGTCACTGAACCCCGCTATGTGCAGGCACTGTTCTGAGCTCCAGTCCCCGTGTTCACCCATTCAGTGACAGTCACTGAACCCCGCTATGTGCAGGCACTGTTCTGAGCTCCAGTCCTCAGGTTCACCCATTCAGTGACAGTCACTGAACCCCGCTATGTGCAGGCACTGTTCTGAGCTCCAGTCCTCAGGTTCACCCATTCAGTGACAGTCACTGAACCCCGCTATGTGCAGGCACTGTTCTGAGCTCCAGTCCTCAGGTTCACCCATTCAGTGACAGTCACTGAACCCCGCTATGTGCAGGCACTGTTCTAGCTCCAGTCCTCAGGTTCACCCATTCAGTGACAGTCACTGAACCCCGCTATGTGCAGGCACTGTTCTGAGCTCCAGTCCTCAGGTTCACCCATTCAGTGACAGTCACTGAACCCCGCTATGTGCAGGCACTGTTCTGAGCTCCAGTCCCCATGTTCACCCATTCAGTGACAGTCACTGAACCCCGCTATGTGCAGGCACTGCTCTGAGCTCCCGGGACCCATCAGTAACCAGAGCCATGAAGATTCCTGTCCACCCAGACCTTCCAGTCCAGCATGGCAACCAGACAGCTCACAACAAAAAGACCTGAATTACACAGTATATTAAATGATGATAAATGCTAATTCCCAAACACTTATGTCTCACTATCCTCATTTATGAAATAAAAAATACATAATCATCACGCAGCAGGTGCTCTGAATTGCTTGAGGAATGGATTGTTAAAAATTACTGGAAAATGCTTAAATATAAAATTTTTGATTAATAACAATTAAGGCATTTAACAAAAATTATTCTTAAATAAAACAATTAGCGTTAGGGATTCCAAATTTTGTTCACAGTACAAATATTAAAATAAAACTTTACCAGACACATTAACAACTGTCTTCTGAGGCCAGGAAAGGAGAGACTTGCTACAGAGTTTAAAGACATGTCAGGAAAAATGGGAAATGACTATACTCTGACCTCAATTTTAAGGATCCTGCTCATTAATTTCAAGCTATTTTAATGTATCTGTTTTCAGAAATGGGAAATGACTGGCATCTTCCCTTTCTTCCAACTCTTTCTTAATTTTTAAAACAGTCAGTATAGTTTAAGGGTTTTTTCTCTTCTTCTGAAAAAAAAAAAAAAAAAAAAACACGCCTCTTGCGGCCCTTTCTAAGTAAGAGCCCAGCTTCCAAAGGGATATCCTTGCCTTGGCCAGCTTCTCTGCATAGCTCCTGTCCCCCCAAGGACACCCCTGTCCTTGACCTCTGTGCTGGGACTTTCCCCCTTCCCTGCAGAGCTACCCACGCTGACCTCTTTCAGAGGGAACCACTTCACCCACACACAAGGCTGGTCTCTCTTTCCTATATGCCAGTAATGAACAAGTGGAATTTGAATCTTAAAACATAGTACTATTTACATTAGCAGCCCCCCAAAATGAAATAGATATAAATATAACAAAACATATACACAAACTACAAGAGGAAAACTACAGAACTCTGATGAATAAAACCAAGAACTAAGTAAATGAAGAGACATTCCATGTCCCTAAATAGGAAGACTCAATATTACCAAGATGCCCATTCTTCTCAGCTTGACCTACAGAGTCAACACCATCACACTGAAAATCCCAGCAAGTTATTTGTGGGTATCCACAAAGTGACCCTAAGCTTACACGAAGAGGCAAGAGCCCCCAACAGCCAACTCGGTATTGAGTAGCAAGGTCAGAGGAC
This sequence comes from Plecotus auritus, assembly GCF_963455305.1. Classification (NCBI taxonomy): domain Eukaryota; kingdom Metazoa; phylum Chordata; class Mammalia; order Chiroptera; family Vespertilionidae; genus Plecotus; species Plecotus auritus. The sequence goes on along the minus strand of NC_137771.1, from coordinate 3,349,419 downwards.
TGACACTGCGTGACTTCCAGACCCACTGACAAGCTACCGTCACCAAGGCGGGTGGTCGTGGTGAAGGAGCAGAGACTGGAACAAACAGCCCAGAAATACGCCCACACAGACCCAGGCAACGGGTCTCCGACCAAGGAGCACCTGGAGCACATGAGCACATGAGCACATGAGCACATGAGCACAGAGTCCTCAGCAAATGGCGCTGGGACCTGGACGGCCACATGGCAACAGTAAATGCAGTCACAGACTTTCTGCCCTTTACCACCATTAACTCCCAATGGACCACAGACCTAAACGTAAGACACAGAACGTCAAACTCCTGGAGGATAACATCGGAGAAAGCCTGGGTGGCCTTGGGTACAGTTACACCACCAAGGGCAGCGTCCGTGAGAAGAAATCACTGATTGGCTGGACGTGATTAAATAGAAACGTCTGCCCTGTGAACGACAGCATCGGAAGAGGAGGACAGCCACAGACCGAGAGGAACATCTGCAGGAGGCAGGTCAGATGAAGGGCCGCCACCCGGTCCCTAGGTAGGCAGCATGACAAGGACTGGGCGGTGGGCAGACAGGTCGGCAGGGAAGTAGGTAGATATGACATGTAGCTTTAGGGTTCTGCTGTTTGCAGCTATGTGGGCCAAATGCTGGTGGAAAGAAGGCAGTTGGAGGCTATACTTGAAGATGTTACCTCTTCAAAAAATCACAAAAACTGCACTATGCATCCACATACCTCCACCACCACTGCCACCATACTTTGAAAGGGCTTCCCACATAGCAAGACATTAACAAATACTTTAGATACCAAAAAATAATGTTGCATTCCCTGGCTTCTAGTGCATGAGCCCTGAGGAAAGACTCCAGAAAGCTCAGCTGTACTCCAGGCAGCCGAGCACACCAAACTCTGACTGTACAGTGGGAGGAGAGCTGAGATCAGAGTCAAGTGAGGTAGTGAGAACATCCTTCTAGGGACTGCGAGTCTTCGCCGACGTGGTTTCACTGGAACGTGGTGGAAATGCACATTCACAGGCCTCGCCCCAGACCTACGGGAGCAGAAACTCGGGGCGGGGGACGGGGCGGGGGGGGCAGTGATCTGTGTTTTAACAAGCCATCCAGGTGATTCAGATGCCAGCTCAGCTTGAAAACCACTACGTTAAAGAATGCCAGCCTTCCCACGATCTTCCCCTGTCCGTCTCAGCTGACCCTCAGGACTGCGCTTCTCCTTAGCGAACATCAGTACCACCGGCACTGAAGAGAGTGGGACACTTTACCCCCACGCAGCCCGTCAATAGAGTCTGCACAGAATACAGTCTTAAGGCAACTGAGCTCTCCTCAAGCCTCTTCATCCAACCTAGAAAAGTTGGGCCCAAACTAGATCCTCATTTTCACTTTAAGATTTTTAATAAACAATCTCAGAAAACAGCACTGTGTATTAAGACCTAGTCCTAGGCAAAAAGCCCTGGACGGTTTGGCTCAGTAGATAAGAGCGTTAGCCTGTGGACTGAAGGGTCCCAGGTTCAATTCCAGTCAAGGGCACATGCCTGAGTTGTGGGCTCGGTCCCTAGTGGGGGGCGTGCAGGAGGCAGCTGATCAATGATTCTCTCTCATCATTCATGTTTCTCTCTCTCTCTCCCTCTCCCTTCCTCTCTGAAAGGAATAAAAATATATTTAAAAATAATAAAAATACCCCTGGCAATGGGCAAGAAGCCACCTGATTGGTGGTGTTGCTCTTGTATCAATCAGGGGCAAAGCAGATGTACAGTCCTTAGTTCATCCTAGTTTGATGCCTGTGTCAGTGGCCAGAGCTGTTTCATGCCTGAGGCACATAATAATAATAATAATAATAATAATAATAATAATAATAGACCTAGGCAAAAAGACACTGTTCAAATTTCAACTCCAGTGCTATCCCTGGCCAGTGTGGCTCAGTTGGTTGGAGCGTCGTTCCGAACACCAAAAGGTCGCAGGTTTGATTCCCGGTCATGGAACATAACCAGGATGCGGATTCGATCCCTGGTTGGGCACATATGGAAGGCAGCCAATTGATGTTTCTCTCTCACATCAATGTTTCTCTCTCTCTCTCTCTCTCTCTCTTTGAAAAAAACCAATAAAAACATAACCAAATATATTCATCTCCAGTGCTGACAGGTACAGAAACCTGGAGAGGATACCAAAGAGCCTGGAGCCCCTGGAAAGAGGCCGACTGCACCCAGGGCCCAACTCCACCAAGGCAGAGGGACAGCAGACGCTCAGGGCCGGTGGTGAGAATGCTGTGGGATCAGATGGTGGTGGTGGTCACACAACTTGGTGTATATACTCAAGACCACCGGACTGTACACTTTAAAAATAAACGTGAACTCCCGAGCTAGACCCAAGCCTACCTGCACTCCCAAACAGCTCCGAAAGCCTCTCCTGCAGAACTGGGCTGAAGGCAAATCTGGAAAGGTCTCTTAGCACCACCACCAAAGACTTAAAAAGGCTGGGCAGGTGTCCCACCGAACACTCAGCTGACCGGTGGCAGAGCCAACACTACCCCGTTTCTGCCAGCTCCATCTCTTTTCCGAGGTATCAGTGACCCTTGGGTTCACCGAGAAAGTCTGAATTCCACATCTTAATTTACTTTGTAATCTGAAAAAGCACAACCTCTGACAAGTATGTCCCAACGCACAGTCACTGCTCACGTCTGATTGGTGATTACAAACGCCTAGGTACCCGGGGGGTCACTGAAGTTGTTCTTGGACTAACGACAAGAACCAGAAGTGAACTTAAGACCAGATGATATATTTGTGCCAAGGCCTAACGGCAGACTTACAGAAATGCTTGCTGAGCACCAACGGTTTTTGGATCGTTCGGGGGGGGGGGGGGGGGGGGGAACTGCAGGGCACATGACAGCGCACGAGCCAAATTCAAAAGAACCTGCCTCCGACGAGGAGTCTGCGCCATCTTGAACGGGAAAGTGGAGCTTATCGGAAGCCTGAAAATCCACAACTGTGGCACCCACGGAACAGCTGCGAGCCCCAGAACACCGGTCCCCAGTTGGCGCAAACACACGGATTCAGAGGAGCTCTACACTCCACCACGGAAAGGTCAGATTTCGCCTGGGATAAGGAGAGAGAGAACTACATAACCAGACATGCAGAGAAGAGAGACCATGGGGAGACAAAGAAACACCCGCATATGAAAGAAAAGCAGGCATCACCAGAAAAGGAAGTAAACGAAATGGAGGCAAGCAACCTTCCAGAGAAAGAATTCAGAGAAATGGTCATAAGGTGGCTGAAAAGAATGGAAGACAAATTCGACAATATGAGCAAGAACCAAGAGGAAATGAAGAAGAACCAAGAAGAAATGAAAAATGACATCACTGCTGTGAAGAACTCAATAGAAAGCATCAAGAGTAGACTAGAAGAAGCAGAGGACTGCATCAGTGAGCTAGAAGAACCTGCCTGAGAACAGGCGGCATGATATTCATGTTGCAAGACACAATTTAGTCTTGGCAAATCATCATGCACTGACTTAACTAATGCTGTTCATATAAAGTGTATTAGGTTTGTGATTTCATGCCATGTACATATCTATTGAGCTTTATAATTACAGAAGTCCAAGAATTTATATTAAGTTTTTGTGTTTTCAGGGATTTCATCCATTCAACAAATATAGGTGTCCCCAAAAAATGTACACACACACTTTGAATAATTATAGAGACAGTACTTATTTAAATACATTTCATTCTCAAAACTGAGCTTTCAGCTGTTAAAGCGTGCATCCATTTTTTGGGGACACGCTGTATTTACTGAACACTGACTACGAGCCAAATAGTCTCCTAAGTGCTACATTTTTGAAGTAATCTATAGTAATAAAAGTGTAATATGTAATTAGACTGGGCAGCCGAACGACCTCCCGGACGAAGCCAGAGCTGCGAGGACCGAGCCCTTGCTTGCGTTTCGTGCACCGGGCCTCTAGTATTATAACAAAAAGCGTTAGGTGAGAATGAAGGTGGGTCCACAGGAACCTGCTTCCTTTAAAGGAAGCATCATGTTCCGATTTCATGAACATGACTCTACTCTCTGCGTTAAGATTTGCTTCCTTACCGTCCTCAGAGCCCCACCTGCAGTCCGGACCCCTCCTCAGCTGGCAGCCTCACCAATGCGTGTGCATACATCCAGCCTCCCTGGGCCACCACCCTGCTGGACTGCCAGAGGCTGGTAAGTAGGCATGCACTCACTTGGACTTGGGGATCCATCACCTCACTTCAGACCAAGTTAACCAGAAGAACTGTAGTTAACCCAATGGCTACAACGTCATGTTTAACTTGAAGTCTGGGACCATACACTGTATTCAGAAATCAACGGAGTCACTCTTAGAACCTGGCTCTCCGTGTTCACATCGGCGCTTTCCTGCTTGCAGTCCACCTGGGAAGCACTGCCGGGGCTCCGAGGGTAACCTGGGCCCGTTCCAGCGGCTGGCCCTGCCAGGCACTGAAACAAACAAAACTCCCATCGGGGCAGCTACTCTCTGGTCACCAGGCAAACAGCTCGCTCCCTTGCTAGTCAGAGCACGTATACGTGCTTGTCAGCTCAGCTCACATTCTGGAAGTTTGGAAAGTTCTAAATGATACCAAAAAAAAAGTTTTTCCAAAAGATAATATATAAGTACACTAGCAAAACCAATCATTAAAAAAATTACATCCCTAAATCTGAGTTTATAAAATCTGAGTTTATAACTGATTTTATAAGTTATACCGAGAAAAAAATTAAAAATACAAGAATATATGCCTACACACACACAATAGTGATTCAAGGAATTTATTATTTTTAAATATATTTTATTGATATTTTACAGAGAGGAAGGGAGAGGGACAGAGAGCTAGAAACATCGATGAGAGAGAAACATCAATCAGCTGCCTCCTGCACACCTCCCACTGGGGATGTGCCCGCAACCAAGGTACATGCCCTTGACCGGAATCGAACCCAGGACCCTTCAGTCCGCAGGCCGACACTCCATCCACTGAGCCAAACCGGTTTCGGCAAGGAATTTATTTTTTAAATCTTTATTGTTGAAAGTATTACACAGGCTCTCTTTTTCCCCCATTAACCTCTTCCAGTCCACTCCTCCTGTCCTCCCCCCAGGAATTTTTAAGTAAAGTGGCTTCTTGTTGCTAAAATCACTTAAATGAGACATAATTTAATAATTCTCATGGTCTTAAAGCTCATTTTTCTTACCTAAATATAAAAAGTGAGGGGAGGGCCGAAACCGGTTTGGCTCAGTGGATAGAGCATCGGCCTGCAGACTGAAAGGTCCCAGGTTCGATTCCGGTCAAGGGCATGTACCTTGGTTGCGGGCACATGCCCAGTAGGGGGTGTGTAGGAGGCAGCTGATCCATGTTTCTCTCTCATCGGTGTTTCTAACTCTCTATCCCTCTCCCTTCCTCTCTGTAAACAATCAATAAAATATATTTAAAAAAAAAAAAAAAGTGAGGGGAGGAGTCGTCATTGAAAAGGATCAATTTCTCCCCATAAAAGGCTTTAGAACTCAGGGGCTCTTCTGGGGCTTCTGTGGTGTGCCTTGGAGTGCATCAGTCCCTACCTGTGCTGCTCTCTACATAAACGTCTTCACCACTAAAAATATCCAATTACCAGTTAATGTGAAAATTTCTCAAGTTACCACCAAATAAAACCCTTTGAGGAAACTTTCGTTGAGATCAGTACAAACTAGAATTCTGTTCTGTTGCTCACTCTGGAGAAACTCTGCATTAGAGGGAAAACGAGCAGAAGAAGAGCACTGCCAGTAAAAGGCAGAGCCGGCCTCCGGGCCGGGAGCACGTGCTCATTGGAAAGGGCTTCGGGCGCCGTTACTCAGCTGCCTGCGCAAGAAGCGACCTGGCGACTGTGGGCCAGGAGTGCCGTTTCCAGTCAAACAGCTAATTAATGGCTAAACCAAAGAGGTTTCAGTCCCAACAATGTTCATGGGGTACTAATATGTGTAATTATGAAGTAGTCATTTGTGCAATCAGAAAGTTGCATTAGCATAATTATTTCTGGCCCTGGGCCTTAAAAATATTAACTTAAAACGAAAAAAACCTGGTAATAGTTCCCCCCATAAAGATGGGAATACCAAACGGGCCACGAAGTAAGAGTTGGCTCTTTGACAAATGCGCTCTGTGTTTAATACTCCCTCTCTCCTGCCCTGGACATAAACATCACGCCTAACCTCCAGCTACCTAGAGGCACAAAATCCCTACTGGCAACACATATTCTTCATTATCCAGAGCCCCCATATTAATATTCATTAAGAATAAAAACCATTTCCACAAGAAATGAGTGTGCTGCTTTAAAAAAAACCTTCATGCAAAAATACATTACGTTTATGTATAATACTTCAAATGCAAATAAATAAAGAAGCCAAACAGTTCTATAAAACTAAGGCTCACGTCACTAAACAGCTGCAAGATCTCGGGAAGTCCATAGGAAGTTACCCTCTGGGACAGACAGGGAGCGAGTACGGGCGTGGACTCGCACGTCCACCACCTAATTTCCTCTTCTCTTATGTGAAGATCATCACAGCACCTACTGCGGAGGGTGCATCAAGGGGCACGGGGGATTACTCGCGCCCAGGCGCCTAGGGCCTGGCATACAGCAGGTGTCCTATAAATGCTCGCGGCACGACTGCTGTCATCAGCCTCAGTTCCTTCAGCATCTTCGGAACCCGGGGGGAGGGTGTGTGTGGTGGGGAAAGCGTAATCTAGAAGTGATTCGTTTTCAGATAGAACATTTGATTCGCAGTCGCAAACAGCACTCACGAAAGGAAGGAGGTCCCCATGGGTGGGAAAGGTGAAGAGAAGCTTAAGCAGGCCCCAAGATCTCATCCTCTAACAGTCTTCCTTCTCGGGGACTGTCAGCTCCACCAAATACTGGCAAGTGAACCCACAATACGAACCCACTATGAAGGCTTTGTAACCCAAAACGAAATCACAGAATGGCTTTGCTGAGTACACTGATGCTCAGAGTTATGGGTCTTTGATTAAAAACACACAATAGAACGAATGTTCCTGAGAATTCCAAGAAATGAAGGTCAGACCAAGGCAAGCCCCATCAAGTGAGCTACCTTGACCAATTGAACTACTTTTCACCAACAGGCCCTCATCTGTCAAAGGCAAGGTTACGCATCTTGTAATACTGTTATGAGGCTTAGGAATGATTACAGCCAGTCCTCGGCCACCAGCAAAGAACAGGTCCCATAAATGGCAGCGTTGGAATGGGCACAATCTCCCTCTCCCCCTCAACTAATGAACACCCGCAGTATAAAAGTTGGGCTTTCTCAAATAATGAGGAATATTACAACACAGGTCGGACCTGAATAAAGGAATTTCTCCCAATTTCTACAGACTCCTCCCAGGAATTCAACTGTGCACAGCCCGCAGAGAGGTGGGGAGAACATGGGCGAGGAGAAGAGGACAGCTGACATCTCGTCCTGGCAGCTCAGGCCGCCGGTCCACGGGGCGAACACGCCGTGCAGAGGGTGAGACGGAAACGCGCACCGGCCGTGCTTCCCACACGCCTCTGCGGCCACAGCGCCTGGGCCCGATGAGACCTAAGGAAACATGTGTGTAACACAGCTCCCGAGCACAAGCCGACCGCTTCAAGTGGCCCTCCACCAAAACAGCCACCTGCTCCAGCTCGAAGGCCACGGCCTTGGGAAGGGGGGACTGGCCACACTTCACTGGAGGAGCAGTTCAAGGGGCTTCCTGCCGAAAGGGACCCTGCCTTCACAGGACCACCGAGCCCAGTGAGACAAGTGCCCCGAGGTGCGTGTCCTCCGGGTTCCAGGGCAGGCTGAAGGCGGGGGGAACGAGGCCACCCAGCCAGGACAAAGAAGTGCGTGCTTTGATGGGAATACTAACCATCTACTCCCCCAATTCTCCAAGCCAGTTAAAAAAATGAATGGGAGGGGGTGGGGGCTGGATAAAATGGGGAGGGATTAAGAAGTACAAATTGGCAGTTACAAAGAGTCCCGGGGATATAAAGTACAGCATGGGGAATGCAGTCAACAACATTATAACACGATGCATGGTGCCAGAGAGCACGAGAGTATTGGGAAGGTCACTTCATAAGGAATATAAATGTCTAATCACTATGTTGTGTACCTGAAACTAATGTGATACTGAGTATCAACTGTAACTGAAAACAATGTTTAAATAAAATAAATTTGTAAAGTGTTTTTAATGACAGGTCCATTGCCACAGAGCAGGCTACAGAATTAACAACTCCTAATCCGAGCCTTCTGCTGTCGCTCTAAGACTCCCCTATTTTTCCGAAAGCCAAAGAGGAACAAGAAAAAAGGCCAACGTCCTCTCCACCGAAGTGCAGGCCAGCCTCCAGCCCCGCCTCCACACCCAGGCTTCTCAGGAGCGGAGCGGAGCGAGCGGCAAATCACAGAGAGCCGGGGACCAGGGAGGTGCTCCCCGCCCTCGGGACCGCTCTCCTCGCCCCGCCCCAGCAGCAGGGAGGCTTGCGCACATAACCCACATCTCTTGGGCCCCCGCTTTACGTTTCGCCCTGTCTGTGAACCTGAACGTTAGCAACATGGGACCTAAACCAGCGGTTTCCAGGGAGCTATGTGAACTGGAGTGCTGGGACCAAACACGGAACTTAATTTTCCTTTTAATCTCATCTCTATAAATGTTCTTTACTGGGTATTTTACACTGTATCTAAAAGGTAAACGTAAAACACCTACATTATTTTAACTCTGTAAGTAAAAATGCGAACTCAGTTGAAGAGCTGTGCGCAACATTCCAAAAAACCTGAAATCAATTATCTAAATAAACTACCAACTAAACTTCTAACACTGTTACCACCTCTAGCTTTATAAGATTCTTAAGGCCACTGATTTTAATTAAGCAATAGCTGGTTTCAAATATAATTTCAAATCATAATTAAAATAAATTGCCAACTTCATATAAAATTAAAAAATACATACCTATTATATGTTTTGATACATTTGTAAATAAACTGGAGCTAATATATAACAGTATGGAGTCAAATCCATGTTGCAGAAACGTACTGAATTTTACAAAGACATATACTGAATTTTAAATAGTTCATAACCTAGTTGTGACCTACTGAATGGCTCCCAAATTATACTATTTTGCTGGTAGAGTAATAACCTATGGTTACGACTAATTTACAGTATATCTACTTTATCTGTCTTAAATGTTTGAAACAGCTAATAAATGACTACATGAAACAATAGGCCTCTAAACTAGCTAATGTTAGTCAAAGCAAAAGTATTCTGTCTGAAGGAGAAATATAATTTATGTAAATAATCAAAATATACATACCTTAAAAGAAACTTAAAGTCAGCTGAGATATGGTAACAAAGTTATGGGGTTCTATGGAGTATTTAACTCTGTAACTGGGAAAAGTAAAGAAACTTTCATCCATATAACCTCTTACAACTCAAAACGAAAGCATTCTAAATTGAGGAGCTGGAGCAAAATAATCTTCAAAAAATAAGAGTGAACAGACAGCACTGTTTTCCTCTTGTCTTAGTTAAATATGACACCCTAACAGGGAGCACACGTCTATATATATAAAAGCCTAAGTGACCAGCCAACCGGCTGGTAGCTATGAGGCGCACTGACCACCAGGGGGCAGGCGCTCAACACAGGTGCTGCCAAGCCACAGCAACTTTGCAGAGTGCCCTCTCACACTCAGGGACCCCTCAGGGGAGGTCGGACTTCCAGTTTCAGCCTGGTCCCTGCAGGCCAGGCTGAGGGACCCCACCTGCCAGAGGGAGCCCGCTCACTTGGCAGATGCCCTTCGAGCCCCAGCACCGCCCCAGGTGTGGCTGGCCGGGGAGGGACCAAGGGAGGTTGGCTCCAGAGCACATCCTGCCCGTCTTGCCCAGTTCCGCCCCACGGGCCAGCTCCTAATTAATTTACTTTCAATGTGCACGAATCTGTGCACCGGGCCTCTGGTTGATTATAACCAATTCTGCGAAACCAGTAACCCAGCCACTTGAATTAAAGGACTAGAACTCCCCAAGTTATGGACACACACTCAATTCTTATCACCACACTAAGCGGCTATCACCCTAAATTCTAATGTTCAGATTCCAAACTCAGAACGAAGAGAAAGCAATCAAACACTGGTGTTAAAGTGTTCTAAGACTCCCACATTAAGACTTACCAGAAAAAGAGAAACATCACCCAAGAAGATAAACTTTAATTCATTCTAATTCATCAAATTTCTTTCTAACTGGCCAAATACAAGGTGGGGCAAAAGTTGGCTTACAGTTTTGAGTCGGAGAAACAGAGTTTATTCTTGTATTATGTTTTACTTATTGTATTATTTCCATACAAATCACTGTAAACCTACTTTTGCCCCACCCTGTATCCAGTCTACTAAACAGTCTTCATTCTCAATAAAGATCCCTATCGTTCCGGTAAACCAGCTGGCCTCCATGCAAACTGTCTTCATCGCAGGACTAAGAGCTGTTTTGCCAGCAGGAAGCCTACGCGTCCCAACTCTACAGAAACTTCACATCGTCAAGACACCGCACGGTCTCTGGGCACTGAGCTGTCTCTTCACTAACTCGTGACAACAGAGGCGCCGGTGTTCAGTGGCGACGCAGGCAGTTAACCACCAAATGCAAGGCGCCAAAACGCAGGAAAACACAGACACAGGAACCCCTGCTCCCTTAGTCAGTCAGTCAGCGTGCACAGTTTATATTGTTCAAAGCAAGCCAAGCACAGCAAAGATTATTCAAGAAACATGTTGGTTTCTGTCAAATCCAAATTAAATAACCTTCTGGTTTACAATTTCCTAGTTCAATATTTCCAGGTAAAGCTAATATAAAGTAACACTACGCAAAATGACCTAAGGAGTTTGCCCTTCAAGAAATTATACCCCTAAAAATAGAAAATTATCTACCTCATTAGTGTTCCAACGGTGCCTCTCTTTGGGTAAACTTGAACATTTCGGCAGACATTCAAGCAGCTTTTTCGGTAAAAAGATTTTTACATGACTACTATTGCTGTTCCCATGATCATCTATAAAGAAGAAGACAATAAATTCAGAGAAAATAAGAGGAAATCTCCTTTGAGGTAAAGTATACTGGCAAGGTCAGAAGCAGCAGCTCGGGTTAGTCGCTGAGACCAAGAGTCCCTGCTCTGAGCGAAACCCTCACTTGCACTCTCAGAGCAGAGCTTCTGCTCCCTGACAAGCAGTGGACAGGGACGACCCCAGCGGCTGCCTGAGACCAGGCGTTACTTTTAAAGGTTCTTGCCCAGGTTTCCATGAAGTCCACCAAAATTGCACAATGATTTAACCTCACAACACAACCCCGAAATCCTCTATTTACCACTTGAAAAGGTTTACATTTTTTTAGGAAAGAAGAATTCTAATAAAAGAGGACTATTTCATTCATAAATTAATACCACTTCATCCTCTAGAATATAAATGAGACTTATCCTTTCAAAAGCAAATTACACATCTTATGATATAAGGAATTCAAGGCTGCAGTTAGCTAGGTAATATAGAAGCTGGGCTTTCTAGCCTAAATGTAAAAATATACCATTTTAATTAACTCAATTTACATATACATATCTATATCATTAATGTATTTCATCAAAATGTAACTCTTCTAAATTAAGTGAAAGAAAAATCTATTACTTTCAGACTAGATGGTATGTCTCACTACCTGATAATTGGTCTCCCTGATACTTTCTAGAAGAGATCACTTCCTTTATGTATCATTTCATTCATTTATTTATTTGCACATCATTTCCTATTTCATTCCTGTAACAAAGTCCCCTTTGCCTGGCTCAAAATTTCTTGCCAGTTTTGGCACATTTAGTTCCAAGTTTCAAATTACCCACTCCAGTTTTGTGTTTATGTTAAATAGAAGCCCCAATAGCCAAAGGATGCAGAGCATAACCCGGTACAAAGAAGCAATGCATTAAATACTAAACACTGAATTTGCTCCAGAAAGCACGGTTGAAATAACGCATTCTGGTATTAACAAGATATAATAAAAACATTGAACTCCAAGTAAGAGTCCAGGCTTCAGTCCCAGTTCTGCTACTTTCTAATTGTGTGACCTTGGGTAAGTTACTTAATATCTTCAGTTTTCCTAAATCAAGGAGAATCAGACTACCTCTAATTCTCCTCCGTAAGCCCCTACAGAACTGACTGTAATTCAATGACTTTACATATCTGGCAATTAAACAGCCTTTTATAGGCACACTGGTATTAGTCAATAATGTTAAAAGTGAAATACAGCAGCATATCTTTCTAGTCATTTACTATAATGTTGCTTACTTAGCATAGGTCTATTTTTTGAACATGTGAAAACCATAAAAGAATAAAAGTATTTTCTACAGCCACAATAAAATCCTCTCCAAGCATTTTTCATCTAATTTACACACTTCTCCTCAAGGAAAATATCTTAACAGGAAAATATTGGGCATAGAAATAAAGTCTAAAATAATTTACTGCATCATATGGAAATATTTTATAGAAAGGAACTTAGGAGAGTTTTAGCATACTAAATCTTTTTTGGTCCATGAACTACATAACCGATTGAATTACGATGCCCATCTTCCATTTCTATAAGCAGTGTAAAAACTTCAAAACTGACTGCTTTTAAGAATCCAAATTTTTAATTTAAGGGTAAAATTAAATTAAACTTTTTTAAATCTTGCTATATAACCAAGAATGTTAAACTAAGAGAATGTTCCTAGAAAGTTCTGTATTAATTGCACCCTACAAAACCCTTGTAATTTCACGTGCTGACGTGGGCTCCCTGCCCCTCATGCCCCAAGGGGACCGAGGGCCCCTCAGACTTTAGAGAGCAGAAAACCAAATCCCAGGAGCCTTTACCTCCCGTCCCTTCTCTCCGCCCCTACAGTGGTTTTATTCTTACTTTATAAAATTCCCCATGTTGTATACAATTCTGAAAGTAGAGGAGAAATCCTAAAATCTATACTTAATTCAAATATTCACATTGACAGGGTGCCTTTATGAAACAGTGCTATGCTGGGGGCTAAATAAATGGCAGATCCCGAACTGTATGCATGTCTAGGCGTATCATACGCTGAGAAAACTACTTAAAAAGCACTTTGGACAATAATAACAGAATATTTAGCCTCAGCTTCTATTTCTATGTTTGTGATCACAACCTGATGTCAAGTGTCTGTCCTTTCAGCCTCTTTGAGGAACCAGCCGTCCCTGTGACATATTAAAGCGCATCTATGTACGGGTATGTCTGCACACTTGGGGGGGGGGGGGGAGAGGGAGAGAGCGAGAGCGCACTCTTTCAGCAGCACCAGTAACTGCTCTAGAAAAGCCTCCGTCTTCCCTCTGATACGGAATCAGGCAGAGGTGAGTGGGCCGAGGGCTTTGAAAGAGGAAAAGGAGGGTGGCTGTGGAAGCACTGTCTCAATCAAGTTTCTAAATACAGTGTGCCATGGGGCTGTACAGCCAGGGCTGCAAAAGGAACAGAAGTATGACAGGCCACTGAGTTCCCCTTAATCAGTTTTTAAACTGTGCTATTTCCAGAATTTCAGGTTCATGCTGAATACAAATTGGATGTTTTTAAGAAACTAACAACGGGTAAATTTTCCCACTATGCATTATGAAGATGGCAATTTTAGTACTGGGGGAAAATAGGAACTCATTCAGGCAAAATGTTAAGACTCTTATTTTCAAATTTCTGTTTTCCAGTTAAAAGTATCATAAAAAGTAACTTTGCTTTTTTCCCGTTGGAAAAGAACTGCTTTTTCATCTTTTTGGAATAACATCACTGACATAATAATTAGATAAATACATGTGCCAGCTTTTAAATCCTGTCTCAGCACCAGGATTGTAACAGCACCTGAGAGTAACCTGAAGTATACAGTGGTTCCAAATGCATCTCAGGACTTAATGTAAATAGTTAAACTGACACTGCGAAATGGAAGTGCCAACCAAATCCAGTGAAACACTTCATTATCATTATCTAGCATAATACTCAGGTCTGATATGTGACTTCAGAAAATTATTTTCAGCCTCCTTCACAATAAAAATAACTAGTGAAGCTCCTGAAATTGACAGATGATTTGCTTGGCTGACAACTATAATTCTAGGGAATGAACCATCTTTTCTAGTCAACCTTCAAATATTTTCCGAATAATAATTTCAGAGACACAGTATAATTTAACTAAAACTTTCTAAAATATACAAAAATATGCAGTCACTTAATAAGGCAAGAAGGAGAGTTCTTGTTTTCATGTTTTATTGCTAAGAATTGAGATTCACATGCCAAATCCTTTATTTAAGTCCAAGAAATACATGTGACCTTTTCCTTGGAACACCCTGTTGACTTCTGCAAGGTAAATTATAACTATATCAGCTCTAACCTGGAAATGATGCATCCATTTTATTTTTGTTCATAATTAATGAAAATTAAATAATTTTGGTTCTGTTATTCAATCAAGTTGATTACAGTTCATCTCTCAACCTCTAGACCAAACTGCTCAAAATAAGTCGATATAACAGTGTATCAAACTGCTAGATCTTATCAGGAACGTATCTGATCAACTTGGAGTGGTAAAATTCAAAGGAAGCTCTACAATTTTCTGTTTAGCTCTAATTATTATGTGCTGAGATTTAATTAGCAGGATAGGAACTGATTCAGGAAAACATAGCCACATATTGTTCTATTCAAGTCAGCACAGTGCTCGCAGCAGCAAATACTGCCACTTCTAATGTCAGACTTTCAAATCAGTATTCATCCAAAATACCTAGTAATTAAGCACCAACTACGTGCCAGCATTGGTAGGATTTCTCTTTATTCTTTTCCAAAGAGATTCTCCAAAATGAATTAAACTCCGGTGTAATTATCCAAAAGATACTTAAAGGTTAAAAAGTAAGTTTTTAATAGAAAAACATAATTCGTTTTGCTCTTTAACAACCCCTTTCCTCTTCTTACAGAGTGTGATCATCAAACCTGACCCTTCCTATTCTTAGATGGCCCAGATTTATGCTTCTTTCTGTCGATCTTATTATTAAATCTCTGGCCCAGGTTTAGGTCAACTCAGAACCCAGGTTCAGTAAACTGTCTGCATTTACATGTCCATCTGAAATGTGTGTGCAGGGGCAGCTAACGTGGGGTTCGGAGCTTTGCAATCAACTGCTTCAATTTGAGTCTGGGAGCACCTTCTCCTGCTTCAGCCCATTCAGTGCCCATGGAGCTGCACGGGACCCGGGAAGTTTACTTTCTGCTACTTCTGAGGGAGTGAACGTGTGGGACTCCATATCAGGCATCCAGGAGGAGTTTACATGGCATGCTCTCATTGAATCCTCCCAAGAACCCCTCAGGGCATAATCACCCCATTTCACAGATGAAGAGCCAGAGGTTCAGATTAATTGGCCCAAGAACCACAACTAGTAAGTGGCTCAGATGGGATTCGAACATGACCTGTGGCTTTTCCCACAGGTCTCCCACTCTGCGTCACCTGGAATTGGACACCAGAGTTACAGAATCACTGTTTCAATACGTAACACTGCAGGGTGCTTTGAATTTCCCCTGCGGTTAAACCCTTTGCCTTTTTTAATCCTCACATAAAGGTTACAAGGGGAGTGTTATTTGCTCCCCCCAGAAGGATTAAGTAACTCATCTAAGATCACACAACAAGTTCAAGGCAGAACTCAGGTCTTCTAAGTCCTGAGCACACTACAATGCCGGCAACACTCGCACTGCCACGCCCACCCCTTCCTGTAAGTCAAAAGCTTTTCAAATCCTACCTTCTAGAGGTGGCACGGTGTTGAGAACACAGTAGGTGCTAGTTCCGCAGAATACACTTTGGGAAACGCTCTAAGGAAACAGAAAATAAAATGTAAAACTAATCTTTGCAAAAGATACACACTGGCTCTTCTGTGGTCTTCCTGCCAAAGATGCACCAAGTGGATGTGATCATGAAGAAACATCAGACAAACCCCAAAGGAGGGACAGCCTACAGAGTGACTGGCCTGCACTCTTCGATGGAGAATGCCAAGGCCATGGAAGCCAAAGACTGAGCGGACTGCGGTGTCTTAGAGACGGAGGAGACGACGGAGTGCGGCCAGGGGTTAGCACTGGACCCAGCGGCGTAACGGGCGTAGCATGAGGGTGGGATGGTAGAAATATCTCCATGTTGGTTTCCTGGGTGAGCACACGTTATGGTGATGGAGAAAATGCTCTGGTTTGCAGGAAAGACAAAAGCATTTGAGGGGGGGCAGTGGTGAAACATATTGGCAACTTATTCCCACATAGTTCAAGGGGAAACGAGTTCTTGGCACCACACCTACAATTATTCTGTAGGCTTGAATGTTACAAAACTTAAAATCTATGTGTGTGAAAAAAGACATATGCAGGGAATATGTGTTACTTGTAAAAAAATTTAGAGGAAGCATTAAGTGCTGTACACAGTAAATCTTTATTAAGAAGAACCAATGCCATATTCATTTTGCAGTTCAGTCCATATTCAACAACGTTAACCATTTCCCAACAGTGAACCCAACACCCTACTCATTCAAGAGAATCTACTGAGTGCCAGCTAACAGAATGGCAGGTGCCACAGGTCAGGAAGTTGGAGGTCTCTGCTCCAAGGCTACTTCATGTAGGTAAAATTTTAGTGTTCATACAAGAACCAGCACAATGGTGACTTTAAAAAAGAAAAACCATCTTCTGTGAGTCTTGCCAACCAATTATTTTCGGTCCTAATATCCTTTTCTTTTGGTTGTAGTGTTAAATAAATGTTTAGATTATTCATCCTGCATTACAAACAACATATTTATTTACCTAGAAAACCAAGGACTGTTTAGACTTTCAACAACCACTTCAACATTTTTCTTTACAATATAAATAGCTCAGTTCTCTCACTTACTAGCGGTCATTCGGAATGTAATGACCTCTGTGTTACCTCATCAAAAAAGGTAGCAAGGCCAGGCCAGCATGGCTCAGTGGTTGAGCGACCTATGAACCAGGAGGTTACTGTTCGATTCCAGGTCAGGGCACATGCCGGGGTTGCAGGCTTGATCCCCAGTAGGAGGCAGCTGATCTATGATTAGCTCTCATTATTGATGTTTCTATCTCTCTCTCATTCTCCCTTCCTCTCTGAAATCAATAAAAATCCTATATAATAAAAACCTAATATGCTAAGTGTCTGGTCATCCGGTAGGCCATTCAACCAATCAAAGTGCAATATGCTAATGATATGCTAAGGCAGCTCAACTGTTCGCTATGACATGCACTGACCACCAGGGGGCAGACGCTCTGACTGGTAGGTTAGATTGCTGCTGGGGTCTGGCTGATAGGGAGAGCGAGACTGAGCGAGAGGGGCAGGACATGCCCTGAAGCCCTCCCGCAGTCCCTCCCCAGCTGGCCAACTTCCCGTGTCCCTCCCCGGCCCGATTGTGCACCGGAGGGGTCCCTCAGCCTGGCCTGTACCCTGTAACCTCACGCAATCCAGGACTCCTCGGGGGGTGTCGGAGAGCCAGTTAAGGCCTGATTCCACAGGCCAGGCTGAAGGACCCCACTGGTGCATGAGTTCATGCATCGGGCCTCTAGAGCAGGCGTCCTCAAAACTGCGGCCCGCCGAGGACATTTATCCGGCCCACCGGGTGCTGCTGCCTGTCCTGCTTAGCAGCCGACTCGTCCTGGGCCCGCAGTGCGCATAGGAATTTGTTCATAGGTTTTTTTTTAAACTATAGTCTGGCCCTCCAACGGTCTGAGGGACAGTGAACTGGCCCCCTGTTTAAAAAGTTTGAGGACCTGCCGAAACCAGTTTGGCTCAGTGGATAGAGCGTCGGCCTGCGGACTGAAGGGTCCCAAGTTCGATTCCGGTCAAGGGCATGTACCTTGGTTGCGGGCACATCCCCAGTGGGAGGTGTGCAGGAGGCAGCTGATCGATGTTTCTCTCTCATCGATGTTTCTAGCTCTCTATCCCTCTCCCTTCTTCTCTGTGAAATATCAATAAAATATATTTA
Source organism: Plecotus auritus (assembly GCF_963455305.1). Classification (NCBI taxonomy): domain Eukaryota; kingdom Metazoa; phylum Chordata; class Mammalia; order Chiroptera; family Vespertilionidae; genus Plecotus; species Plecotus auritus. The sequence goes on along the minus strand of NC_137771.1, from coordinate 3,331,417 downwards.
AAAAAAAACAAAGTTTGAGGACCCCTGCTCTAGAGTATGTGTTTGTGTGTGTATACACACTAGTGACCCAGTGCACGAAATTTGTGCACATTAAAAGGGGATTAAAGGAAATAATTTAATATTGCTATTTGCCCTTTCTCTATAATAGAAGTGTCAGAGATGGAAGAAAATTAGTAAAATGTATATGAAAACCTTCCTCCTGTCAGAGTCTGGGGCACACCACGGGACCCAGAGTCAAGTCCCCGCCCACCCACATGCACCTCAAAATCGTGTGAGACCCAGACCCAGCCGCCCTCCCCCACATTGGGCTAGATCCAGACCCCGCCAGTCCCACCCTTGTCAAGCCCTGCCGTGCAGGGGGCGTAGCCTCAGGTCCCCTAGCCTGGTGCCAGGACGGGGGGCATGGCCTGAGGTCCCCCAGCCCAGACCGGGGTAGGGAGTGTGCCTTGAGGTCCCCCATCAAGCCCCACTGGGTGGGGTCATGGCCTGAGGTCCCCCATCAAGCCCTGACCCATCACTGGGGGTACACCTTGAGGTCCCCCATCAAGCCCCGCTGGGTGGGGGGCACGGCCTGAGGTCCCCTGTCAAGCCCAGCCAGGCAGGGGGGCGCTGCCTCAGGTCCCCTGGCCTGGTGCTGGGGTGGGGGGTGCGGCCTGAAGTCCTCTGTCAAGCCCCACCTGGTGGGGGAAGCAGCCTGAGGTCCCCTAGCCCAGCACCAGGACAGGAAGCGCACCTTGAGGTCCCCCGTCAAGCCCCACCGGGCGGGGTCATGGCCTCAGGTCCCCTGGCCTTGCGCCGGGGCGGGGGGCACGGCCTGAGGTCCCCTGTCAAGCCCTGCCGGGTGGGGGATGCAGCCTGAGGTCTTCTGTCAAGCCCCACAGGGACTTGTCAAGCCTCAGGTCCCTGCTGATTGCTCGTTAAGGCTCCTTATGGGAACTTGGCTTCAGCTGTGGGTGCAGCCATCTTTGTGACGGAGTGATGGTCAATTAGCATAGTCCCTCTTTATTAGATAGGAGATAGATAGATATATATATATATATATTTTTTTTTTTTTTTTAAGGTAGCAAGGACACCCCTCTCTCTTAGATCACAGGGTTGTTGAGAGAATTGAATGGGATAAAGCATACAATAGTGCTTTCAATTCAAAAGCACCACACCAACATAAAATGTTACCAAGGTCAATAAGAATAATCTCCAACAATGTTAACATTTTCTAAGAAATAAAATTTTGTGCCAAAAGGAGTTGAAATCTGACTAACGTTGACCTGCACAAATTTTTAATTTTCCTCCTTATATTCATGGTCAAGTGCTTCACCATAAGTAAGTCCTTCTCCACAATGTGACTCTTAGCTACCAGGATAAGCATCCACTTCCTACTTACTTTCTGTTTCCAGAAAGTTCTTGTTGCGGGACTTTTACCAGCCTTCTATTTGATTTAGTCCATAGTGGTAACTGCTGACTGGCAACCTGTGGCAGCATCTTTAGGAACCACCTGCTACTAAACTAGCATCTGGGCCCGCGGACGCTCCCTGTGAACTACGGGCCACCCTCAGAATCCAAGTCCCTTTGGGAATTCAGCACGTTCCTTCCCGGGTCTGTGAGTGTGGAATTAGAGCACAGTATGAAAAGTGGTTCACATCAAGTCAGCAGTACTCTGACTTCACGTAACAGGAGCAAGAGCCGCCAGCAACAGCCTTCTAACCGCATTACTGCAACATCTCATCTTAATGTGGCTTCAGAATTGAACCGAAATTTCATGATGTTAAAACGAATGTCTTACATTCGAGGCTTAACATTTTCTGGCTTCCTATTACCAAAAAAAGACAGCATGAGCTTACCACTTAGCAAGACATTTTAACAACGGCCTTAACATCAGAAGTTTTATAAATCACTCATGTACAGCGGAACACGCTAATAAATGGCTTCCCAAAAAAGGACTTTTACGCCTTACTTCAAAGTTTGATGATAGATTAATCCGTGGCAAAATATACCAAGTAACAAATCCGAAGAATTAAACGCCAAAAATAACATGTAACAGAAATATCACCAACAACCAACCATGATCTCTCTACAGCAGTGGCATATAAAGTGTCTCTAACAGTTTAATTTAACCCGGACAGAAACTCACTCCCACAAGGGAGAGTGATACAAATGTGGTTCTATCCTCAAAATAACCAGGTTCTCAAGACAAGCCTAAAACACAAGGAAACCCACACTAGAAGTGACTGCCTTGTGTTAACCAGGGGCCAGATCCGAGTGAGGTCCTCTCACTGGACCCCTTGAGATCTGCTGATGATACTGAGTGGACGTGGCCCCCGATATGGGGGTCTGGAGAGCTGGAGCCCCGCACCCAGATCCAGCACCCCAGCTGAGAAGTCTAGGCAAACAGCTGACCTCTCTGCCCGCAGAACAGCAGGGAGGGGGAGCACAGCTCAGTGTCAGGAAGGTCTGGGTTCACGTCCCCCGCTGCCCTCTTGGCTGCCTCTGAATCCCAACTCCGATCTCGGATTCCTCAGGAGCCTTCCGCCCACTGACCGGCTTGGGCCCTGCCGGTGCCATCTGCGTGGCCTCTTCCCATTGGTTCTTCAAACATCAGAGGGTACCTAACGCGTGCCAGACACCATCCTAGGAGGTGGGCCCCAGCAATAAAAAGACAGACCAAGGTCCTAATGTTGTGGGGTACATGCCTAGTGGGGGGTGGGGAGTGTAAGGTGATAGCGCTGTGAGGGGAAGAAAATGGGGCGGCGTGCAGGGGGAAACACCAGGTAGGGGAGGCATGTTTCTGACTGTACAACCCGGCGTGGAGCTAAGAAACCTGGGTTCTCTCTCACTAGCCCGCTGCGCGGCTCTCGGCTGGCTGCACGGCAGTCATTCCGGGAGACTGTTTACACCGAGGCCCAGGCGGTAAGTCAGACTGTGTGGGGGTGGGACCAGGCATCAGGATTTTTTTAAGGTTCCCAAGAAAACCAAGATGTATCCAAGCACGGGAGCCACTGAAATAAATAGTCGTGTGACTCCGGGCAACTCTAACTGTCCTGCTTTTCTCCAGAGTGAAATGGGAGTTAACCTTGAGCAGTGTGTCCATCTTCACTGTGCATGCAAGTCACCTGAGACCTAGCTAAGAGGCGGCTTCTGGTCCACAGGTCTGCGTGGAGCCTGCGCTGTGCCTCTAACAGGCCAGGTGAAGCCCCTGCTACGCCCTGAGTATCAGCTACAGATGATCTGAAAAACCAGGCATTCGATCTAAGAAGGACCCTTCCAGGCCCTTCTTTTGTCCCTGTAACTTGCTCTGACCCCTGAGCACACTGGCCATGGCACCCCTGTAACTCTCTAAATAAACTTCCTCTTGTAAAAAACATAAAATATATAAATCTAAAAAAGACCCTTTCAGCCCTAGCATTCCGCAACCGCATAATTCCATGAAATTACTTCTGTCTGTTAACACCAACTGTAAAACAAAACTATGCCAGAATATCCAAGCAAGATCATTAAAGGAAACTAGATGGATGGTAGACTGTGATAATGTCCAGTGTCTCTAAGAAGGGGCCACGAGGGGAAAGCCAGCCGCTCCTCCAAAAAGTGCACTATCCGTTGGGATGAAGAGCACCAGCGGGTGGCTCAGTGGGTTGGAGTGTCTTCCCGTGAACCAAAAGGTTGCAGGTTCGATTCCCAGTCAGGGCACATGCCTAGTTGGTGGGTTCGATTCCCAGTCAGGGCACATGCCTAGTTGGTGGGTTCGATTCCCAGTCAGGGCACATGCCTAGTTGGTGGGCTCGATTCCCAGTCAGGGCACATGCCTAGTTGGTGGGTTCAATTCCCAGTCAGGGCACATGCCTAGTTGGTGGGTTCAATTCCCAGTCAGGGCACATGCCTAGTTGGTGGGCTCGATTCCCAGTCAGGGCACATGCCTAGTTGGTGGGTTCAATTCCCAGTCAGGGCACATGCCTAGTTGGTGGGTTCAATTCCCAGTCAGGGCACATGCCTAGTTGGTGGGTTCGATTCCCAGTCAGGGCACATGCCTAGTTGGTGGGCTCGACTCCCAGTCAGGGTGCATACGGGAGGCCACCGACCAATGTTTATTTCTCTCTCTCTCCCCCTTCCTCTCTCTCTAAAAAATCAACTTATAAAAAAACATGCGCTCGGGTGAGAATTTTTAAAATGGAATGAAGAAATACCTATGGCTTATTAAAGGCTGACGCGGGCCACTGGCAGCAGTACAGGAACCAGTAGCCACCTGTGTACCAAGCACAACGTCCGCGGAGACATGGACTGTCTTCTTCATTTTTGTTTCCGTCCAGGACGTCACATGCAGCCACATTGCTGATGTATATAGTCTTCGGATGTTGCAATAAATGAACAAAATGCTACGTAATAAGGAGTGATTACAGGCTTGTGAACAGGAAGTAGCATGATGAAAACTGTATTTACAATTCTTTGAAATAAGGACTGAGAATGTTTAAGTCTCCATAGAGTCCCTTTAAAGCTAACTGAGGACCCACAGAGCTTATTAAATCAAAGATGGAGAGAGGCTACACTGAACGCAATAAACCACTTGTATCAATTAGAAGTGATGCATTGAAAAAACTTGTTCGTGTACTTTACCATGACATAAACTGATTCTTAAAATTCACTAGTCAGTACATATTACATGATACATAAATAATCAAAACCAAGCAGAGTCTCAAACCCTTAGCACCTTCACTAACCTCACCAGTTCTGCCTAGCCTTCCAGGCATCATGCCTCCATCAGTTAGGGAGGCTGACTCAGAACAAACTGTATCATGGCTCAAATGCCATAAATATTTACTTATTGCTCGTGTGAAGTCCCAACCAGGTGAGCCTGATCAGCAGCGAGCTCTCCTCCGAGCAGAGGCTCTGGCACCGATGCCGCCCCCATCCTCTGGCAGGAGCCCACCTGGGGCACCGGGTGCTTCTGCACCAGCCAGAGGGAGGGGAGGGCACAGACAACTGTGCCTGGAGGGTTTTACGGGCCAGGCCTGGAAGTGGCCCGCTTCTCTGCTCTCCCTGCTCCATTGGCTAGAATTTGGCCACAAAGCCACACCTAATTGCAAGGGCGGCTGGGAAATGCAGTCTGGCTCCATGCCCAGGAAGAGGAGATGGAGTTCGTGATCAGCGGGCACTGCCACGGTGCCATTTGTAAATGTGTGTGGGGGCGGGGTTATTACAGAAGAGTCATTCCTCTCAGAAACGTCTTCTGTTAATCCACAACTCCACCTTTAGTAAGCCCAACGCCACTCAGCATCTGAAACCAACCCAGCCGTTTTTCTTCTCTATAAATATTTTTCTAACATATTCAGAGTAAGACTATAACAAGGGCATCCTTAAAGGGATGTCTGGCTTTTCATTCTGGCATCTCCAGTACTTAAGGGCTGGCTAATAATAGAAGCTCAAATATTTTTTAAATTCCTGGATGAAGACATTCCCAGAAGCGCACGGAAAGGAAAAGGAGTGGTCCCAGCCCTTGCCCTGCTGATGGGGAGAGTTACTGAAGGCCATGGTCCTCTTAAGAACCTCTCTCCCTCTCCTACGGCCACCCTGAGTTGCCACCCATCCTCTGGTCTCTGAACAATTAAGCAATAAGACAAAATATTCACAGTGTTCACAGACACCAACAGAAGGAACACTCCCATTTGTGGCTGGAGCACAGGCTGCCAGACAAAAGGGCACGGGGTCTGGCACAGGCCATGCCCCGGAGACCCTCCACAGCACGGGCTAACGACCTCGGAGATGGAAAAACCAACCTGTTCTCCAAATACGGCTCCTTTATCCTTTTCTGAGCCACAAAAGGGTAGGGGGTGGGGGGAGCATATGCTACAGTACAAAAATACTTTCTACTCACACAGTACCTCTTTTCAAGAAGTTTAAAATACACCGTAAGTGCTACTATAATAACCTTCGCAACATTCCTATGGGATAGAGACAAAATTAAAGCGTGCACCCCAGTTAAAGGGAAAGTCTGGTAGGTGAATGACTTCACGCTACAAAGGCCGGCTAATGGGAAAGTGAAGAGTAACCTCTGTGGTATTTGGGGCACAGACCACTGGAGGCTCTCAAATTGAGTTCAATGCCTAGAATTGAGTTCAAAAGCAAACAAGTAGCTAAAAAAGACCATAAAACTACTGAAGTTCTAAGAAGCTTACACAGAAATTAATACTACAATAGTTCAAGCCTGATTTATGACCTGAGAAATCACATTAATTGATTCACTATTACCAGATTCATGTAAAGCGTATTTAAAGTGATTTCAGAATGAAAAAATTATTCTTTCCAGATATGAATCACAGGATCACAGAACTTTCATAAATTTAATTTGGCTAGGAAGCCAGTATACTCAATATTCTGAAAATAATCAAAGAGCACTTATTAAGTGTCCACATTTGTACAAATACGTTCCAGTAGAGCATATTCAGAAAAAAGCTACACAGAATTTAAAATGACATTGTTTTAGGCAGCACTGTCATTCCCGGTACCAATGAAAACCACTTTTTAAAGCCCTCAAAAATAGAGTACTGTAAAATATCAGCAAAATCAACCCAACAAAGCAGGCCTTCTATTTGATGTTATGTACGTATAACAAGCATTTCCACGTAGAAAACCTGCTGTGGTCCGTGGGGAGCAGAGCAGACATCATGCCTACGCTAGAAAAGGAGACGCCAAGGCCCCGCACAGATGCTTGCAAGGGCACCGGCCAGGGAGCGGGAGCGGGAGCGGGAGCAGGAGCGGGAGCAGGAGCAGGAGCAGGAGCGGGCCCCCCGCGCGGCCGCTGTGCTGTCTGCGAAGAACACAGGCCCTCACCCGAAGAAGGCACTAACGCTTCCCTCCAGGAACAATGCAAACTCCAGGCAAGTGGCAGGGACAGAAAAGCTCCCGCACTGAGAAGACACAGAGGATCCTGCGGAACAGCAAAGCTTCCTGTAACCGAAGCTGGGCTCGCCGTCCTGAAGACAGGCTGCGGGCGCATGCTGTCACCCGGTGGAAAGGCTTCCCTTGCTTCTCCAACACTTTCTGGCCCAAGAACTGCAGACCACCTGTCACTAGTGCTACAGCCCAAAACACCAAAAGCTCATCAAAGCCAAGGGAGAGAATGGCGCCGATTCCCACCGCAGAGCAGGAAAATGGCAGCCACGCTCCCGAATGGACCTTGGCTCCACGGGAGCCCCACCCAATCCATGGCAGCCAGAACCAGTGAGGAAGCCAAGATGCACTCGGAGGCCAAGGAGATCTTTACAAAGTCACCCACAAACGCTCACGTGCTTCCCCGTGAGAAGGGCTTCCTGATCCGAAGTCCCGGCCTGATTACTACTCAACGACTCTCAGTTCTAATAATCAGGTGGCCAAGCCCGGAGGAGATCCGAAGCCACACATGGGAGGGGAAAGGGTAGCTAGAAAGTGACAGAGAGGGAGAAGCAGAAGAGTGACAGGGAATAGCAAGGACAGATTTAACAAATAAATAAAAAATAAAAACTTAAAGGACTTGAAAGGTGTCGCAGTTTGGGGTCATTTATCATAAAAGCAAACAGTCTATTCCAGTGGTTGGCAAACTGCGGCTCGCGAGCCGCCGCGGTTTGCCGCTCTGTTGACTAATGAGTTTGCCGACCGCTGGTCTAGTCAAAAGGCCCTAAAAATATCACAGTACTAAATAAAGGCCAGTTCAGTAACTCAGACAACAGGGAACCCAAGTTAAGGGGCCTGACGCAGAGCCCGGGAAAGGAGTCCAGAGGACGGCGGCCTGCATGCCCCTTTCCTCCTGTAGGAGACCCCGTGTGTACTGCCTCACGTGATCCTCACCACCACCTGAGGCAAGCAGCACAGACACCTCCACTGGCCAGGAATCTGCTGGTAAAGAATTCAACCTTAGCAAGACCCAGGGTTTACCGACGGCAATTATTACACAGTCTGTTAACTCACCTCATAGGAGTGGCACCTACCCCCACCTTTGTCAGAATGGAGAGGGCAGGGAAGGCTTGCTGAGAGGCTCACCCACCCCCACAGGGCTATATGTGAACGTGCCACCCGCAACTTCCCCTCCCAGACTTCCCTCTCTAAGAGCTCCCACCCTGACCTCTGCATCTTTCGGAAGAACCGTTCTATCTAATGCTGTCTAGTGCCAGACCCCTCCCTACCTGTAGAAAAACTTCATGGCGGGCCGCCCATGATCCCCAGCTCGTTTAAACACACAGCTTTGTAAGCCCCTCCCCTGGGTGAGCGCCGGGCCTAGTGGCTTGCTTCTAACCACAGAATGGGGCTCGGGTGCTGACGTCACTGCTGTGATGAGGGACGGAGATGGTGCCTCCTGTCTTGCCGGCGGCATCTCTTTTCTGACTTGCCGGCTCGGATGGAGCACGTTGCCGTGTTGGAGAGGCCCACATGGCAAGGAACTGAGGGTGACCTCTGGCCAACAGCCCACAAGACGGAATCCTTCAAACCACCGTGCGAGTTGGGGGGGGGGGGGCCTTTCCCAAGGGAGCCTTTGAATAGGAGCCCAGCCCGACCAACACCTTGATGCAGCCTGGGAGCCCTGAAGCAGGGGACCTAGCCTGAACTCCTGACCCAGGATCAGGTGATAAATGTGTCTGTTCTAAGTCACTAAGTTTGGCAATTTGTTACTGCAGCAACAGATAACTAATACACCCGTAGTCCATCAGGTCCCAGGGGTTTCTTTTCTCAACTTGGACTTAAGCAATCGTTTCACTACCATTTTTACCAGCACTCTGCATTTACCACAAAATCCTTGAAAGAATTATCTATTCTCTTGCTACCTCTTTCTCATTCTCTCACCTCACTACCTGACAAAATCATTACCTTTTTCTTAGTCTTCATTCTATTCAAACTCTGCAGCATTACAACTGAGAACCTCCTCACAATCTCTGCACTTAGCATCCCTGACTTCATGTTCTTGTTCTGTTACCTCTCTGACCATTCTTTCTCAGTCCGCACTGGTGCTCTCCCCTCCGGTGACACTTAAATGGAAGCATTCACCACATTTCTGCCCTCAAGTCCCTTCCCTTTTGTCATAACAACTTCACTCCTACTGTGACTTCTCCTAATTTGTTGAACTGATTCATTCATTCTTTTAACCAACAGGCACTGTTCTGGGCAGAGGTGTACCAATGACAAGACCAAGTCCCTAGTCCCATGAACCTTATGCACTCTACAGAGGCTGTGCGGGCTCTCTCTATCTGCCCCTCCAGATCTACTCATCAGCCTTCTCCACCCTGCCCTGTGCCAAGGAAGCTGACCTCTATGGACTCCATGACCAGGGCTCCCTTGCTCTCTGAACGCTCAATGAAGAAGAAAACAACAGGCAATATGAATGACTTCGACCCACAATTCCAATGTCATACTGTATACCAGGGATGGGGAACGTCTGGCCGTGGGTCGTATAAGACCCTCGAAATCATTTGGTCTGGCCCTGCCAAGGCATTAGGGGTAAGTTAATTAAACGTTTGAGCAAATATAACAGGCTAATTTTTAAGCTGATAGTTTTGTATGGTCCACAAATGATGTTATGAATGTCCAAATGGCCCCTGGCAGAAAAAAAGGGTCCCCACCCCTGCTGTATACCAACATGCTAAGGCTACCTCATGTCATTTAATTACCCAATTAGAACCAATACATCGGCATCCAGTCTCCCCAAAACATATCCCCCCTGTATTCCCTACCTCAGTTAATGGCCTCACCTAAGTCCAGTTAAGGTTCAAAAGCTAGGAGTCACCTTCAATTCTTCTCATCCCTCAAGGTCCACAGTCTATCAGTCATAAAATAGTAGTGCTCTCTCACACACACACAACTCAGCTACACTAACTCCTTTCTCCAGCCCACTGCTACAGACATTCTTGCCAAGAGCTATTTTCCCAGCTCCAATTCTTCCTCGTTGCTCATTCATCCACTCAACCAACAAATAGTATTAAGCCCATCCTAGGTGCCAGGTACTCAAGTCTCTGACCTCAAAAGATATAATCTAATTGAGGGAGAGAGAGAAGTGAACAAGCAATTCTAATACAAAGTAAAGTATGCAATGAGCAGGAAAGCCAGGGAGTACTACGGGGCACACAAGGGCATGCACCCCAAACTGAAGGAGAGAGGCAAGACCAGGAAGGCTTTTCAAACAAGTCTCACTTCGGCTGCAACGCAGAGGACAAGGAGGCCAGCGAAGCGAAGCAGCTGTGAGTATGCGTGCGCGCGTTCTGGGGGAAGGTGCACCTTCTAAGTCGAGGCGACGGCCAAGTGCAAAGACCAAAACCAAGGGGGAGCGTGGTGCTCCGGCACAATCAGACTAGGAAGAACTGCACATGCCTGGCCAGCGGAGAGAAAGCTGGAGAGCTAAGCGCGCGGCCGTTATGAGCAGCTTCACAGAAACTAGACTTTTACCCAGTCAATCCCACTCCTAAGAAAGACAACACACACCGCTGAAAGCCTCTCCGGGAACAGAGAATATAATCCAGGCTCCCGGTTTGACTTTCCAAGCCCCTACACCTGACCCCTGCCTTCTTTGCCGGGCTCATCTACACACATGCACCCAAATTCCAGCCACCCCCGGCCCTCCTGGCTCTGTGCCTTCGCTGCGCTTCCTCTGAGTGAAATTCTCCTCCAACCACCATGTTTGCCTGTCAGCGATGCTGGTCAAATTCCACCTCCTTCAAGACTTCCCAGTCCTGCCCTAACCGGTTTGGCTCAGTGGATAGAGCGTCGGCCTGCGGACTGAAGGGTCCCAAGTTCGATCCCGGTCAAGGGCATGTACCTTGGTTGCGGGCACATCCCCAGTAGGAGGTGTGCAGGAGGCAGCTGACCGATGTTTCTCTCTCATTGATGTTTCTAACTCTCTATCCCTCTCCCTTCCTCTCTGTAAAAAATCAATAAAATATATTAAAAAAAAAAAAAAAAAGAAGACTTCCCAGTCCCTCCAGGGCCTGATCCCAGCATGCACCATGACCAGCCTTGAATCAGTCCCATCCACATCTGCTCCCCGCAGATGGGAGGCTTCTAGAGTATATAGAACTGAAGTGAATCATAATCACAAAAACTAGGAAAATTTTTCAGAAAATATTCAATTTACCAATATTACATTCCTAAGAAACCAACCACAGAAGGTCAGGAAAAATAATTATTTTAAGTTATACTAATTCAATCCATCAACAGCCTAGATTTCTGTATGTTTTCATATGTATGTTTTATCTCTAAATAAAAACAGCTGCACACTGCCTCATAAGGTTACAAAACAGCAAGCAAGTAAGCTCAGGAAGGTTGAGTTACCTGCTCAAAGTCAGGAGGCACTTAAGGGGCAGAATAAGACCAGAGCCAAGTCTTCAGATACTACTCCTTCTCAAAAACTATAAACGGCCCACAGAGCATCAGAGTATCCCACACATCTCACTAGCCAGCCCACCCAATTACCTACAACTGCTTTCCCTCTTTTTTCCCTCAATTAAGTCCCGTTTTCCTTCATAGCTTAACTCGAGAACCTTCCCTCAGCCTCTCAGATTAGTCAAATCCTTTTATGACACATGTACGTCCCTTCATAGCATTCATCTCTTCATAGCCTCTATGAGTTGTCATTTCACAGGGCACCTTGATTAATGTCAGTCAGTTTCCCCATGAGGGCGGGGACTATGCCTGGCCTTCGCTGTGTCTGGCACTTCAGTATTGTTTGCTGAGTAAATGACCTGAGAGTGTAACAGTAACTGATATTCACATGGCCCCCACAGGAGTACAAGATCCTAAAATATCTCCGACACCTCCAATAAGAATAATAATATAAATTTTAATGTCACAGGTTTATTGTAACATATTCTAAGTCTTTGATAATTATATATTCATATGTGGAATCTGTTAGTTCTCTATTAATCAGAACAAGCGTTAACAAGAATACCACATTTTTTCTAAACATTTAAGACATCAGCAAACTTTCACATCAAAAGAACACAAACCTGCAGACTGTATGAATTAGCTATTTGCTCTCTTGGAACCTGCAAAGTCCATTTCCAACCTACCAGAGAATTACAATGTCTCACCAAGGCAGCCTACGATAGTAATAAATTAGAACAAAAAGGTTTTAGCAAAGAGTAGATCCATAAAAAGGCTTTAGACTTCCTAAACTGTCCCACAGACTTAACAAAATCCCTATCAATATCAAAACTGCCTCTTTTTTAGAAATTGACAAGTTGATCCTAATATTCATGTGGAAATTCAAGGGACCTAGAATAGCCAAAACAATCTTAAAAAAAAAAAAAAAAAAGTTGAAGGACAGACACCTCCTGATTTCAAAACTTACTGCAAAACTACAGTAATCAAGACAGCGTGGTGCTGGCATAAGGACAGATGTATAGATCAATAGATTAGAATCAAGACTCCACACTTTTATGGCCAAGTGATTTTTGACAAGGGTGCCAAGATACTTCAGTGCTCTTTTCAACAAATGGTGCTGGGACAACTGGATATCCACATGCAAAAGAATGATGCTGGAAGTCTGCCCACCTCACAACATACACAAAAATTAACTCAAAATGGATCAGAGACTTAAATGTAGGGGCTAAAACTTACAAAAAAACGTAAGTGTTAATCTTTACGATCTTAGATTAGGCAATGGTTTCTTAATGATGACAGCATAAATTGAACTTGATTGTGCTTCAAAAGACACTACCAAGAAAGTGAAAAGATGGCCCATAGGATGGGAGAAAATATGTGCAAATCATCTATCTGATAAGGGATTGAGACCCAGAATGAATAAAGAGCACCTACAACTAACAACCAAAAACCAAACAACTCAATTCAAAAGGGGGCCAAAGACATTTCTCCAGAGCAGCCAGACATACAAATGGCCTATAACCACATGGAAGACATTCAACATTAGACATTAGGGAAATACAAATCAAAACCACATAACATAGCACTTCACACCCACAAGAATAGCTTTAATCAAAAAGACAGATAATAACAAGTGTTAGCAAGGATGTGAAGCAATCAGAATCTTCAGACATTGCTGGCAGGAGTGTAATATGATGCAGCCACTTTGCAAAACAGTTTGGCAAGTTCCTCAATGGAAGAGAGTTACCACATGACCCAACAATGCCAACGCTAGCTATACACCCAAGAACACTGAAAACGTATGTACACAACACAAAACATGTACGCAATGTTCACAGCAGCATTATTCATAATAGCCAGAAAGTGAAAGTAACTCCAATGTGCATCAATGAAGAACAGGTAAGTAAAATGGGGCATATTTACAGAGAACTGGAGGCCCAGCGCACTATTAAATTGTGCACGTGTAGGGTCCCCTAGGCCTAACCTGCCATCAGGGCCGCGTCCGCTGCCCCGCAAAGCCTCGCACGCCCCGCAGACGCTGCCGGCGGCCCGCAACGCTCCAGAAGACGCGGTTGCCACGGGACCCATCAATGCACCTCCCGGTGAGTCCAGTAGCTGGTCGTGATGCTGTGACAGGCCTTTTACGATACAGACTGTTCCACTAGAAAAGGACCGAAGTTCTGACAGATGCTACAACATGGATGAACCTTGAAAACATTATGCCAAAGGAAGAAGCCAGTCACAAAAGACCAGATATTGTAAAATATCATTTATATAAAATGTCCAGAACAGGCAAGTGCAGGAAGAAGAGGAGATTACTGATTGCCTAGAGATGGGGGAGGGGAGGCGGGAGAGGGCCTACTGTTAGATACACGTTTCTTTTTGGAGTGAAGATGCTCTGGAAAGAGAGAGTGCGGACAGCTGTACAACTGTATAAGCATATTAAATACCACTGAATTATATCTTTTAAGAGAATGAATTTTACGGTACATGAGTTATATCTCAATAAAGTTATTAAAAAAGCAATCAAATCCCTTTAAGTACTAACAGCTACTCTGATGGCTGTGTTTTTCTAAAACATTACATACTCTCCTCTTTTGGTAAGTAGAACATACTAAGTGTTGCTTTTCTGAATATACTCAAGGTCATCACTAGGAGACACTAATTACTAAACAGCTGTGTAGTATTCAGAAGATTCACGGCATACGGGCTATTAGCCCTTACACAGAACCTCCAAACTACTGTTCCTTCACCGTCTCCCACCTGTCTACTACAATCTGATTCCTTCCTCTTCCGTAAGAAATCAAGACAAACCAGAGAATAGAGGCAGGAAGGATATGCCAGGGAAAAGGCAAACAAATGTGCATACAGGTGGCCACCTACGCTTATACAGAGGCAGTTTGCTGTCTTCATCCCCATCGTCCCTCTTCCCTTCCTTTGGACGGCTGTCCCCAACCTTTCAGGTTTAGTGGTCCACAAGGGAAAAGCAAGGACCCACCCAAGTATCCAAACTGGACTGACATCCCCCAAATGGACATCCCCCAACTGAGACGGGACTGCTTCAACCTGAGAACCCACACAGGGCAAAGCCCGCCTCCTGCCAGGGTGCCCCGCCTGCTCCACCACCATGCCCAGGACACTGGCCCCGCCCACTGCCGACTCCCTCCACACCCGGCCTGGCCTCCGGCTGACGGTGCCTGGTCTCCTGTGTGTAGCTACAGAGGACATGTTCTCTGCAGAAAGTTTACCCACTGCGACAACTGAACACAAGTCCACTTGGGAGTTAATACTCCTTCTTTTATGCTGTTTGATGGCGACAGGTTGAGGTGCCAGGACCCCTTGCTGCAGTCCCTTTCTCTCACCATCTCCTTTCACCCTGCCCCCTCGAAATGATCAGCAGTCCAACGGATCCTCACCATCCTCCTTAGAGCTGACTGTCTAAATGAACCTCGGAGCCTGCTTACCACTGTGTGTGCGTGTGCGTGTGAGACAGAGACAGAGGGGCAGAGGGGAAAGGGGAAGAGAAGAAGAGATGGGCACTGGGGGAGGGAGACTTTGACCCTATTTAAGGCACAAGCCCCCACTGGGGTAATGAAAATATTGCCATATATTTGCTGTTAGAACCTCATTGCTACTTTGCTCCTTAGATTTTGAATCCACCTGGAGTCTTTATTTTAATTGTGGTAAAATAGTCATAATGTAAAATTTACCATTTTCACCCTTTTGTAGTATACAATTCAGTGGCTTTAAGGACATTCGCCTTGTTGTGCACCATCACCACTAACCATTGTTTATTTTAAAAGCATTCTGAAACTCCTGACTTTCCTTCTTATTAAACAAATGACTTCTGTGTTTGCCTTTTCACCCCATGACAAGGGCAAGGAGCCTCGTCAGAGCCGGGCCGAGACGAAGGCAGGCTGCTGAAGGCAGCGGACAGCACCCGCAGCAACTTGGAGTGGCACCAGAGCAGCTAAATCCATCCTGCCTTCCTCCAGACTTGGCCACAGAGGCTGGAGACTAAAAATACCTGGAGAGGACAGATAACAGCTGTCAAGGGTACTCAGCCCAGTTAGAAAGGTTGCCACCATCACCAGATTTGCATCAGAAGACACCCATACAGGCAGCCTGGGTCAGATGCAGAATAATCAGATTCAGTGGAGAAAGACTGATGTTCCTCGCCTCCCAGGACGTCTGGAATAAATCTCTGGGCCTTGAATTTGGTCAAGTAATCTAGGATCAATTTCTGGAGGACCCCTCAGAAGCAAGACAAGTACTTCAAAATACTGAGTACCCACTCACCGCCTTCTGCTTGTCATCCGTTCCTTTTAAGCACAACAGCCTCCATCAATAAAATTAAACGAGGAAGAGACCTCCATCAGAAGCTTTGTCAAAGCAAATAATTCAGCCAGCACCTTTCATAATGGCAGAGACGGAAAGCATCAAGCAGAGAATCTTGGCAAGGATACAAGAAACATTAACTTGCCCCTCAGTAGCTTTAAATATGAACAAAACTTTCAAAAACTAAATTATATTCCAGCCCTCTCCAAATGCCAGGCCTGTACAGCCCAGGAAGCTCGCCCAAGTGAAGACGCCATGTGGTCGATTCCTGGGGGTCCACCGAAACCCCCCATGAAACCCCCCCGCCCCCACGCGTTTCCTAACAGGAAGCTATTTACTGAATTCCTGGCAATCAATGCATTTTAATAACAGTTGTATTAATCAACTCTAGAAAAAAAACTACTAAACAAATATGAATAATCCAACCTTACACATGAAAAGTCTGGGGTTAACAGACACTTTTCCATCTGAAAGCATGTTATTTAAGTCTATTTTTCCAAAACTATGAACACTCACCCTATCAGAATAAAGAGCTTAAATGTGTCATAGGGAATAACAGCAGAATGAACATTTTTGTGCTGTACGTCTTTTCAACAACTTTAACAATTTTTCACATTTTTAAAGTAAATACTCGCAAAGTGTTAGACCTAAAAAGTCAGGCCCTCTACGTACACCAGGAAGGAGGCACCTCCGTGACGGTGGTTCACATTCCTCCTGCACAGCTTCGGCCCACATAATCCCCGCCCCTTCCACTGTCTCTAAAAATCATGGGAAAAATATCCTGTGAGGATTAAAAATAATAATAAATAATATTTACGATTAGAATCTTTCCTAAAAATTGTGTTTAAATAATTTTAAAACAATTCCGTTCTTAGAGAAAATGAATTTCATTTACATCATCTTCAAATGCTTATTCCTGTCTCCTTGCTCTGATTTTCTTCCTCAGAGCACCTACTTCAAGGAGAATGCTAAAGAGCAGACCACACGTGTCTGTTCCCCATCCGACAACTCGGTTCAACCTGGAGGAACACAAAGCTCTGGATTCATCTAAGGGGGGAGGAGCCGGCATCTCTGCTGTTGTCATGAGCCTTAAAGTCATCGCAGGAGTAACACTGGGAATCAATCAAAACGGTTGCAGTTTGAATCACCTACTCTCACCATAAATTGTAACTGAGTTACAGTGATTTCTAAATAGAACACATTCTAAATTGGAACATCTAAATGTTTCTTGGCAATTAATGTCTAGAAAGTCAACAAACCCCCAAGAAAGCGGAGAAAATGAACTTTTGTAAAGCTCACCATTCATCAACTACAAGAGGCTCGAAAGATGCCACACTCCAGAGGCTCAGCCTCAAACTCACTGGGCCTGCAGAGGAAAACTCCAAATAAGACTGCTTCCAGAACTGCTGGCATGCAGCACTAAATTACAAGCAGTGACCTCCCTGGAGGAGAAACTGGAGTCAACAGCTCCGCGAATGCACAACCTCGGGGAGAGGAAACCTAACTCCAACGCTAGGGCTGCTCTGCCACTTACAGAGTAACAACTGCAGCACATGCAAAATACATGTAGCAAACAGAGTCGTCTCACATATTTCAAGAGCCTGGCCAGGGAGCTCAGCTGGTTACAGCATCCTGATGCATCAAGACTGCGGGTTCAATGGCTGGTCAGGACACACACAAGAAGCAACTCAAGAATGCATAAATAGGTGGAACAACAAATTGATGGGTCTCTCCTCTCCTTTTCTCTGCTCTTCTCTCTTTCTTCCTCTCTCTCTCCCCTCCCCCAACCTTCCCTGCCTTTCACATTCTCTAAAAATCAATGGGAAAAATGTCCTCAGGTGAGAATTAACCAAAAAAAATTTGAAATGAAATAAATATTTCAAGAGTGACAAAATATCCCCCAAAAAATCCAAATGCAGCCCAAAAGTATTGTGAGTAGAACCTAATTTAATCTCCAGGCCCAAGTTCTCCGAAATAAAGCAGAATGCTCTGATTTAGTCAAATTACAACAGAAACATTCCTTTGTAACAAAGGAGCGACAGCCTAGCTCTCTGAACCTCGTGGAAGCGCACACACAGTGTCAGGATGGCCACAACACAGCTCAATCCACAAAACCAGGGGACAATTAAGCTGACTGTTTTAGCTTTCAATCTGTTTCGCCAGAAACCTTGTCAAACTACACTGATTCGAATCAACATGAGCAACTAGAGTTCTATCGAAACAGCCCCAGCATCTTATCTTTTGTTTTACCTTTTATCGCTGATTTATGGGCTGACTGATGGTAAACTGATTTGTGCATGAGCCAGAAAGCAGCTCAGGAATACAAAAGAAGAAAAGAGATTTAGAAAAATCAAATTCATGAATGGAAATGCTGACGTCATAGCCCAGCTCCCAGCAGAGCTTATGACAGTCCGTGAAGAAACTGTATCATAGGGGATGTGAAATTACCAGTCATTTAATAAAGAAGATAAAACAGAAAAAGCCCTCGCTCAGACCAAGGGAAGGTGGAGGGGGAAAAAGAGAGAGAGAAAAGCTGTACTAACAACCTTTTCCCTAAACCAGAAATGAAAAATATACTAGCTACAAACAAGCTTAACTTCTAAACCATGGAACTATTTCATATGTTTGTTAAAAATACTCCTTTAAAGATATTAGTTGCTGCTAAATCAGCAGAATATAGTCCCATCCTCACCTTAAATCCTTCCCCACCATGTGCTCTCCGTTCAGAAAAGAGCACACAACATACCCAGTGTGATTTCTTCACTGAAACTGCCTGGCATTGCCACGCCACCCCTCATTTTAAGGAATTCTGAATAAAACGGGATGAAGCTCATGACTTCAGGCAAGCTTCTGGAATCTTTATGTGAGAGGGGAGAGGAAAATGCTTTCATCTAATGATGTAGTATAAACTAATAAAAAAGATTATAAAAATCTGATTTACTTAGAACTATTAAAAGCAGCTAGTGGTATAGGTTATTCACATTTTTCATCTCTCAGCAGAACTGAAAATACAAGCAGTAATAAAAACTTCTGTAAAGTTTAGACACGAAAATCCTTTTATTCGGGACACTTAAATGACTGATTCTTAGATTCCTAATGTTTCCCAGGAAATTGAAGATTATAAGTGACCTCAGATCCTTGGTAGCATCTCCTAAGCACAAAACTACAAGGACATTCTCCCTCCTTTGCCATTCCGATGGCTTAATGTAACCATTCCCCCAAAATGCATTTTTTAAAAATTTAAGCAATAAATAATTTTGCCAAGTAAGATTTTAAAAAGGAAATCTTATTAAGTGGAAATGCAAACAGACCAGTTTTATCTGTCAATCTAAAATGTTAAAAGAGATCATCTCACAGTTCCACCGCCAGTCTTTGATAGAACATCACTACCCCCTTGTGGATTAGCAATAAAAAATCCTTATCTTCAATCTTCCCTTTTTAAATGTTTCATTCTGCTGAACTTCCATTAAGAGTTTACATTTTCTTCACTAAGAAGGGTTATTTTATTTCAATTACTTTTTAAAAAGAGAAAAAACACTTAACGTTTTAAAATAAGCAATCCCATCAGCTTCTTTATCTTCTGAGCACCCCATTTTGGAGAGTTCTTCGTATAACAGGGATAGCTGCCCATTTCAACAGGGTAAGCACATCAACGTTCCATTTTTCCGGAGAATACCTGAATTGACACTCCCAATCATCACTTGGAGATTATTTTTAACGATAAATGGGTAATTTCTTCACTACTGCATCTTTTTTCTTTCTATTTGATAATTTCACACTCTGTAACAATTTCTTTTTATCGCTTCCAAATGGTTTCATATCCAAGTGCCCCAGAAAACCAATGGGGCACATACATCCTCAGAAATAACTTTTCAGACAAGGACTGAGAACCAAATCTAAGTTTTAAAAGATTAATTCTTGATTGTATTGCTGTGCCTTCAGAAATGCTTCCTGGCACTCTAAATCAACCCTACTGAAGAAGAGAAAAAGAGAAAACCTTTTTCAAAACTGGAAAAAGAGCCTTTGTTTTTCTTTCTTTTCTTTAATTTTAGTTGCAGGAGTACCATTCTAATACAACACAGAGATACATCTTGCTAAACAAACAGTGTAAAAAAGATGAAATAAACTTAAACATCTGGGTTTCTTATCACAAGTTACCAACACTAGGTTTAGCTGAAAGAGTAAATCACCTCCACCATCACAGACGGGCCAGAGAGACGTCCAAGTCCCGACTGGACAGACTGCGTTGTTGGGGGGTGAGTTCCCCATTTCCTCACAGGTGCTGGACACAAAAGCAGGGACACGGACATTTACTATTAACCTGAGAAGCCACATCCCAGTATTCTGTCCAACGGCGAGGCGGGAACAAAGGAGGAAAATGATTCACTCGGCAAGTGTTTTTAAGGGACTAAATACATAATCTTACCTTGTGGTAACTGATAAGGAAAAATGGAGACAATGCCTAGTCTATTCAATGCCTGGACGCCGTGTTCCAAAAGGCTTTTCACATGTCAACCAGTGAAGACCCACGTACAAAAGTATCAATTCAGCGGCATGTCCAACGCGGGCAGTGCGGGGCGGTGCGGTGCGGGGAGCAGAGTGTCAGGGCGGGCCTGCCCGGCTTGCCTTGGTGGGGTTTTGTTAGGATTGTTGTTTCCGGCTTTTCTCTTTTTGAGAAGGCAGGGAGAGCTTTCAGATGACATTAGGAGGTGAGACCAGTGGTGAGAGGAATGGTCTCCAGGTGGTGACATGTTTGGAACGGTGAAGAACTCAGTCCCAAACGCTTCCTCCCAGGCCCGGCACTTGGCGCACTTGTACTACCAACCACGCAGCAGAGCGCAGAGGAGGAGCACAGCCCAGACGCCATGGCCCCGCAGTCACCCTCCGCTAACCCTTGGGAAGGAACACAGTATAGAACATGACTCCAAAGGGCTGCCTAAGTCTGAAAAAATAAAGTGAAAAGTGACTGCACTTCCGCAAATGAGCAAGGACTCTGTAAGAGAACATGCAACCCTGCCAGAAAGAGACAAAACACGGGGAACCCGGAAGCACCATTTAAAAACATCTCTGGCCCTGACCGGTTTGGCTCAGTGGATAGAGTGTCGGCCTGAAGACTGAAAGGTCCCAGGTTCGATTCCGGTCAAGGGCATGTACCTTGGTTGCGGGCACATCCCCAGTAGGAGGTGTTCAAGAGGCAGCTGATTGATGTTTCTCTCCCATCAATGTTTCTAACTCTCTATCCCTCTCCCTTCCTCTCTGTAAAAAATCAATAGTATATATTAAAAAAAAAAAAAAATCTCTGGTCATCCCACCTATGATGTCAATCAGTTGAAAGTAAACGAACAATCCTCTGAAAAAAGTGAGAAGGGAAGGAATGTGGCTGCCACCTGGCCTCTGCTTGCAGTGGGGTACATAATATTTCTCTTTTAGTCCGGGGTAATGAGCTAAAAAATGCTCAGGAAGCATTACCAACCTTTACACACGGAGGCCCATGACCTTCTACAAGCAATGGCGTTCAAAGCAGAGATGCAATACCACCTGAGAGGCACACAGCCAGCATACTGATGGGAAAGAAGGAAGAGAGAAAAGAAAACCTTGCTTTGTCTCACCACGTGAAAAACCGGGTCTGCTGCCCACTGCCAAACTATACAGGAAAACATTCTGCTTACAAATACATGACGAGCATCATGGGATGGGAGACCATCTACATGCTTAGCAGCCCCGCTTTCTAATGACAGATAGTCACACATCTTAACACAGGCCTGGTGGGTCCACATCCACTGATGGCACACAAGACAAGGACCTGAGAGGGTCTCATCAGCCCATATCCAAACCTGGTTAGGTATTCAAAAAACACGACATGGCACACTACAACCTGGAAATAGAGTGAATGAACACGCACTCTTGCTCATGTTACCTGGACAAAGAAGTAGAGAGTCAGAACACTTCCTGCTCAAGCACACAAAGACTATACAGACAGCACCTTAGCAGGCAAAGGAGCATCAGAAGACCCACACGTCCTTGTGAATGAAGGCCCCAAATGAACACTTGTTGGCTGTGCTCAAAGAAATTTACCACTGTCAAGCCAAAGAGACAAAAGGATGGCTAAATGCAGCCAAAACCAATTTCCAAAACCCTACTCGAGGCCCCGATAGATGCCTGAAGGACACAGTGTTCCACCCAGAGAGAATATCCAGTTACAGATATTACTATCACCCCTCTACCTAGTGGCTTAAACCCCACCCCCTCACCCTAAACTCAGGAAAACAAGAAGTAACACTGCCTCTTACTACAGGACAAAGGGAATGGGGCACCCCTCTTTACTGAATGATAGGCTATGAATACAGTAGAGCTACAAATACTCTCTTATAATAATGATGATGGCAAGGGCAATAAAGAAACCTCTTTATGTGGGAAAGGGAAATAGGATTGAAATCATCTAGAAAAAAAAATGAGCATGGTAAGTGATTCTAGAAGATACCGAACATTTTAAGAAATGATCTGTTTTAATGGAAATACAAAAGAAACACATATTGCATGTCACCACAGAAAATATTCAGCCACATGTTCACATGAATAAAGGACTGCCAAACCAGACAACGATCCTCAACAAGAGCTCTTCTGAAGAGTGAAATACTAGCAGAACGGGGTTCTGCAGACACAGTGGAAGTTAAATCTGATTTAACATGGAAGGGAAAGAAAAGGCGCATTTCAGGTCAATTCTTTACCATTATTGTCATCATCATGTATACCATACCTGCATCCAAAAGTAATCTGAGGCTATTTACCAAAAGAGGAGGAGGAGACACTAATCACAGTGCCATTTAAACGTGTAAAGTATTAAAAGTCAGATAATAAACAAAAGCAGTGATGACTGTACCAGAAACCTCGCCTAGAATGGTCACCACTTTCAGGCATTAAGTTTGGACACAATATTCCAGGCAGTGAAAATGTAACAGCAGCTCCCGTGGTTCTTACTTTCTGATAATATGAAGCATCTCAGGTAATTCTAAGAGAAAATCATTTTTCTATCACTTCGTGCTGTAAAGCGGGCATTTGATTTCATGTCCTATACAATACCCCGAATGCTGCTGTTCAAATGTTAAACAGGCACTCCAACCAACCATATACCAAATGACCTAAAAGTTATGCCTACACATTTAAAAAGAAGGTTGACTTTACTTTTTTCGATACACACAGACACACACACACGTACATACACGCACACACAGGCACACACAGGCAGTCTAAGGGAAAACTGTCAAATGTCTCTCTAGAGGTCTGCTCCACCCTCTCCAATCCTGCAGGGCTGGAAAAGCTCAATGGAATAGTACACTATTAGAGTATATTTTTGTATGATGATAATCCAAATAATTAAATACAGAAAGAATTCCTTACAAGATTATATAAAAACACAAGTCCAAGATACACTGAAATGTCGTTTGTAATAAAAGGCTAACAAGACCCCTCTGGCCTCAGGTAGTCAGGTAACACCCCTCCCCAGATCCTCGCACACAACAGCTCAGTACACGTCTCTAGGATGAATGCGCTCAGTGATGGGAATATGGAGTAAAAACAACTTCCTCCAAAATAACAAATTCAAGGGTCCCCCAAAGGAGGCAACAGGCACAATGAGGGGAAAGGAAGAGAACACGAGAATCACCTTCTGCTGCTTTTCCCGTGAGGAAATTAGGAAGACGTACAACTGTACACAAAGACGTCCTTCCTCCAAACCTCCGGAAACAGGAAACAGAGAATGGCCCACAGGAATGAGGAAGTGGGAAAAGCCACCACAGGGGCTCCCTCCCAACCAGTCAGGAAGAATTCTAATCCCACCAGCACGTGGGCCACACCTAGGACAGACAGAGGACTACCCAATGCCACTGGACCCCAAAGCATAGGCTATTTTAGGGGGAAAGCCTAAAAACTGAAGAAACGGGAAAACACACATAAGCAGGATTTATAAATATGTCCCAAAGAGCAAGCAGGAGCAGCCCTCCCCTTCTGAAAGGAAAACCTGACCCAATCTGACCTTGAGCAGAGGTTGCTGTGACCACGTCAACATTCTGAATCCATGAGCGGTGAGATGGAGAAACCCACATTTCCCAGATGCAGGAGAAGCCAGGACTTCAAGACGACAAGGGGCCACCCAACCTTGCCTAAGGAGCTGGGGGCCCAAGGGTGTAGGGGAGGAGACAGTGATGGAGGCCAGGAGAGCCCATCCTGCCCGACTAGCTACAAGACAACACAGCACACCGGAAGCGCAGCAGAGCGGAGCTCCAGGACGCTACGGGGACGGGCGACTCCGAAGCACAACCGCACTGAACTCAAAGGACAGAGCCTAACTTTACACCCTAACCTCAGTGCTGCTTCTGACCTTTACCATGTCCTCCCACTGCCCGCTGCGTGGAGCACCCGCTTAGCAAGGGAAACTCTCAAAGGCATCGGTGGTATGGAGTCGGCAGGCCAGGATCCACCACCGGAAGTGATGCCTCTACTGGGAAAACGCCAACATATACAGCAGGTCGTCACCTTATTTTCCAAGGGTCAGTAATACTACGGCCTAAAAATACACAATCCCATCAAGCTGGGTACAGACACAGAGAGGGTAAAAAACGTAAGAACTTTTTAAAAGCCAAAAGAAAAGCCAATTGAGGTCAAAGCAGTACTTTGAGGCGATGGGTGTCATGGCCGCTGATAACTCAGCATTAACGGAAGGGCCAAGCCCACCAGGCGGCCGAAGCTGGCCCGCCCTCGGGCAGCCCTGTCTCCTCCCCGGTAGCCCAGGTGGAGTGCCCTTGCTAGAAAAGCACTTGAAGGTCCAAACGCTTCGAGTCCGACAGAGCTTGCTGGGGAGGATGAGGCTCCAAACTCAGCCTGTCAAGAAGTGACAGCAGCTAGCAACCGTTCCAAGTTCCGTGAGGGAAGGAAGTGGGGGGACCGGAGGAGACTCACATCACTGCCCCTGCCCCGGAGCCAAGGGCAATCAGACAAATGCACGAACGGTGACACTCAGGGAAAACCTGGAGAACAGTCCCTCCTGCCCTGTCACCAAGTGTCACAGGCCCTCCCAAAAGTACCTTGTCCTAATGTACACAACCTCTCTCAATTATTTAAATGGCCAAAATAAAACAGCGACATATTTATTATGGCCCTTCCCTTGCAGTTCCGTCACAGAAACACATACTCTTCTCACCCACTCCTCTCGTTTGCCCCAAATACATGAAAATCTCTTTCCCCTGCACGGCAGGAAAGACATGAAGATGAGAATTTTTAACCCTGTGAAGGACCCATGCGAGAATACTGCTCCTGGATTCAGAATGCCTAAGTCTGGGTGAGCATCAGCAAGCCCTCTGCACTTTATTTAAGCATTCAGGATGTCATTCTGCTTATTCAGTTCAGTACAAATGACAAACGAAAGAGTGGTTAAGAACTGGCCATTTATCAATGAGCCTTCTGATTCTCTAAGCTTGAAGATTACATATATATTCTTACACATCGAAGTCCCCAGAAACACCCAAAATCTAGATGGCCATATAACCCCTGCACATTTCTGCACATATGTCAAGGGTGTGATTTCACCTATGAATATAATCTTACATGTATGTATACATAAACATATGCACAGCATCATTGTAATCTCTTTTTTTGCCAAAAGAGAATCAGAAAAAAGTAAGTGTCCAAATTTCCCCTTCACCTGAAAGCTACAAGATCAAAAGAAATGTTTGGATCCCAGGAGGGACAACGCCAGGGCCAAAGGAAGGTTCTAGTACCAGGAGCACACTAGCAACCCCTTCCCGAAAGGCATGTGGGCGACACGGGTGTCTACACTCCCTTTTCTGGGTGGAAAGGCATATGGCTTTCTTACCCAGCCAACATGAATACAATTTAAGAAAATTAGAAAAAGTCAAGGTAACAGGCTCCCTAAATATGGCTGACTGGGAAACAGAAGCCATAAGGAGGATATAAGTTCTCCTAAAAAAGACCTGGGAAGTTTATTTCCAGGGAAGGTTCAAAGACTCTTGAATGTAGGGTGTACAGAGTCGGGTTCTTCCTGAACGGAAGACAGTAACTGGAACACCAAAAACAGGGGCCCGCGACTCTCTTCCTGCTGGGGTAGTGTCAACTGGTGCACGCTGCCCCCACCCAGGGGGAAAGTGAACTGGAAGCAAATGATACCCTGGTTTTCCTCCAACATCGGAGTAATTATCGTGGCCCCGTCTTACTCCAGTAGGAGGCACAATGGAAGCCCTGCCCTACATCTGATGGGCACCCTCACCCCAAGGAACTCGGAGGACAGAGAACATGTTAAGGGAGACACACGAACTGGGAAGGGAGCCCTGGCATGTCCAGTTTCTCCCGAAAGGAAAAGAGGACAACTCAGAGGGTATGCAGGAAATGAGCTCACCCTCGCCCAGGAAAGTGTGCACAATCCGGACGAAGTATCTGCTTTCCCATTTAGAAATGACTTCAGCGCGGCACAGGCCCCCACTAACCGCTGGGTGAGGGAAGAAGAACATGGGTAGCCCGAGTCCCCTTGTCCTGGCAAAAGGGTCAATAGATGGTGTGCGGAGGCCCCAAAAGATTCCACGGGAGATGAGAGGATGAGACGGACCCCTCTGCCAAAGATGGACCAGGGTCACAGAAGGTAAAGGGCAAGGAAGTATGGAGATCCTCACTTGCCATTGAAATGGAGACCCCACCCTCCTGGCTGCGAGGGGTGCAAGGGCAAGAGTAGGAGAGGAACCACGGCTAGGGGCGGGGATGTGCGCAGGACCCCTCCCAGGAAGGGAAGGGGGAGGGGTCACACGAGGCCCTCCCGCCCGGGGACGCTCAGCAGGACGGGGTCCCCCTGGTGGGGAGAAACGCGGGGACCCCGCCGGCTCTGGGAGGCGCCCACAGGGCTCGAGGGTGATGCTGGACAGAGTCCGCATGGCCCTGCCGCCCGAGAACCAGGGCGGCGAGGGTGAGCGCCGGCCGTGCCCCGACGGGGACCGGCCCGGGGCAGTGGGGCGCGAGGCCGGAGGGGGCCCGAGGCGGATAAACTTTCCGCCCCGCGGCCCCCATCAGGCCGGCGCGGGGGGCGAGGGGCGGGGGCCGCGCCACGGGCCCCGGAGCGGCGGGGATGCCCGGTCCGGGTGGGGGAGGCGCCGGCCCTCCCTCCGCCGGCTCCTCCTCCTCGCTGGGCCCGGCCCCCGCCCGCCGGCCCCCCGCCCCTCCGGCCCCAGCCCGCCCCCGGGTGGGGGTGTGCGGCGCCGAGCTCCACCACCCCGCGAGTCACCTCAGGACCGGCCGCGCTCCGCCCCCCACCCACCACCCCCTCCCCGGCCGGGGCACCCGCCGCCCGTCCCCGCCGCCGCGCCCCCGCGCTCCCTCCCGGCGCCGCCGATGCCCGGGATGTCCGGCGGGGCCGGGTCCCGCCGCCCGCCACGCCGCCCCCAGCCCTCACGCTCCGGCTCTTACCTTCCGGCTTGTTTTCGGCAGCCATTTCCCCTCCGCGCGCCACATCCTCCTCCTCCTCGCGACCGGGACCCCGAGCGCGCGCCTCGTACCGCCGCCGCCGCCGGCCCAGCCACCCCGCCGCCGCCGCGCACCCGCCCTGGCCCCGCCCCGCGGCCCACGCACTACGCCTGTTGGGTTAGGGAGCTGCCACTCATCAGTCCCGTCACCAATCGCCTCGCACCAGGGGTCTCACTACTCTCCGGGAGGAGCGTCCTATCCCTCCGGCCCATTGGCTGGTCACCACCCAACGGAATGAAAGGATTGGTTCAGAATCAACGCCCCCTCCCCACCCACTCTCAGGAAAGCCCGCCTTCCGGACCTAAACAAAGCTTCCCAGTGGCCAGAGCCCGAAGGAACTGTCCAATCCAAAAGGGGCCTACACGGAATATTTCCTCGAGGCCGAGACGTGGCGTCTTGATTGGGCGTCACTACAGTGTTTCCCAGGCCGTCCAGACCAATCAAAGGGGGTTCCCGGAACTCGGGAGCGGCGAAGGGAAGCCCCGCCCTCGAGCGTGACCGTCATGAGGCAAGCGCTCGCTCATTGGCGCGTGGGGGCTTTTCCCGCGTGCTCCCGGGGCTGAAGGACGTTCCCGGGGAAGCCGCCGCCGGCGCGTGGGGTCCCGGTGGCCGCGGAGGGCGCAGCGGCATCTCCAGAATTTCGAAGCCTGGCGCAGCCGGGGGACGGCGGGGACTGGGGGGCCTCGCGGCTGAGGTCCGCCGGGCGCCGCTCTCCCCGGAGCCGGCTGGCCCGGGAGTCGGGGCGTCGCTGCCGGTCGCGGGGGGGAGGGGCGCGCCTCCCGCCAGGACCCGCCCCTTCCCTCCTCCCGGGCCCCCGGCGCCCGGCCCCCTCGGCCCGCGTCGCCACCGCCCCACGCGCGGGTACCCAACCCGCCGGGGCCCGCCTCCCGCTCCCCACCCGTGGTGTGTCCCGTTGTCCCCTTTTCTAGCTGCTTAAAATACTGAAACTTTATTTTGGTCACGTTGGCCATGTGATCCGCAGAGCGGATGACTCATAGACGCCTGTCCCAGGATGAGGCCACTGAGCAAAATCGCAGGGAAACGGTGCACCTCGGCGCGCTTGCTGGGAGGGCCCGGCGAGGCAAGTTTCCTTCCATCCTGGGCTCACCTCCGTGGCTTCCCCACACTCATATTCCAGCGTCCACTTCCCTCGCGCTCCGTGCCCAGTGGGGAGACCAGCTGGGTGTCAGTCGGGGAGAGCGAGCCTAGAAGCAGGTTGGGATCAGCCCGTGGGGGGAACAGACACGGCTGCAGGTTTCTGGAGATCCGTCCACACCTAGTGGACCCGCACACACAGTACCGAGAAGCCTATAGCCCGGTGAGATGGCACGGATGGAATGCCCGCGCCCCGAGGAATTCAGGAATTGTGCACGTGGGCAGGTCTTGCCAGAGACCACGGAGAGGGCTGCACCCTCCAAGTTTAAGGAGAAGTGGAGTGAAAAGCAGGGCTCCAACCCCTCTGTGTGGATCTTGTGTGGTCTGCACTGAGAACACTGTATGCCTCTCTCTACATGTCACTTTTCTCCTTTGCTACTGCCCATGGCAACTAGCAGGATCAGCGAAAGGCCCTCCCTGAAGTGTTTTTGGCATCAAGAATGGCTGTCAGAGTAAATTTTGTGCCAATCTTAACGTGTTCTTTCTTTCTGGTCTTCACAAGCAAAAATGTCTTAAGTTTTCCAGAAATGAAGATGTCCCGAAAGAACGTTTTGTATTACCCACGCATTCTTCAACAAACTTTAATTTTATGAGCCTCAAAAAGTACGAAATGTTAACAACGAGGGTACAATATTTTATCGATTAGCATTCTCAACAGCACCTACGTTGACAATTGGTGTTGTGGAACATACTCTTGAACGTGCTGGTGGCATTGAAAGTCCGTATACCCCTTTGAAAAGCAATTTTACAGCATGTATTAAAAGCCATAAAAAAAAAAAAAGTCTGCATCCTTTGACCCAGTAATCTTACTTCTGGGAACCTGTCCTAAGGAAATAACACTAAATGCCAAAAAGCTCTCTGTGTGAAGGTTTTCGTCACCGGATCACTGTATTACAACAAAAAACAAAGCATCCCAGACGTGGCAAATGTTGGATATTTAGTAAGTAAGTTGTGTTATGTCCCCACAATAAAACATTATGGTAGTTGCAGACATCAGAGCCAGAAAGGAAAGCTTACCTATTGCTAGAAGGGGACAAAAAGGTATTAAAATTTACAGTATTCATTTATTGTACATGGTATGACTCTAGGCCTAAAAAAAACAGCACTTTTATAAAAAGACTGATAGAAAATACTACACCCATTTGGGTGATTATGTGTGGTTTTTCTTACTGTTTCTATTTTCTGTAATACAGTCATAATATAACTACACAGCTTTTATCATTAAAATGTGTATGTAGCCTGTCCGGCATGGCTCAGTGGTTGCGTGTCAACCTATGAACCAGGAGGTCAAGGTTGGATTCCCTGCTGGGGCACATGCCAGGTTGTGGGCTCGATCCCCAGTGTGGGGCGTGCAGGAGGCAGCTGATCAATGATCCTCTCTCATCATTGATGTTTCTCTCTCTCACCCTCTCCCTTCCTCTCTGAAATCAATAAAAATACATTTTTTAAATATGTCTTTCAATTTAAAAATAATTAAGCCTGGTGCCTACTACACAGGAGGCAGCTAGTCAATGATTCTCATCATTGATGTTTCTCTCCCTCCCTCCTCCTACCTCTCTGAGATGAATAAAAAATATATTTAAAAATATATATTTTAAAACAAGCTTTCTTTCCTGGTCAGCTTTCTGAAGTAATTAAAGTAACTGTATATTATTCCTGGTGATGATGCTAAGAAAGGTGTTTGGACTTGCTTCCGTAAATGGGGGTTAGGGAAGCTCCGAATTGCTGCCTTGGGAGAGGGAACCCATTTCAGAGGCTCAAAGACTCCTGAAGGGGAAAGAGGTGTCAGCACGCTCACCTCCACCCAACCCGGACGACAAAGAATCCTGTCTCTGCCTGCCTTGGCTCTGAAAGGCTGCACTTTAAATATAATGCTGTCCCCAAGTCCTGCTTTCAAAAAGTTTCTCCCTCGCTTTTTCTTTCATTTTTATTTTAAGGTCATTGTAGGCGCCCATGCAGTTGTGAGAAGTAATACAGAGAGCTCCCGTACCCCCTTACCTTTTCAAGATGAAACATAATGAAAGCCTGAGCTGAGTTCGAACGAGCCTTGCGCTATCCTGCAAACCCTCCTCTTTCCTCCCGTCTGCACCCCACCCGCCTTCACCCCACAGTATGTCAGCCCTTGTTATCTCGGGATGTCTACTCTTAGTAGGAAACTTAGAGGAAACGTGCCAGACACGCCACATGTAATGAGATCTTTGGGATTCCTAGGGCTGAACTTGAGCTCATTTGGGATAGCATCCTATATAATAAAAGGCTAATGTGCAAATCGACTGAACGGTGGAACAACCAGTCGCTATGATGCACACTGGCCACCAGGGGGCAGACGCTCAACGCAGGAGCTGCCCCCTGGTGGTCAGTGTGCTCCCACAGGAGGCTGGCGAGTGCAGTGGTGGTGGCGGGAGCCTCTCCTGTCTCCACAGCAGTGCTAAGGACCCCTCAGGGGATGTCCACCTGCTGGCTTAGGCCTGCTCCCCCCGAGAGGGTGCAGGCCAGGCTGAGGGACACCCCCCCCCACACCCCCCCACACACCCCCCCCCCAATTCACAAATGTCATGCACCAGGCCTCTAGTCTATATTTATAAAAGCCTAATATGCAAATTGTCCCCTCCGGAGTTCAACCGGGAGACCGGGAGTTCGATCGCTCACTATGACGTGCACTGACCACCAGGGGGCGGCGCAAAATGAAGGAAGGCCCCAGCCAGCAGCCGGAAGGCCCCAATCGGCCCTGATCGCTGGCCAGGCCTAGGGACCCTACCCCTGCGTGAATTTTGTGCACCAATCCTCTAGTTTTGAACATAAAAGGCCTGATTTGTGGACCAGGACTCTGCTGAAACTTTGAAATGAGTAAGTAATTTGATGTGTTCAACATTTGCTAAAGTTTAGCCAAGTCAGAATGGACTGTAGTAGCAGGTCCAAGGACCCACCGCACCACTTCTGGCGGGTTTGTTTTCCTGGTGGTGTTGAAACCCAGAACATAACACCCTTCATGATAGGAGTTTTAAGAGATGCTGCTTAAACAATAGTTATCATCGAAAACCCTCTCCACTTCGTTCAGCAACTGCATAGAACAAGCCTGAGTGCCCTGAACTGCACGGAGGCTTGGCGTTGGGGTATGAAGCCTTTGATGGGATGGGTCTCACCTGCACGCCCCACCAAAGGAGTCAATCCCCCCCCCCTTTTTTTAATTGTTTTCAGAGAGGAAGGGAGAGGGAGATAAAAACATCAATGATGAGAGAGAATCATTGATCAGCTGCCTCCTGCACCACCCACACTGGGGATCGAGCCTGCAACCCGGGCATGTGCCCTGACCCGGATTCGAACTGTGACCTCCTGGTTCATAGGTCGATGCTCAAGCACTGAGCCACACCAGCCAGGAGCATCAGTCCCATTTTTTTTCTGGACTTTCCCTTTAAAACTGGAGCCTCTCCCCTCTCTCTTGAGCCTTCTGATATTACAACCTGATAGGTTTTGCTCTTGAATTTGAACTCAGGACCAAAGAAATAGCTTATTGTCTAAAGAGGGAAAAGGTTAGAGATGGGGTTTTCCTGGTGTGCGGACAGCTTCTTGGTTCCTGAAGTTGACAGATGGAGGCAACCAGGACGCCACCTCTGGGTCCCCGGAAGCTTGTTCTTCCTTTGATATGCCTTCATTTTTTTAAGATGTTCATTCTTCCGACAGATCTTTACTGGGTGCCTACGATGGGCCAGACGCTGGTTCTCGGTCCTGGGAATACAGCAGTGAGCATAACAGACTAGGAACACCGCCCTCATGAAACTGACGTGGAAGTGGGAAACGATGGGAAACAAATATAGGATCAGAGGTTAGAGAGTGTTTGAAGAAAAATGAAGTAGGAGGAGAGAGGGGAGTGATGAGGGTGCTATTTTAAATAGGGTGGGTCTGAGACTGAAGGAAGTGGGAGAAGCCATGCAGTTCTGGTGGGTAGGGGATGGGGAGAACATTCTAGGCAGAGGAAACAGCACATGCAAAGGCAGAACATTCTAGAATGTTCTTGAGATGGGGGAGATTACCCTGGCTTATCTAGAATGTTCTGCCTTTGCATGTGCTGTTTCCTCTGCCTAGAATGTTCTCCCCATCCCCTACCCACCAGAACTGCATGGCTTCTCCCACTTCCTTCAGTCTCAGACCCACCCTATCTAAAATAGCACCCTCATCACTCCCTTCTCTCCTCCTACTTGATTTTTCTTCAAACACTCTCTAACCCAGCCGTGGGCAAACCCGGCCCGTTCAGCTGTTCTATCCGGCCCGCGGAGCCGAAAGAGCGGAGGGTTCTCTTGCTCTCCCCTCCGCTCCTTTACTTTGAATTTATATTATTAGTTCACACAAACACTCCATCCATGCTTTTGTTCCGGCCCTCAGGTCCAGTTTAAGAACCCATTGTGGCCCTCGAGTCAAAAAGTTTGCCCACCCCTGTTCTAGGCAGAGGTAAATGCACACGGGGGTATTGTAGGTCCTGCGATGAGGCCATGCAGAAAGAACAGAGACATGAATCCAAAGAGAAATCTGAGAACAAGTCGCACAGGACTTTGAATTCCACGGTGAAGACTTTAGATTTCACTCTGAGGGTCCAAGAAAGCCGATGGAGGGTATGGAGCTGGAGTATGATCTCATTCGTGTTTTGAAAGGGTCACTCCGCCATGATGTAGAAAACAGACTTCAAGGGGGCAAGGGAGGAAGCAGAGAGACTTGTTAGGAGATTACTGCAGTCAAGACTTGATGGTGGCTTAAACAAGGCATGTTTACTTCCTGTGGCTGCTGTAACAAATTCCCTGAGTGGCTTAAAACAAAAGAAATTGATCATTTTACAGTCCTGGAGGCCAGATCCAAAATCAGTTTCACTGGACCACGATCAAAGTGTGGGCAGGGCTGTGCTCTCTCTCCAGAGGCTCCAGGGAAAATCCATTCTTCTCCTCCTGCATCTTCTGGTAGCTGCCGGCATTCCTTGGCTTGTGGCCACATCACCGCAATCTTCAAGGTCAGCAGCTTCACATTGCTCTCTGCTCCATCTTCACATCGCCCTCTCAGGTGTGTGTGTGTGTGTGTGCGCGCGCATGTGTGCGTGTGTGTGTGTGTGTGTGTGTGTGTGTGTGTACGCACCAAATCACCCTTTCTCTTACAAGGACATTTGTGGTGCCATTTGGACACCACCCAGATAAGCCAGGGTAATCTCCCCATCTCAAGATTCCTAACTTAATCACATCATCAAAGACCTAGTTTCCAAATAAGGAAACATTTACAGGTTCCATTACATTTGGGTGCCATTAGTCCATCTACCACACAAGAATTGCGCTCCCCCCCCCCCAAGAAAAGGGCCAGATAGTAAATATTTAAGCTTTGCAGACCCTGTGGTCTCTGTCACTACTGTCACAAATGCCATTGCCATACAAAGACCACCATGGACAATATGGGAACAAATGGGCATGCCTATATTCCAACAAAACTTTATTTCTAAAGAAGGACAGCAGGTCTTAGACCAAGGAGGAGGTCTGAAGAGGTGTGTGGATTTGGAATATGTTCTGAAGGTGGAGATACTGCTCGTGTTTTGCTGAAGCATTCACAGTGAAGAAGAAAGAAACGCTTTGGGCCCGGGTTGGACGACCAAGATTTTGTCCTGAGCAATTGAGTTAATGGTGTTGCCACTTAAAGACTAGGGGTGGGGGAGGAGCAAGTTTAGGACAGACATCCAAATCCCATTTAGGACACCCTAATTCTGACATGCATGTGAGACATCCAGGTAGACACGAGGCACAGAGAGGTTGTGGCTGGAGATACAAATTTGGGACTGATCAGCATTCACTGGTCTCTAAAACCCTGGGACTAGATAAGGTCTCCTAGGGGGAGGGAGTGCAATTTCTTTTTTTTTTTTTTTTTACTCAATCATAATTTTCAAAAAGATTTTTTAAAAATCATGATGCTCACACAAATATAAAGTGAATATGTGTCAAGAATTTTCTTTAGCTCTCACGTTAATGAGGGAACTAGTAAGATGTTAAAACTGCTTCAAAGGAGAATTGAAGAACAGAGGGATATTTCCAGGCAAGCAAGAATGCTTGTAGTGTAGCTCAGTTGGTTAGAGTATGGTCCCATGCACCAAGGGGTCTCCAGCGGGATTCCTGGTCAGGGCACATACCTAGATTTCGGGTTTCATCCCTGGTCAGGGGTGTATGGGAGGCAACCAATCCATAGATGTTTCTCTCTCTCTTTCTCTCTCAACTCTCTCTGTCTGTCCCCTTCTCCCTCTCTTTTCCTCTTTCCCTCTCCCTCTAGAGTCAATGAAAAAACATATCCTCATATTAGGATTAAAAAAAAAGAATGTTTGCTAACAGATGCAAAATTGGTTCATATCTATAGGGCAATAGAGTGTTGTATTTGGGGTGATCTTCTCTACAGGATAAAAAATCAGCTGTGCCCGGCCGGTGTGGCTCAGTGGTTGAGCATCGACCTGGGAACCAGGAGGTCATGGTTTGATTCCCGGTCAGGGCACATGCCCAGGTTGTGGGCTCCATCCCCAGTGTGGGGCATGCAGGAGGCAGCTGATCAATGGTTCTCTCTCATCACTAATGTTTCTCTCTCTCTCCCTCTCCCTTCCTCTCTGAAATCAATAATAACTATTTCTTTTAAAAACCAGCTGCATGTATGGGCAAGAACCATTGCATTACTCTGTTTTCTACTTCTACCAAGTCCTCACTGCTCTGCAATCAGATCCTCCCCGAGGATCCACTCGGCAATGCCCAGCACTTGGCCAAAAGGACCCTCTTGCTCATTTCCAAAGCTCAGACAGTTTTTCCTGACATTGTCATTCAACATTTATTGAGCAATTACTAGGTGATTGCAATGTTCTGTCAAGTACGTGGCTGACCGAAACACAGACCCCGGACCTCTACATGCTTACCCTCCAGTGGGGCCCGAAAACATAACTCACGTATTCTATGGTGCGTGGAGGCCAGCGTGGGATGGGGAGCAGGTCAAAGGAGACCGGAGTATCTGTGCCGGGAAGACACATTTTATTTTGTTTGCTAGAGGCCCAGTGCATGAAATTCATGCACGGCGGGGTGGGGGGGGAGGGATGTGTCCCTCAGCCCAGCCTGCACCCTCTCCATCTGGGACTCTTTGAGGGATGTCCAACACCCCATTCAGGCCTGATCCAACTGCCCGTTTAGGCTCACCGGGATCGGGCCTAAACAGGCATCAGACATCCCTCTCACAATCCAGTACTGCTAGGTTGGGAACTAGCCTGCCTGCCTCACCTGCCTGCCTGCCTGCCTGCCTGATTGCCCCTAACTGCTTCTGCCTGTCAGCCTGATCACCCCCTAACCACTCCCCTGCCAGCCTGATTGATGCCTAACTGCTCCCCTGCCAGCCTGTTTGCCCCTAACTGCCCTTCCCTGCAGGCCTGGTCACCCCTAACTGCCCTCCCCTGCCAGCCTGGTCACCCCCAACTGCCCTCCCCTGCAGGCCTGGTCTCCCCCAACTGCCCTCCCCTGCAGGACTGGGTACCCCCCCAACTGTCCTCCCCTGCAGGCCTAGTCCCCCCCAACTGTCTTCCCCTGCAGGCCTGGGTCCCCCCCAGCTGTCCTCCCCTGCTGGCCTGGTCTCCCTCAACTGCCCTCCTTTGCCAGCCCGGTCACCCCTGCAGCACTCCCCTGCTGGCCTGTTCACCCACAACTGCCCTCCCCTGCAGGCCTGGTCCCCCACAACTGCCCTCCCTTGCAGGCCTGGCCCCCCACAACTGTCTGCCTCTGCCAGCCCGGTCACCCCTAACTGCCCTCCCCTGCTGGCCTAATTGCCCACAACTGCCCTCCCTTGCAGGCCTGGTCCCTCCCAACTTCCCTCTCCTGCAGGCCTGGTCTCCTGCAACTATCCTGCCCTGCTATCCTGGTCTCCCCCAACTGCCCTCCTCTGTCAGCCTGGTCACCCCTTACTGCACTCCCCTGCTGGCCTGTTCTCCCACAACTGCCCTCCCCTCCAGGCCTGGTCACCCCCAACTGCCCTCCCCGGCAGACCTGGTCCCCCCCAACTGCCCTCCCCGGCAGACCTGGTCCCCCCCAACTGCCCTCCCCTGCAGGCCTGGTCACCCCCAACTGCCCTCCCCGGCAGACCTGGTCCCCCCCAACTGCCCTCCCCTGCTGGCCTGATTGCCCACAACTGCCCTCCCCTGCAGGCCATCTTGTGGTGGCCATCTTGGGTCCACAAGGGGGCATCCATCTTTGACCACATGGTGGCGGCCATCTTGTGTTTTGGAGTGATGGTCAATTTGCATGTTACTCTTTTATTAGATAGGATTGTACAAGCCCTTGTGTTGAGGGCTGACTTTCAGTCGATCTCAGCGAGGGAGCTGCTGCGAAGAACGAAACCGAGCCGCACCGGGAAGCAGGTCGGTTCCCGCACAGCACGTGCCCTGTGTGACGGGCAAGGGGCAGCGCCCCGTTTCCCGCAGTGCCCCATTTCCCGGGACCAGGGGATCCCCGCGCCAACCTGACCTCAGTGCAGCGGGGCACCCCACACCGGGAAGGCCACGGGCCACCACCCACCGGTGGGGACCGGCTCTTTCAGGCCAACCGAGGCTCTCACTACCGATCCTTCTGCCCGGGCAGGATTCTGACTTGGAGGCCTGTAGGCATGATCCCACAGATGGCAGCTTTGCCCGTGGGCTCCTCGGCCAAGCACATACACCAAAGCGTCTGACCCTGTGGTGGGGAGATGCCTCGGAAATAGACATGGTCGGTGTAGGCGTCATTAGGAATTTGACATGTGGGCCAAACGGGAAGATGAGGGACTTTGCCATGTGGCTATTGGAGAGATGGTTTAAAATATAAAAAGAGTTCAAAGTGTTTTAAAGAAGATTAATTTTGTTTTTAATTAGTGAAGAAAAAAATGTAAGTAGGAAAATTTGAGCCATAGATTGAGTCAAAACAATTTGTTTTGTGTGTGTGTGTGTGTGTGTGTGTGTGTGTGTGTGTGTGTTTGCTGCGACGCGTCCCTCCCAGTTGTAAGCAGACCGAGATGCTGTGAGCACGAGCTAAATGTGACATCAGGAGAATGGTGTGAGCCGTGCTGATCTGTCCCCCTCTCCGAATGAACATCGCCTCTCCTTTTTCACTGGGGGACAGTCCCATCTGCCTGGCTCTCCCACCCACAAAGAATTAGCCTGCATGCGTGACAGTACTCAGAGGCAAAATTAAATTTTAGTGGTCAGAGCAGTTCACAAATGGGCTTCTTGAAAGAGAACTCGCTGGTTAAGGACAGTGCTGCCCAGAGTGGACCTGGCACCCCCGACCCCCCTTCCAGGTCGCGGCCGCAGTGAACGGTGGCCGAGGAGGTCCTGTCCCTCTGCTCTTTATTTGGGGGGTGGGGGGCCGGGGTGATTTTCATTTGAATTCAAACTGTGAAAGCAGAGCCCGAAGGCTCGCACCACGTTTCTCAAAGCAGTTTTCTTCAGTGACAGGAGATTTCCCTCTCTCACCGTGTCCAACAGAATCGCTCACAGATAACGTCAGCTGGCTCCCTTGGCCACCGCGTTGGGCTGTTTGCTTTCGCGGCGGCCTGACGTGTTTCTGGGCAGGTTGGCATCACTCACTCAGCACCGGAGGGTTTTCCGGCCAGCCGGGGCTGGGGATCGGGAACAATGAAACCTCAGCTCGTGCCCTAACCGGTTTGGCTCAGTGGATAGAGCGTCGGCCTGCGGACGGAAGGGTCCCAGGTTCGATTCCGGTCAAGGGCATGTACCTTGTTTGCAGGCACATCCCCAGTAGGAGGTGTGCAGGAGGCAGCTGATCCATGTTTCTCTCTCATTGATGTTTCTGGCTCTCTATCACTCTCCCTTCCTCTCTGTAGAAAATCAATAAAATATATTTTAAAAAAAAACAAAACCTCAGCTCGCCCTCGGACCAAAGGCTCCCACTTGGCCAGGAGTGGAGGCGCCTTGGAAAGCCGCTGGGGAAATCCTACCACGTGGCCCAACCTTGACCCTGCGGATCTGGAGAAACACGTTCCTTGGTCACCCGGCCCAGAAGCCGTTGGTGCTCCTTATTCTAGCACTGGTGTCCCTCGTCCTCTTTCCCGAGAGCGTCACCATCAAGCACACACACAGGAGGTTGTTTTGACCTCTGAACCCCCTTGGGCCTCCTCGGGACTCCGCTGAGCAGCCTCAGGCCCCCACTGCCGTGTCTGCTTTAAGGCCCCCAAGTTGACCCTCCACTTAGCATCTCCAAGTGTCCTTCCCAACAGGGTGGCATCTTCATCGGCCGCTTCTGCAGAACCAGCCGCAGTCTGTCTGGAATCCAAAACCAACGGGCCACTTGCCCTTCTCACGCCTGGAGCTTGGAAACTCAAAGGCGGATGTGGTCCCTGGCTCAGGGAGCGGGGATGGGGGGGAGTGGGGGGGGTTGGGGCCAGCGAGCGCTCTCAGGCCGGCCGGCCAGGGCACTAGAACAAATGTCCAGGCAGATTTGCCGCAAAGAAGCTCCAGAAATCATATGAAATGGTCCTGTCCTTTTAAAAACGGAGCCCGCCCTGGCAGGGCGACCGTTCTCCGCCTGGCTGCGTGTTCTGTGTCTCCGTCACGGCCTGCGCAGCCTGGCACTTGTGCCTCCCCAAGCGGAGCCGCTGTAACTGGACCACATCTAATGCCCGCGCCATGCAAATGAGGATGGAGCTGTTGTCTCCTCGGTGTGTGTGACTACATGCCGGAGGGCATATTTTCTTTCAGCTCCTCCGGTGGGAAGAGGCGCTTTAAAAATACCTGTTGGGCCCGGCCGGCGTGGCTCAGGGGTTGAGCGTCGACCTATGAACCAGGAGGTCACAGTTCAATTCCCTGGCAAGGGCACAGGCCCGGGTTACGGGCTCAATCCCCAGTGTTGGGTGTGCAGGAGGCGGCCCATCCATGAGTCTCTCTCATCATTGATGTTTCTATTTCTCTCTCTCTCTCTCTCTCCCTTCCGCTCTGAAATCAACAAAAATATACTTTTAAATAATTTAATGAAATAAAATTAAAATACCTGTCGCCTCCCTCTTCCTGTTGGCAGTTGGAGTCCCCCCTCCATCCCCGCCCCACCGGAGAAGGAGGTTGGGTTGGGTGCGGCCTGATGGATGTCTTTCTCTGGAAAGTATCCCCTGCCGTGTTTGCCGCGGCTGTGAAAGTTCTGGAGGGAACTAGAAGCTAAGAAGCGTGAAAGGCACGTTAATGACGGCGTCTGCGTCTGCAGGAGCCGCTCGGCCGGCCTGGCCAGCCTGGAAAAGTCGAACACATTTCAAGAGCAAAGCAGGGGAGGCAGCGCGCCACGGCCAGGATGCACCTGGCCTCCAGCCTTCGGGCACCGGGAGCATAAAGGGCCTGGGAAGCTGGTAGGGCGGCTGGCCGGGAGAGAAGCCAGCCCCTGTGCGGCCATTGGTCTCACCCCTCGGAAGCCTCCCGTGCCGGAGGGACACCGATGGCAGGCAGCGCCGGTGGAAACCATGCTCGCTCGCTCTTCCCGGGGCCTGGCTCTCCGGGACCACAGCGCACAGGAAGCCACAGCGCTGAGCAGGCAGGGCCGGCCTCCCCGGGGCTGTGCCAGGCTCCCCGAACCGCCGGGAATGGGAGCAGCGGGGTTAGAACCACCTCACTGCTCTCTCACGTGTCCATGTTCGGCAAGGCGATCTGCAAACGTAGCATCTCTGCGACAAGAAACAAACAACAGCCCAACAGGCAAACCATCTAGAAGTCCATCTAGAAGTCCCGTTTGTGTCATTTAATCTGCTTACAATGTCCCTTCCTTCCCCCTCTGCCCTGGTAAATGCTTGCAGCGTGTCTCCCAGGTCATGTTGGACGGGGTGTGGGGTGGGGAGTGGGGTGGGGAATGGGGTGGGGCGTGGGACGGGAGCTCCAGGACAGCAGGGACTCGGTCACATTTACTGTGTGCCCAGCACTGGAGTGGACCAGGCACAGGGCAGGGCGCATGAACACTGAGTGCGGGAAGGAGGACTGCTCCGCAGAAAGCGCACACGGCGGGGAGGGAAGAGCCGTTGGGAGGACACGGCGCTATCTGCCGGCAGAGCAGCGCAGACACGTGGGCGCTGGACCCGCAGAAGTGCGTTTCCTCCCGGTGCTGGGCTGAGTCCCAGGTCACGGTGTCAGAGGCTTGCTTCTCCTGCGGCCTCTCTCCTTGGCTTGCGGGTGGCCATCTTTTCACCGTGTCCTCGCCTGGTGTTCCCACTGGATACAAACACTCATGGTGTCTGTCACTGTGTCCAAATGTCCTCCTCTTCTAGGGATGGATCGGGCCCAACTAGTGACCTCATTTTAACATAATCACCTCTTTCAAGGCCCATCTCCAAATGCAAGCACATTCTAGGGTACCCAGGGCACGAATGAGTTAGGGGGGAACACAGTTCAGCTCATAACTCATTCAGACTAAACCTCAGTGTTTTGTTGCTTCTCAATACAAAAGCATGGGGCCCTGGCCAGGTAGCTCAGTTGGTTAAAGCATCGTCCACATAGACTGATAGAGCCTCCCTTCCCCAACTGGTGGGCTGAGTATGACGTAACCTGCACTTGTGGCCTGGACGTACCGGAGGACCTAACCAGGCACCTTACATGGACTTTACATTGAGCCACCAATCAGCACCTGCCAAATACCCGAAGCCCTTGTCCCTAAGTACCCGAGTGACTATGTACCTTATATGGACCATACATTAAGCCACCAATCAGCACTTGCCAAATACCCTAAGCCCTTGTCCCTAAGTACCTGAGTGACTAACTACGTACCTTATATGGACCATACATTAAGCCACCAATCAGCGCGTGCCAAATACCCTAAGCCCTTGTCCCTAAGTACCCGAGTGACTAACTACGTACCTTATATGGACCATACATTAGGCCACCAATCAGCGCGTGCCAAGTACACTAAGCCCCCATCCCTTCCCATTCCTCCCCTCAAAAGGCGTGTTCCCCTCTGCACATGCTGCTGCTCTCCCCTTGCAAGATAGCCCGGCAGGTCCTTCTCCTCTAATAAAGCCTGTAGTCCTGGTTTTCGGCCTCTGTCTGATCTTTCATATACCAAGGTTGCAAGTTCGATCCCTGGTCAGGGCACATACAGGAATCAACCAATGGCCCGCCTGGCATAGCTCAGTGGTTGAGCATCATCCCATGAACCAGGAGGTCACGGTTCAATTCCCGGTCAGGGCACATGCCCGGGTTGTAGGCTCCATCCCCAGTGTGGGCCGTGCAGGAGGCAGCCAATTGATAATTTGCTCTCATCATTGATGTTTCTATCGCTCTCCCTCTCCCTTCCTCTCTGAAATCAATAAAAATATATCAAAATAAAATTTTTAAACAAATTATTGATTTAAGAGAGGGAGAGACATTGAGTTGTTCCACTTATTTATGCATTCATTGGTTGAATCTTTTTTAAATATATTTTTATTGATTTCAGAGCGGAAGGGAGAGGTAGAGACAGAAACATCAATGATAAGAGAGAATCATTGATTGGCTGCCTCCTGCACGCCCCCTACTGGGGATCAAGACCGCAACCCTGGGCAATTGCACTTGACCGAAATCAAACCTGGGACCTTTCAGTCCATACTCTGACGCTCTATCCACTGAGCCAAAGCAGCAAGGGCTAAAAATAATTTTTTTAATAATGGGTTCCATTTCCTGCCACGTTATACAGCACCCCTCAACGTAAAGCCTTTGCACTTTGTCTTTTAAGACCCAGGTTGTCCATCTTCTTTCCTCTGTGTCCTGAGAGGCAGTGGGACGTGTTACGAGTGCTGGTGACCCCCTGGCTGTGCACCCACAGGCTGGGTCCCCTGGGGCAAGTCACTCCACATTGCTGAGCCCAGTCTCCTCATTCTCAAAAAGGTCTTAATAATTCCTGCCCCTACCTCTGGCTGGTGTGGCTCAGTGGATAGAGCATCGGCCTGCGGACTGAAGGGTCCCGGGTTCGATTCCAGTCGAGGGCACATGCCAGGGTTGCGGGCTCGGTCCCCAGTGTGGGGCGTGCAGGAGGCAGCCGATCCATGATTCTCTCTCATCATGGATGTTTCTCTCTCTCTCTCTCTCCCTCTCCTTTCCTCTCTAAAGTCAATAAAAATATATTTTAAATAAATAAATAAAAATAATTCCTGCCCCACAACGCCGTGTTTCTGTGTTAAACCGGTGCCTGTGCCTGCAGAGGAGTATACATCTCAGGGTGAACAAGGCCCATCTTCCCACTGCGTCTCTTCTAGAATGTGATCTTTCTGTTCACGCAAGTACAGGCGCATTAGGAAGTGGGACGGAAAATTGGCGTGAAATGCAAATACAACTAAAGAGGTCAAATAAGGTGTGTCCTTGCTGCGGCCTCTGTGCTTCTGCCACCCCGGGTGGAAAGTCTGGTAGAGCCCAGCTGGCGTGGCTCAGTGGTTGAGCGTTGACCTATGAACCAGGAGGTCACAGTTCAATTCCTGGTCAGGGTACATGTCTGGGTTACAGGTTTGGTCCCCAGTGTGAGGCGGGTGCAGGAGGCAGCCCATCAATGATTCTCTCTCATCATTGATGTTTCTCTCTCTCTCTCCCTCTCCTTTCCTCTCTGAAATCAATAAAAATACGTTTTTTTAAAAAAGAAAGGAAGTTTGGTCGGAAAGTTTAGGGGATGCTGGTCGTGCCTGTGAAGATGTGTGAGGCTGCTCTCTATGTGCCGATATGGAACAACTGCCAAGATGTGTTCAAAGTGAAAAAACCCAGGCACGAAGCAAGGTGTTCCATTTGGTTGTTAAAGGTGTGGAGGCATTTATAAATGCTTTGGGAGCGATGCACGGGAAACCCATCACAGGGTCACCTCCGAGATAAGGGCTGGGGGCAGGAGAGGGGCGGGACGAAGACTCACGGAAACCTTCCCATCCTACCTGAGTGTTTTTAACACAAGCAAAGCACTGCCTGTTTTCAAAATGCATGGCTTTTCAAAGCAGCGTCCTGATTGTAAAATTCATTCATTATCATTATTCAAATGACAGTGATCTTCTGAAGAAAAACATGAAATCCTGGACAATTACTATTAAATATGAGTTACTTACTAGTGAAATTAAACGTTTAACTTTCCTCTCTTCTTGGTATTGGCCAATTACTCTCTATCCTTCTGCTTGTCCAGGAAAAAAAAAAATGCTTCTGACCTCACATCCTGTGAGATTCTCCCTGCAGTAACATTTCATCATAAAATTTTAATTCTAGCCAGCTGGTGTGGCTCAGTGGTTGAGCATCGACCTATGAACCAGGAGGTCATGGTTTGGTTCCTGGTCAGGGCACATGCCCAGGTGTGGGCTTGATCCCCAGTAGGGGGCGTGCAGGAGGCAGATGCTCAATGATTCTCATCACTGATGTTTCTATCTCCCTCTCCCTTCTTCTCTGAAATCAATAAAAAAATATTTTAAAAAAATTTGATTCTAGAACCACAAAAGTGGAATGATATTAATTTATTTAGTGGACGCCTACGTATGTGCGTGGGGCAGGGATACTGGCACTAGGAGGTCATGAATGAATATGGTCTGAGATGTACGCAGTCCACTCACTGGTTCAGACAGTGACCAAGCACTCATCGGGCTTGCACTCTGACACCGAGCATACATTTGGACCTGTGCATACAGAACCAAATAAAAACGTAAAATAAAAAATTGTGTCCCTGTGCTCAGATACTCTAGTCGAGTGATAGAGAAGGAGAGATGAAATACATAATTGCAACTCAGGGTGAGAAGGGTTTAATCTAAGGACATTGGAATAGCAGGTACTGGTCACATGATGGGGGAGTGAAAACATGGACTCTGGAGTAAAGTGACCTGGAGCAAGTTACTTCTCTACACCTCAGTTTCCT
This sequence comes from Plecotus auritus, assembly GCF_963455305.1. Classification (NCBI taxonomy): domain Eukaryota; kingdom Metazoa; phylum Chordata; class Mammalia; order Chiroptera; family Vespertilionidae; genus Plecotus; species Plecotus auritus. The sequence goes on along the minus strand of NC_137771.1, from coordinate 3,287,234 downwards.
CGGTGGCAATAAGGGATTGATAACCGGATTGGCCAGGCTCTCCCCAGAGCATGCCCACCCATGCTTTCCCTTTTCCCTTCCCCTCGCCACACCCCCACCCCCTGCCCCAGGCACGTGACCATTAGCTTCCTCAATCCCAAGCTCCAAGGGCCCCTCCTTTACCTCTAGAACTTGTTTCCTGAGCCCATTTCTTTTAGGAATTATTGTTTCTACCTCTACAACCTACCAAATAAATGCTCTCTTACAAAAGAAAATACATCACAGAGCTGGCGAGAGTGTCCAATGGTTAAAAACAAGCTGCCTACAACCCTCTCATCCCAGTTAAATCTTAGTTTTTATCAGATGTATTTTAATTTCTGTTTTCAGTAGATGGTTAAACATATGAATCTGGGGCTCAGGAAAGGGTCTGGATTGTGGCTATAGGTTTGAAAGTTCACACCATCTAGGCAGGAGGTGAGATTAGGATATCGATGAAGTTAGAGCAGAGCATATGAGTATGTGGAGTATGGGGATATGGAGTATATAATATTTGAGTATACAAGTTCCTATATAATAAAAGCCTAATATACTAAGTGTCCGGTTGTCCAGTCGTTCATTCAACCAATCAAAGCGTAATATGCTAATGATATGCTAAGGCCGCTCAACTGCTCACTATGACGTGCACTGACCACCAGGGGCAGACGCTCCGACCAGTAGGTTAGTTTGCTGCTGGGGTCCAGCTGATGGGGACTGAGTGAGACAGGCTGGACACACCCTGGAGCCCTCCTGCAGTCCCTCTCCAGCTGGCCAACCTCCCGCATCCCTCCCCAGCCCCAATCATGCACCGGTGGGGTCCCTCAGCCTGGCCTGCACCCTCTCACAATCCGGGACCCCTCAGGGGATGTCAGAGAGCCAGTTTCAGCCCAATCCTGCAGGCCAGGCCGAGGGACCCCACTGGTGCACGAATTCATGCACCGGGCCTCTAGTAGGAAATATATGAGCCTATAAAGTACTTGAGTATGTAATATGAGTATGTGGAATGCATGACTATAAGGAGTACATGGAGTACCTGAGTGCATGAGTACATGAAGTACATGAGTATATGAGTGCATGAGTGCACGAGTACATAGAGTACATGGAGTACCTGAGTATATGGAATACATGAGTGTATGGAGTACATGAGTACATGGAGTACATGAGTGTATGGAATACATGAGTATATGGAATACATGAGTATATGGAATTCATGAGTGTATGGAGTACATGAGCACATGGAGTACATGAGTACATGGAGTACATGAGTGTATGGAATACATGAGTGTATGGAGTAACAAGCATATGGAATACATGAGTGTATGGAGTAAAAAGCATATGGAATACATGAGCACATAGAGGAAATGAGTACATGGAGTACATGAGTACATGGGGTACATGAGTATATGGGATACATGAGTGTATGGAGTAACAAGCATATGGAATACATGAGTACACAGAGGACGTAAGTACATGGAGTACATGAGTACATGGAGTACATGAGTATGTGGGATACATGAGTGTATGGAGTAAGAAGCATATGGAATACATGAGCACATAGAGGACATGAGTATAGGAGCACATGAGTCTATGGAGTACTTGAGTAGACATGGAGTAGATGAGTCCATCAAGTGAGAGGCCCTGGGCAGTGGGACACTGAGGAAAAAGCAAACAGGAAAGTAGAAGAGAAAACCCAGAGAGTGTGGAGGAAAGTGGGGGTTGGGGGGTGGGGGGTGGGCGGGGGGGTTGAGAAAGAAGTGTCCATCGAGTCAAATGCCACAGAAAAGTCATTGGAGCCACTTCACACCCACCCACCAGGATCACTGTTACCAAATGAGACAGAGGAAGCACAGAATAACAAGTGCTGGTAAGTATGTGGGACAATTGGGCCCTTGTGCATTGCTGGTGAGATTGTAAAATGGTGCAGCCGCTGTGGACGGTAATATGGTGATTCCTCAAAAATGAGACATAAATTTACCATATGATCCAGCAATTCTACTCCCAGATATAGACCCAAAAGATTTGAAAGCAGGAACTCGAGCCCTAACCAGTTTGGCTCAGCGGTTAAAGCATTGGCCTGGTTTAGTCCCGGGTTTGATTACTGGTAAAGGACACATACCTGGGTTGCAGGCTCGATCCCCAGCCTGGGTTAGGGCAAGTGCAGAAGGCAACCAATTGATGTGCCTCTCTCACATCGATGTTTCTCTCTCTCTCTCCCCCTCCTCCCTCTCTTCCATTCTCTCTAAAAATCAATGGAAAAATATCCTCTGGTGAGGGTTAAATTAATTAATTAGGAGAAACCAAGATGGCGGCATAGGTAAACACCTAAACTGCTGCCTCGCACAACAATTTCAAAACTACAGCTAAAAGACAAAATGGACATCATCCAGAATCACAGGAAGGCTGGCTGAGTGGAAATTCTACAACTAGAAGGAAAGAGAAAAGCACACTGAGACTCAGAGGAGCTGCAGAAGGCAGAGGTACGGAGGCACGCACGAGGAGAGGGCTGGCAACTGAGGAGGCAGCTGGCTTTCTCAATCGGGAGGGAGACACAAGCTCCCGACTGCTCTGAACTCCAGTTCTGGGCGAGACTCTGGGGACCCAGACTCATACGGGGAGAAACTGCACTGACTGGCAGCGGGCAAAACTCGAGGGGGGATTTCTCTCAGAAGTGCTTGCAGCGATAATCACAGGACACTGAGACCCAGGGGCCTCTTAGGGCAGGGCTGACGGGAAGCCATTGCTGTCTGCTCCGCCCTGAGACTCTGCCCCATCCAAGCTGAGCACAGAAGCTTTTGCAAGTCTTGTCTCATAAGGGTGTCTCCCAGCATAGACACAGCTGATCCTCACAGCCAATTGGCCTGGAGGTCAATTCCTCCCAGTGATACCAACAACAATCAAGGCTTAACTACAACAAGACTGCACACAGCCCACAAAGGGGTGCACCAAGAGTGTCCACCTCAGGTAACTGGGGAGGCTGAGCCACTGGGCCCTATAGGACACCTAGCACACAAAGCCACTCTATCAACTCAAGGAAGCAGCCAAAATGCAGAGACAAAGAAACAGGTCACAAATGAAAGAAATGGAGGAAAGCAAACAACTGGATATAGAGTTCAAAACCACAGTCATATGGTTTTTCAAAAATTTTCTAAAAAAGGCCGATAAATTTAGCGAGACCCTCGAGGATATGAAAAAGGACCAACTAGAAATTAAACATACACTGACTGAAATAAAGAATAACATACAGCCAAAACCGGTGTGGCTCAGTGGATAGAGCGTCGGCCTGCGGACTGAAGGGTCCCGGGTTCGATTCCGGTCAAGGGCATGTACCTTGGTTTGCGGGCACGTCCCCAGTGTGGGGTGTGCAGGAGGCAGCTGATTGATGTTTCTCTCTCATCGATGTTTCTAACTCTCTATTCCTCTCCCTTCCTCTCTGTAAAAAATCAATAAAATATATTTTTTTAAAAAAAGAATAACATACAGAGATCCAACAGCAGACTAGAGGATCACAAGAATGAAGTCAAAGATTTGAAATACAAAGAAGCAAAAAACACCCAACCAGAAAAGAAAAAAGAAAAAAGAATCCAAAAATATGAAGATAGTGTAAGGAGCCTCTGGGACAACTTCAAGCGTACCAACATCGGAATTATGGCGGTGCCAGAAGAAGAGAGAGAGCAAGATATTGAAAACCTATTTGAAGAAATAATGACAGAAAACTTCCCCCACCTGGTGAAAGAAATAGACTTACAAGTCCAGGAAGCTCAGAAAACCCCAAACAAAAGGAATCCAAAGAGGACCACACCAAGACACATCATAATTAAAATGCCAAGAGCAAAAGACAAAGAGAGAATATTAAAAGCAGCAAGAGAAAAACAGTTAGTTACCTACAAGGGAGCACCCATACGACTGTCAGATGATTTCTCAACAGAAACTATGCAGGCCAGATGGAAGTGGCAAGAAATATTCAAAGTGATGAATAGCAAGTACCTACAACCAAGATTACTCTACCCAGCAAAGCTATCATTCAGAATTGAAGGGCAGATAAAGAGCTTCACAGATAAGAAAAAACTAAAGGAGTTCATCACCGCCAAACCAGTATTACATGAAATGCTGAAAGGTATTCTTTAAGAAGAGGAAGAAGAAAAAGGTAAAGTTAAAAATTATGAACAACAAATACATATCTATCAACAAGTGAATCTAAAAATCAAGTGAATAAAAAATCTGATGAACAGAATAAACTGGTGAATATAATAGAATCAGGGGCATAGAAAGGGAGTGGACTGACAATTCTCGGGGGGAAAGGGGTGTGGGGGGTCCGGGAAGAGACTGGACAAAAATCATCTCAGGATGAGGACAGTAGGGGGGGCGGGTAAGGGCAGAGGGTGGGGTGGGAACCGGGTGGAGGGGAGCTATGGGAGGAAAAAAGAGGAACAATTGTAATAATCTGAACAATAAAGATTTCTTTTTTAAAAATTAATTAATTTTTTTAGAAAGCAGGGACTCCAACAGATATCTGTGTTCAGAGCAGCATTATTCCCAACAGCCACTAGGCAAAAGCAACCCAAGTGTCCATCAATGGATGAATGAATAAACAAAACGTGGTCTATCCGTACAAGGGAACACTACCCATCTGTAAGGAAGAACGAAATTCTGACAATGCTACAACATGGGTGAACTTTGAAGACATTGTGCTAAGTTCCAAATAAGCCTGTCACAAAGACAGACACTCTAGGATTCCACTCCTGACGCTGGGGTGGTCAAATTCATAGGGACAGGAAGTAGCGTGGTGGATGCCAGGGGCTGGGGGAGGGAAAATGGGGAGTGAGTGTTCCATGGGGGCAGAGTCTCAATTTGGGAGATGGCTGATGGTGGATGTGCTGAATGCCACCAAATTGTACATTTGAAAATGGTTAGAATGGTAAATTTCATGTTATATGTATATTTTGCCACAATTTTTTTTTTTTTTTAAATCAAGTTAGAGGATGGATGTGAATTCGACCGTAAGTTCCTAGGGATTCGATGAGCAGAGTTCCTGTGAAGGTGAAAGGGCGGAAGCCCAGCTCCGGGGGGTTAAGGAACGACAGAAGGAAGGGAGGGGGGGCAGTGAGACGTGAAGACTGACGCAGGTGGCTACAGAGGTAGGAGAAAGTGGGGTGACAGCTCATGGGTGGGAGCACCTTGTCAGCCATCCCTGGGCCTTTCTGTGCCCTTAGCTATACCTGGGTGCCAGGATCATTGCCACTGCCAAGGCCCGAGGGGGGGGGGGCTCCATGCCCACTCCCAACGGACCTTCTTGCTTCTCCCAAGTGTCCCTGCCCCTCCCTCTCCACCCCCCCCCCAATGGGAACACTCTTCCGTTCCCTGTGGGTCGAGGCTTTCAAACCAAGGCCCAGGGTCTTACAAGCCAGGCTTGTCCGAAACAAAGACACGCAGAGCCAGCTGCTCACCTGGAGAAGGGGAGGCCCAACTGTCGCGGGAGGTCACCTGGGCTCCTGGGGCCAGAACCGCCGATGCTGGCCGGCCTCTCGCTGCGCAGCTCCCGGGCGCAGACCTTACCTCCCATCCTCCCTCCCCTCGCGTGTGGCCCTCCCCACGCTCTCATTCCTTGGCCCACCTACCCTTACACTTGACATTGGAGTTCATGCAGCAAACATTTCTTAGCACCTCCTGGATGGCAGGCCCGGGAACAAAGGAGGTGGAATTCGTGCTCCTGCGGAGTTCACCGCCCTCTTAGGAGGAGATGCAGTGAAGTCGGCAGATAAGTACCTACGTCAGACAGTGGTAGGTGCCACGGGAAAAAAAATAATAAGGCAGGAAAACGAGGTGCGGGGAGCAAGAGTGGGGGTTGGAATTGCGATTTCAAATAGGGCAGTCGGGGAAGGCAGCCCTCAGGTGATGGCTGAGCAAAGCCTGAAGCAGGTACGGGCGTCTCTGGGGGGACAGCACCCCGGGCAGAGGAAAGAGCCGGTGCAAAGGCCCTGTGGCGAGCACTTCCCTGTGGATGGGAGGTTAGAGCACGTGGCTGAGCGAGCACAGGGAGCACGGGGAGCACAGGGAGCACGGGGAGCACGGGGAAGCACGGGGGAGCACGGGGAGCACGTGGCTGAGCGAGCACAGGGGAGCACGGGAAAGCACGGGGAGCACGGGGCTGAGCGAGCACGGGGAGCACGGGGAAGCACGGGGAGCACATGGCTGAGCGAGCACGGGGAGCACGGGGAGCACGTGGCTGAGTGAGCACAGGGAGCACGGGGAGCACGGGGGAGCAAGGGGGAGCATGGGGGAGCACGGGGAAGCACGGGGAGCACGGGGAGCACGGGGAAGCACGGGGGAGCACGGGGAGCACGGGGGAGCACGGGGAGCACGGGGAAGCACGGGGGAGCACAGGGGAGCACGGAGGAGAACAGGGGAGCACGGGGGAGAACAGGGGAGCACGGGGAGCACGGGGGAGCACGGGGAGCACGGGGGAGCACGGGGGAGCACGGGGAGAACGGGGGAGCACGGGGAGCAAGGGGGAGCATGGGGGAGCACGGGGAGCACGGGGGAGCACGGGGGAGAACAGGGGAGCACGGAGGAGAACAGGGGAGCACGGGGGAGAACAGGGGAGCACGGGGAGCACGGGGGAGCACGGGGAGCACGGGGGAGAACGGGGGAGCACGGGGAGCATGGGGGAGCACGGGGAGCAAGGGGGAGAACGGGGGAGCACAAAGGAGCACGGAGAGCACAGGGGAGCACAGGGGAGCACGGGGAGCACGGGGGAGCACGGGGAGAACGGGGGAGCACGGGGAGCAAGGGGGAGCATGGGGGAGCACGGGGAGCACGGGGGAGCACGGGGAGCACGGGGGAGCACGGGGGAGCACGGGGAGAACGGGGGAGCACGGGGGAGCACGGGGAGCACGGGGAGAACGGGGGAGCACGGGGGAGCACGGGGAGAACGGGGGAGCACGGGGGAGCACGGGGAGCACGGGGGAGCACGGGTAGCACGGGGGAGCACGGGGGAGCACGGGGGAGAATGGGGGAGCACGGGGGAGCACAGGGGAGAACAGGGGAGCACAAGGGAGAACGGGGGAGCACGGGGGAGCACGGGGGAGAACGGGGGAGCACGGGGGAGCACGGGGGAGCACGGGGGAGCACGGGGGAGCACAGGGGAGAACAGGGGAGCACAAGGGAGAACGGGGGAGCACGGGGGAGAACGGGGGAGCACAGGGGAGCACAGGGGAGAACAGGGGAGCACGGGAAGCATGGGGAGCACGGGGGAGCACAGGGGAGCACGGAGGAGAACAGGGGAGCACGGGGGAGAACAGGGGAGCACGGGGGAGCACGGGGGAGCACGGGGGAGATGTGCTGAGTTAAAGGAGCGAGCCAGCAGGCCTGCGGAGGGCTTGGGCTCTCCTGGGAGCTCGGGAAGCTGGCAGCCACAATGGGGCTGCCATGACCCGACGCCTGGGCTGGAATCCTCAATCTGGCCACGGTGTGGAGAATAGACAGTTGGAGGGGGCGGCAAGGGGGAAAGCAGAGACGGGTTACGAAGCAATTGCACAATCATGGCAAGAGGTGATTGGGGAGGGAGTGGGGGGTGTTGCACCAGAATGAGAACAGTGGGGGTGGGGGGAGGAGTCAGGCTCTGAATTGGTTTCAAAGGTAGAGCAATCTAGATCTGCTGGAAGGTTGCAAGTGGAATGCAGGAAACGGAGAAGCGGCAAGAAGGATTGATTCCAAGCCCGGCCTCCATGGCTCAGTGGTTGAGCATCGACCTCTGAACCAGGAGGTCAGGGTTCAATTCATGATCAGGGCTCATGCCCGGTTGCAGGCTCTATCCCCAGTGTGGGGCGCGCAGGAGGCAGCCAATCAATGATTCTCTCTCACATTGACGTTTCTATCTGTCCCTCTCCCTTCCTCTCTAAAATGTCCCTTTCATCAAATGAGAAAGAAATATTTACCGAAAAAAAGGAATGATTCCAAGAAGGAAGGCGTGTGGGTAGAGGATGAAGCCGCCCAGAGGCTGCCCTGTCCCCTGGGCCGTCCCCCCCCCCCCCCCCCCCGGGCGCGCTGACTCCTTCCTGCCCCAGGCCCCCAGCTTCACGGAGGAGGAGGTGTCAACGGGGTTTCTCTGCCATGTCACCGCGCTCACCATTTAAGAATGCACTTTCCTGTTATTCTGCCACCAGTACGTGGAGAATAAACCGGTGACTGTTAATAATCTTGTGGCTGCTGCCTTTATGGCAGAACCAGATGCAGCCAAAACACAGCTCCGTCGTTTCTCTCCCATGGGAGTCGGTGTCAAGGTGGCTCCGGTGCCAGGAAAGAGGGAAGGGGCGACCTCCGTTTTTCTTGGTTACGTGAGGACAGCTCTGCAAATCCCTGTCCACCTTCAGAATATCGAGGAGTCAGCTGTGTCGGAGCGGGGGTGCCCCTAAGCAAGGGATGCCCCGTTTCTGGTGGGATGTGCCTCTAGGTCGGTGGTTCTCAGCAGGAGGTCCCTGGACCAGCTGCTTGAACATTGTCCGGGAAACTGCTTCACATGCGGATCCCGGGGTCCCCCTCCAGACCTGCTGAGCCAGAAACGCCCTGAGGAGGAGACCAGCCATCGTGGGCGAGCGAATCCTCCGGGCGATTCCAACACACACTCCCCTTTGGCTGCCCCAGGTTCTCCGTGCCCACCCCCGGCATCCTTCCTGGCATCCTTCCCGGCATCCTTCCCTGCATCCTTCCCTGCATCCTTCCCGGCATCCTTCCCGGCATCCTTCCCGGCGAGCGTCACGCGGCCAGAGGACTCTGTGTCCAATGGCGAGAATGGCGGTATCGGACCCTTTCCCTCTCCTGCCGAATGACAGCGTTTCTCAGAAACGTGACAACAATGCCAAGTGTAGTTTTTCCAACACGAGTCAGACAGGAGGCTCACGTGTCCCGTGTGTGTGTGTGATCCGGACAAAACCAACTGTTCCTCTGGCGAGACGCTGCCACGCGGTCCACGCGTGTTCAGAACCACATGGAGTTCTTCCTTCTCACGGTCCCACGGGCTGGTGGCCCATCCATCTCACGTGACCGTCTTGCCATTCATGGCTATGCTCTTGGGGTTGGAAGGGGAAAGGCTGTGCCTGGAATTTCGTGTGAGCAGTGGGGGCTGAGTCCTCAGCCCGTGAGACAGTCCCCCGGCTGTTGCCACCTCCAGGCTGGGGTCCCGGTCGCAGAGGGAAGCTGCTGTCCCCGAGAACACCGGGGTCTGTGGTCGCAGAGGGAAGCTGCTGTCCCCGTGAACACCGGGGTCTGTGGTCGCAGAGGGAAGCTGCTGTCCCCGTGAACACCGGGGTCTGTGGTCGCAGAGGGAAGCTGCTGTCCCCGTGAACACCGGGGTCTGTGGTCGCAGAGGGAAGCTGCTGTCCCCGTGAACACCGGGGTCTGTGGTCGCAGAGGGAAGCTGCTGTCCCCGAGAACACCGGGGTCTGTGGTCGCAGAGGGAAGCTGCTGTCCCCGTGAACACCGGGGTCTGTGGTCGCAGAGGGAAGCTGCTGTCCCCGAGAACACCGGGGTCTGTGGTTGCAGAGGGAAGCTGCTGTCCCCGTGAACACCGGGGTCTGTGGTCGCAGAGGGAAGCTGCTGTCCCTGAGAACACCGGGGTCTGTGGTTGCAGAGGGAAGCTGCTGTCCCCGTGAACACCGGGGTCTGTGGTCGCAGAGGGAAGCTGCTGTCCCTGAGAACACCGGGGTCTGTGGTCGCAGAGGGAAGCTGCTGTCCCTGAGAACACCGGGGTCTGTGGTCGCAGAGGGAAGCTGCTGTCCCCGTGAACACCGGGGTCTGTGTCAAGCGCAGGGAGAACTCCTTTCGTTTTGTTTTGTTTTGTTGTGTTAATCCGCACCCCGGGGCAGTTCTTCCCCAGACATTTTTAGAGAGTGGAGTGAGGGGAGAGACATGTCCATGTGAGAGAGACACACGGATGGGTTGCTCCCACATGTGCCCAACCAGGGTTGGCCTGGAGCCTGCAACTGAGGCACGTGACCTTGTCCGGAATCGAACCCTCGACTCTTCAGTCTGCAGGCCGACGCTCTAACCTCTGAGCCAAACCTTTCAGGGCAAATGCCCCCCTTTTTTTTCTTGATGAAAATCGTCCCGAGTTATAATGCCAGGCTCTGGGGACGTCCCTCTGTCAGAGCTCTCCGTCCTCGGGGCACAAACAGAGTCCGCTCCTGGACAGGGTGGGAGGGGGCTTGGAGGTAAAGAGCAAAGAGACGCTGCCACCTGGAGGGGCCATGCCGAGGAGCACCCAGGCCTCCAGTGATGAAGTCCGCTGCACACAGCCCTGTCCTCCCAGCACGCCGCCTGCCTACCAGCAGGCCTTGTGGACGCCAGGGCCAGGGCCAGGGCCAGGGGAGGGGAGGCCAGAGAGACGCCCGGGGACAGCACGTCCAGAGGCGCCCGCCCTCAGGTGCCCACCCTGTGCGGGCATGACCCTGGGAGGGCACACCTCACGGATTGGATGGAAGGCGCCGGCCCGTGGCCTGGATCCTGGCCTGCCTCTGCCGAGGTGACAGGTGGCATTGCCCAAGTCAGCCGCCTTCCGTGAGCTCCTTTCCCCAGCTGGAAACGCCCATCATTGCCGCCGCAGCGTGGCACCAGTTGCTTCGAACCTCAGAGATGACCTGTGGGACGGGGCCCTGCCGCTGTGGCTCTGTCTCCTGAGGGACCCGCGCAGCTCTCCCACTGGCCAGGCATTTTCTTTCTTTTTTCTTTTCTTTTTTTTTAAATATATTTTTATTGATTTCAGAGAGAAAGGAAGAGGGAGAGACAGACAGAAACATCCATGATGAGAGAGAATCACTGATCGGCTGCCTCCTGCTCGCCCCCTCCTGGGGATCGAGCCTGCAACCCAGCACATGCCCTTAATGAGAATCGAACCCGGGACCCTTCAGTCCGCAGGCCAACGCTCTATCCCCTGAGCCACACCAGCCAGGACCAGGCGTTTTCATTTGCATTGTCCTGCCCTTGTTTGAGGGCAGAGGAACGAACCAGGCCCGCCCTGCAGACCGCAGGGACACTTCCCCAAGGCATTGTTTGTTTACTTTTCTCCGCTGTGTCCTGGTTTGCAAAGCCTGCGGAACCCGTCACGCTGAAGTAATAGAACGAGGCCGCGTTCATTCTGACTTCGGGAAGCGAGAGGGAGATGCAGGCGTCACGAGCATCACCTTCTGAGTAAAGGGCGGGTCAAACTAAAGCCACCACGTCAAGCTAAAGCCACCAACGCTCAGCCCATGGTTGGTGAGGACAATGAGGACAAAAATCCAAAGGCCCAGCTCCATTCATTCCGCTGCCTTTGTCTGTCACCCCCTCCCAGAAGCACGGTCTGGGTCCCGGGAAAGCTGGCGCTGCCGTTCACTCCACGTCCAGAGGCTGGGAAGCAGGAGCACGGAGGGTTAAAACCCCAGCCTGAGGGCTGGAGCCGATGCGATGCGCCGTCCCAGCTGAAGCCGCAGGGCCAGAGGCCACAGGAGGCGAATTCTGCCTTCCCCGCCTTTTGTTCCATTCAAGTCTCCCGGTGGATTGGACGATGCTCACCCACATACATCGACTTTACCGAATCCACAGATACAAATGCTACCTGCACTCAGATACACCCTCACAGACCTTCCCGAAATAATGGTTAATCCGGGCATCCCGTGGCCCAGTCAAGCTGACACATCAAACTTTCCATTATCGTCCTGTCCGGTGTGGCTCAGTTGGTTGAGCATCGTCCATGCAACCAAGAGGTTGCAGGATCAATTCCGGGTTTGGGGCACATGCCCAGATTGTGGGCTCAATGCCCAGTAAGGGGCATGCAGGAGGCAGGCAGTCAACGATTCTCTCTCATCATTGATGTTTCCACCTCTCTTCTCCCTCTCCCTTCCTCTCTGAAATCAATAAAATATGTATTAGCCCTAACCGGTTTGGCTCAGTGGATAGAGCGTCGGCCTGCGGACTGAAACGTCCCAGGTTCGATTCCGCTCAAGGGCATGTGCCTTGGTTGCGGGCACATTCCCAGTGGGGGGTGTGCAGGAGGCAGCTGATCGATGTTTCTCTCTCATCGATGTTTCTAACTCTCTATCCCTCTCCCTTCCTCTCTGTAAAAAATCAATAAAGTATATATTTAAAATATATATATATATATATATATTAAATATATAAATAAAATCAATAAAAGCATCTTTTTAAAAAATTAACCACTATCAGTAATCACACAGTTGCACTGTGAGTATTCTAAGAAAAGACATACAAGTGCTGGGGAGAACCAAGTAGAGATTGCTTCCATGGGGGAACCCGGGGGCCGCTTGACTGGGATGGACTGACAGGCAGAACATGCGGCAGCGCTGTGACGGCCTCACTGCTGATTCATTCACCCACCCCAGGCATGTTCTTGGCCCTGAGGACATGGTGGGGAAGCACAGAGCCGAGGTCCTGTCCTGAGAGGGCGGAGGAGCGGACAACAAGAGAGAAAACAAACACATCGGCGGTGAGCTGCATGATAAACGCTCTGAAGCCAACCAAGCAGGGAAACGGGGTGGAGAATGCCTTTGTGGGCGCCGGGATGCCGGGATGCTGGGATGCTGGGCGCGGGTGCTGTTTCAGCTGGAGCTGCGGGATCCTCTGGGACCAGTGCATCCGAGGCAGGGGCGCAGCCTGCACGGTGGCCCTGAGCTTGGGAGGAGCTGATACGACCACCAGGCAGAGGAGGAAGGAGCCAGAACTCAAGGGGACTTGCTGGCCCTGGCGAGGAGGTTGGGTTTTAGTATAAAGGGGGCTGAAGTCCACGGGTAGGGTTTGCATCAGGGGGAATCGCATGGTGTAAACATTTTGCGAGCCAGGACTCTGTTTCTCAAGGGCGTCCAAGCGTTTGTTGAATTGACGTGAATTTCATCCACTCCTCCAATGCTAGCCAGGTGACCTTGGCTCAATCCCATCACCAACACCTCCCCCGCAGGGTCTTCTCGGCACGTGGCGGGCATGATTCCAGGATCTGCGGGGGGAGCCTTCGGTTGCCTCCCTGTGCGGGGGGGGAAGGGGGGGGGGGCGGTTGCCGGGGCGTGTTGCCGCGCCAGCATCTGCTCGCGTCCGTGACCTCAAACTGCCGAGTGGTCCTGCAGTTCTCCAAGCGCCTCCCGGCGCTCCGTTCCAATTGGATTCTTCCAGCCCATTTCTCTCCAGAACGACCCAACCCCTCCCTCGACTCCCAGCCACCGCGGGGGAATTAACAGTCCCATAAAAAGTTAAGAAGGTGAGAGAACATGATCACTCTTGTCAACAATAAAATCAGCTGCTGATCTCCAGTTGTGAAGACGGGCGCATGTATTATTTATAGATACAGATGGTTAAATATTAAACACTCCAGCCCAGGACAGTGCGAGGGTAAAGCCGGCCGTGTGAACTTGTCCAAATCGTAAAAACGGTAACTCTCTGCCAGGGTGGAGTGCACCTGCATTTATTACCGCGTTTATGACGCTATAAATTAAGAGGGAAAAGCTGTGGCGTGTCAACCTCAAGTGAAACGCATTATCTTTGGGACGGCGTCCGTTGAACTCCGCTTCACAAATAGCCTAGAACTGTTAACTATTTCGCCTGAGAAGGTGGTCAAAGGTCAGGTTTCCCCCTTATTTACCGCACGCGGGACCGGCAGGTGCATAAAGCATTTTTTATGAGCTCGCACTTTTCCTTGCGGTGACTTGCACGTCTGACCTCCCACTGGTCCAAAGGTTTGTGTCGCTAAAGGCAAAAAAAGACTTCTTGAAAATCTTAGAAGTCACATATGATGCCAAACAGCTTAGTGTTTGTCTGATGTTGATGTCCTTTAATTTACCCTAATACATGTCTGGCCTAAATTTTTTCCGCAAATGCAAAAACTTGAATCACTGCCATTTGCTTCATCATAGGAAGGGAGATACCACGAGACCTGTTAGAATCCAAGCACCTACTCAGCCTGTCCCTAAAGCGCAGAGCTGTAAAAGTTTGATTTCTTGATTTATTGCTTATAATAAAATGATTCTTCCCTTTTCTTGCAAAGAAGATTTGCACATCCAATTTGTTTTCCCCTTTTTTTAAAAAAAAAAAAAAAATGTGTTGAATTTAACCAAAAACTTTCCAATGAATTGCTGGATTCAAGTACAAATTGTGCCCACTCAGTTAGGCAGCCTTATGCTTCACAAGGGCTCAGCAGCCCATGATCTTCCTCAAAAACATGCTGATAAACTTATCAATACTTGGATTAATTTTAATGTTAAAGAAGTAAACCCTTAACATTCCCCTTTGCAGAGGAAAGGCAACCTGTGACTTCATTAGACAACAGTTTTAACCCTGATCCTCCCTTTTTCTGTTTGAATGCTACATAATGATATTAAATTCAAAAGTTAATCTAGCCCGCAGGATGGGTAATTAGTCAAAAGCGGGGAAAAGTCACAAGAAATTAACAACGAGATCGATTCCTTGATTCTGTGTCACACCTCTCTCCTGGGCATTGTGCGTGAGGCAGGTTTTCAATAGGCGCTCATTGCCTTCTTTTAGAATTCTGCTGAAGTTATATTCTAGAATGATCTAGACTTTTCCTTGGAGAGACAGGAAAACTGAAGGAAGGCAAAGTTCCATGATGACAGGAAGAAAAACGTGAAAAAGAAACGATTCAGGAACAGACTAACCAGGGAGGAGGGAAAAGCCAGAGCTCAGAGGAGCCGAGATGACCTGATGGAGAAGATGAGGGCGCTCAGCGGTTAATGATGGAGCAGGGAGAACTGCTTTCAAAAGTGCTGCTGTGGCACAGCAGTTGAGCATCGCCCCAGGAACCGAGAGGTCACCGGTTCAATTCCCCATCAGGGCACATGCCCAGGTTGCTGCCCAGGTTGGGGGCTCGATTCTCCAGTGGGGGCCGTGCAGAAAGCAGCCGATCGATGACTTTCTCTCTCATGGATGTTTCTAACTCTCTTTCCCTTTCCCTTCCTCTCTCTCTAAAAATCGATGAAAAATATTAGGAAAATAAGATCTTTCTTTAAAAAAAAAAAAAAAAGTGCTGGAAATCCAGCAGGAAAACAGAGAACTCCAGGAAGAATACCTGTGGTGAAAACAGATGGAATAATTGAGAGCGTGAAAAAGAATTGAAAATAGCCAAAACCGGTTTGGCTCAGTGGATAGAGCGTCGGCCTGCGGACTGAAGGTTCCCGGGTTCGATTCCGGTCAGGGGCATGTGCCTTGGTTGCGGGCACATCCCCAGTAGGAGGTGTGCAGGAGGCAGCTGATCGATGTTTCTCTCTCATCAATGTTTCTAGCTCTCTATCCCTCTCCCTTCCTCTCTGTAAAATATCAATAAAATATATTTTAAAAAAAAAGAATTGAAAATAGGATCAAGACAAGTCTCACACACACACACGAAATATAACAACAAAGAAAAAGAAGAGAGAGGAAGAGGAGAAGGATAAAGCCAATTAGACACCAGGAAAAACAACCAAAAGTATACAAGAGATAATGGTTCAAATACATAGCAAACAGAATGAGTCTTCATTGTAAGCAATCAATGGGATATAATAATTTTTTTGCATTTGGAAAAATAACGCAGTTCACTCCGAGGCCAGGCATGGGACACTTCAAGGGTGTTGTTCTAGTGCAGGGGTGGGCAAACTTTTTGACTCGAGGGCCACAATGGGTTCTTAAACTGGACCGGAGGGCCGGAACAAAAGCATGGATGGAGTGTTTGTGTGAACTAATATAAATTCAAAGTAAAGGAGCGGAGGGGAGAGCAAGAGAACCGGATAGAACAGCCGGATCCGGCCCGCGGGCCGTAGTTTGCCCAAGGCTGTTCTAGTGTAAAGCCACTTATTGGTTTTTAACTTTCCAATGTGAACTGCAGCGCTGGCATCCGAGACCCGGCTGTGTTGTCAGGACCGAATACAAATGCTACCAGCCTTGGAGTCACGAGAGTGTAAATAATAGATACCATCACACGAAAGGAGGGAGGAGAAAAGAGTGTGTATGTCCTTATCGGACAAATCAAAGGATCAAATGAAATTGTGGATGACTGGTGTACAAAAAATCAAGAGAGAAGCCCATTTTTAATGTTAGAAAAAAGACTGGTAGAAGAATTTAAAACAATGCAAATATCAACAAAATTAAAAGAAGGAAAACTCAAGAAGGGCCTCAAAAAGAAACAGAAAAGCCGGGCTGGCAGGGCTCAGTGGTTGGGCATCGACCTATGAACCAGGAGGTCACAGTTCGACTCCCCGTCAGGGCACATGCCCGGGTGGCGAGCTCGATCGTGCAGGAGGCAGCCGATCAATGAGTCTCTCCCATCATGGATGTTTCTATCACACTTTCCCTCTTCCTTCCTCTCTGAAATCAATAAATATACATTTTTTTAAAAAGAAATAGAAAATGTGCATAGAGCTATAACAAGTAAAGAGACTGAATTAGTCATCAAAAACTCCCCTTCCCCAATACACACACAAAAGCCCACACTTAGATGGCTTCACTGGTGAATTCTACCAAATGTTTAAAGGAGAATTTATATTAATCCTTCACAAGCTCTTCCAACACATAAAGCAAGAGGCAACACTCCCCAACTCATTCGGAGACCAGCATTCCCTGATACTAAAACGGAATAAAAACAGCCCTGGGGGGAAAAATCACATACCAATATCCCTTTTGAATATAGGTGCAAAAATCCACAACACAACACTAGCAAATCAAATCCCGCAACATATAAAAAGGATTGCACGGCCCGGCTGGTGTGGCTCAGTGGTTGAGCGTCACTATGAACCAGAAGGTCACAGTTTGATTCCCAGTCAGGGCACATGTCCAGGTAATGGGCTTGATCCCCAGTGGAAGGTGCAGGAGAGAGAGATAGAAACGTCAGTGATGTTTCTATCTCTCTCTCCCTCTCCTTTCCACTCTCCGAAATCAATAAAAACATATTATAAATAAATAAATAAATAAATAAATAAATAAATAAATAAATAGAAAGGATTGAATGGGTTTCCAGCCAAGATGGTGGTACGCAGGTCAACACTGTGCTCACCTCCTCCCACGACCACATGGAAATTACCACTAAATTACAGAGCAGCCGCCCAGAGAGCCACCTGCAGACCAGCTGGACAGAAGTGCTGTAACTGAAGATGCAAAGAAGAATGCTTAGTATCATGTAAAAAGGATGCTGTGATGAAATGGGATTTATCCCAAAAGTGCAATGTTGGTTTAATATATGGGAGATTTTATGCACTGTGCCATCTTAATAGAATAAAGGACAAAAACTACATAATCATCACAATACACACAGAAAGGCATTTGACAAAATGCAGTATCTTTTACATTAATAGTATCTAACACATTAGGAACACAAGGGAACCTCTTCAACCTGATAAAGGCCATCTATGGAAAGCCCACAGTGAACATCATACTTAATGGTGAAAGACTGAATACTCTCTCCCTAAGATCAGAGGTAAGACAGGATAGCCACTTTCACCGCTTCTGTTCAACACTGTACTAGAACTTCTAGCCAAGGCAATTAGGCAAGGGAAAAAAGGCATCTAAATTGGAAAACAGGAAGTAAAACTACTTTTCTATATTCACAGATGACATGATCATGGAAACCCTAAAGAATACACACATACACTATTAGAACTAATAAATGGCCCTCGCTGGTTTGGCTCAGTGGATAGAGCATTGGCCACAGACTGAAGGGTCCCGGGTTGGATTCCAGTCAAGGGCATGTGCCTGGGTTGTGGGCTCCATCCCCAGGAGAGGGCATGCAGGAGGCAGCCGATCAATGATTCTCTCTCATCATTGATGTTTCTCTCTCCCTCTCTCTCCCTCTCCCTTCCTCTCTAAAATCAATTAAAATATATTTTAAAATATACATATATATATAAAGAACTAATAATTGCATTAAACAAGGCTGAGGATATAAAATAGATATGTAAAAATCAATTATGTTTCTCTATACTAGCAATGAACAATCTACAAATGAAATTAAGAAAACAATTCAACTTATAACAACATCAAATCTAAGAACTACAAAATATTATTGGGAAAACATTTTTAAAGACTTGAATAAATGGAATCCATGTTCATTGACTGTAAGACTTAATATTATTAAGATGGCAACTCCCCAAATTGGTCCATAGATTTAACATAATCCCTATCAGAGACCTACATATAAGAGGGAAAACTACACCTACATAAAAGAAAACATAGGAGTCAATATTCATGACCTTGGATAAGACAATGGTTTCTTAGATATAACACCAAAAGCTTAAGCAACAAAAGAAAAAATAAATTCACTGGGCTTTGTCAAAATCTAAATCTTGTGATTCAGAGGACATTGTTAAGAAAGTGAAATGACAATCCATAGAAGGGAAGAAATTTTTATAAATCATATATTTGATAAGGATCTAGTATCTACTAGTAGAATATATAAAGAAGTCTTATCCCTCAACAATTAACAAGCGATCCAATTGAAAAAGACAAAGGGCATATATAGACATTTCTCCAAAGAAGATCTATAAGTGACTCATGAAAAGATGCTCAAAATCATTAGTAATTAGGAAACTGCAACTCAAAAACCACAATCAGAACCACTTCTCATCCACTAAGATGACAATAAAAAAAATTTTTAAAGACAGACCAATAACAAATGCTGATCTATATATATAAAACCCTAATATGCAAATAGACCGAACGGCGGAACAACCGAACAACTGGTCACCATGATGTGCACTGACCACCAGGGGGCACGTGCAGACCATGGCCGGCGTCGGCTGCAGCAGGATGGTGGAGCAGGTGAGCAGGGGCCCCAGACCAAGGCAGGGCACTGGTTGCTGTCATCAGGGCAAGTCTCTGGTGGTTACTGAAAATTCTTTGCTCCTGCGCCACCGTCCCGCCAGGCGCTCCCACCTGCTGCCGGTGCCAGAGCCGCCGCTCGCGCCCAGCGCCGGCCCCAATGGCTCAGTGCCATCAGCGGGTGCAAGTGGCGGCTACCAGCCCAGATCACCCCCAGGTCTTCTCCACCTCCCCCTGCTCCTGAGGGGCGACTGGGGCCTGGCAGCCGCCACCACTCACACTCGCTGCTGGTGCTGGCCCAATGGCTCCATGCCGTGAGCCCTCAGCAAGTGCGAGCAGGGCCGGTGCCATCAGTGTGTGGGAACAGGGGTGGAAGGAGTGGAGCTGTGGCAGGCTGGGGACTGGGGGCCATGATGGGAGGGGCCGGGTGGGGGCATGGAGGATGGGCCAAGACGCACTCCTGTGCCCACCACAGCCACGTGGCCCACAGTTCCTTTCAAGGTGCACGAATTCGTGCACTGGGCCCCTCGTTTCGATATAAAGAAATTAATAGTTGCCAGAGGTTGGAAGGAAGGAAGGGTGAGGACTGGCTGCCAGTGGAAGGGGGTTTCTTTGGGGGGAGGTACTGAGAAAATGCTCTGGGTTTAGAGAATGTGCTCTCTGGATTGAGACATAGCTATACAACTCTGACTATACTGAAAACGTACTGCTCTGCACATGTGGACGAAAAGGGGCCACGTGCTAATCCAACCCAACAGGCTCAGGGGAGCCCGCGTGGAGGCCTGGCAAACTCCAAGACCGAAAGTCACCACCAAGGATGGTCTGAAAGAAATTAAAACTTTAACTCAAAGCAGTTTAGGGCGGGTAGTCGGGTCCGAGGCCGGTATCCTCCCTGACCAAGATCAGCTTTGATCTTAACTGAGCCGACCGTCTTTTTGCGTCTAGGATAACACACCTGTGGCCTGTCAGGGTAACTTCCCTGTTTCCGGACCCCTCAGGGCACAACCAATTCACCAGGGCAAGACCACAGTTCCCTCATTGTTACTGCTGTCATGTTGTTGACTGTTACCTCCTATGTGTCCTGTGCCCACCTGTGTAAAAGGAGTGTTTCTGTCATTTTACTCCTCATCCAATCCCAGAGGTCCCGCCCCCTCTGCTTCCTCCCGCCTCCCTGATCTACCACCAATGGATTCCATGTGACCCACCTACTCGCCTCCTCTGATTGTCATGTTTAAAACAAGGTGAAAAACTGCCATTCTCTCAATCCGTTGAGATTTTGTTTCCCGGCAATTGCTGACAGTTTCGCTCAAAAATTCTTTACAGGTTTGTAGTGTTTCCTACGTTAACATACACTTGAACAGGGTGAATTTATGGTGTGTGAATTCTAGCTCGATAAAGCAATTATAAAAGTGAAAGAGAAACAGGGTATTAACCTTTAAAAAAAAGAGCCAATTTTTTTGTTTGGTTGGTTTGGTTTTTTACCAGCAAAATAGGTTTACTTGGGAATAACACATTGAACTGCAATTTGGGACAAGTTATGGGGAACCATGGGCAAGTCTGAGGAACAAAGGAGGGGGCTTTTACAGGCGAAGGAGGAATGTGGGAAGGGGGGTTCAAACCGCTCAGTTCAGGGTGGTTAAGGCTCCTCATTGGCTGAGTGTGGCGGCTCCTCATTGGCTGAGTGTGGCGGCTCCTCATTGGCTGAGTGTGGCGGCGCCTCATTGGCTGAGTGTGGCGGCGCCTCATTGGCTGAGTGTGGTGGCTCCTCATTGGCTGAGTGTGGCGGCTCCTCATTGGCTGAGTGTGGCGGCTCCTCATTGGCTGAGTGTGGCGGCTCCTCATTGGCTGAGTGTGGAGGCTCCTCATTGGCTGAGTGTGGAGGCTCCTCATTGGCTGAGTGTGGCGGCTCCTCATTGGCTGAGTGTGGCGGCTCCTCATTGGCTGAGTGTGGTGGCTCCTCATTGGCTGAGTGTGGAGGCTCCTCATTGGCTGAGTGTGGCGGCTCCTCATTGGCTGAGTGTGGCGGCTCCTCATTGGCTGAGTGTGGCGGCTCCTCATTGGCTGAGTGTGGCGGCTCCTCATTGGCTGAGTGTGGAGGCTCCTCATTGGCTGAGTGTGGCGGCTCCTCATTGGCTCCTCGTTGGCTGGGCCGTAACCAGGATTCCAAACCTGAAGCCAGGGCTCTAAGGTTCAGGTGATGACAGAGGTGCGGGAGCTTCGCCGGGTAAGCCGAAGCTCTTCCCCCTGCTGCCTCCTCGTCCTCCTCGTGGGGTCTGCACGGCCGTGGGTCAGAGCGCCCCCTGCAGGGCTTCCTCGCTCCATTGTATGTATTTTTTTGTTTTTGAAGCCTCACGAAAAGATGTTTTTATTGATTTTGAGAGAGAGAGACAGAGACAGGGACATCGCGTGAGAGAGAAATGTGGATCTGTTGCCTCCCATATGCGCCCCGACTGGGGATTGAACCTGAAACCCATATGTGCCCTGACCAGGAACTGAACCCACAACCTTTTGGTGTATGGGAGGACACTCCAACCAACTGAGCCACCCAGGCCTTCCTCGCTCCATTTTAAATGAGGTTTCCTTTCTTTTTAACAAGGGCAAAGTGGGAGGGGGGTGGGGAGTAAATCTCAACCTTTCTACTTAGAAGTCAAGAGGTAACGCCCACAATTGATTAAGCGAACTATAGGGGCACAACCATAGCCCCTCCGAGGGTGCCCCAGAGCTACAGCCAGCAGCGGTTCAAGTCACTCTTAGGAAGAGGCTGGAGTAGGAATGCTACTTTGTAACATTATCTTCTCTCCTTTTTTAAATTTGTTACTGTGTGTGTTACTTTGATATAAAGTGTTTCCAAAAAAATTATTTTTCTTAAAAATGAGCATCTGTTAAAGCTCGTAGAGATGGAGGCCAGGGAAAGGGAAGCCTCAACGGGGACTCGAGGGACCCGGAGGTGGAGCGTGTGGACCAAGCTTCTTCCAGGAACCAACCTCCCACTGAAACCTCGTCTCAGCGCCGCGGGCCTCCCCCGCGGCCCGATGACCCCGTCTGGGCTGGAGCGGGGGTACCCACGGAATCAGAGATTTGCCAACCAGCCACGAGCTCCGCCTGTGGGGAAAGGAAGGGGGGAAAGAATTAACTGTACAATTAATTAAATGTCAGGCACTCAGCCTCGCAGCAGGATTGGAACCGGCATGTGGGCTACATCTGGAACAGGCCTAGCTCCGCTGCGCATACCTCTTTAACGTCCCCCCCAGGGGGCCGAGAAAGTGGGGTTCCCACGGTCATCAGTGGCCTCTGGGACTTTGACTCGAAGTCACTCTTCTTCGGGGTTGAATCCACCATTTAGCTCACGCACAGCTGGGAGAGAGAGCTCTCCGTAGGATCCAATATTCAGAAGAAAAAATATATATTTTTAACGGTGTGGAAGGTGATTTTGCCCCAAATCTTTCCCTCCAAGTCGTGAACATAATAGATCTGACTTTTTGCATCGGGTGCCCCCCTAAGAAGCATAAAGGAAAGGTTACGCTGGCAGGCGGCTGGAAAGGAGTTTAATTAATCCCAAAGTGAGCGCTGCGTTTGGCAAGCACATGACACAAGAACGCTGTGTTTACTGAGCTGCATCCTGAGGGCCATTACCGCCCACCCCCACCTCGCGGCAAGAGCTTTGGGGGCGGGGGGAGCCTCGTCTCTTGTGGTCCGGAGGTATTGCCGTTACACATGAGACCCACACGGGGAACCAGGACCGAAGCTGCTGAGGATGCAGGCGCTCTCCCCTCGGCAGAGGTAACGGGCATCTTGGCATTTGTGGGAAGCTGCCTGAGCCCGGCTCCTGCGGGCTGCACGCTCCCGGCTGCCGGTGCCAGGCCAGCGCCCCTCCCGCCGGTTCCCGCGAAGGAGCCGAGGGGGCCCTGCTTCGGCCCCTGCTCCGTCGGCTGCCCTGCCTGCCTCAGCAGACATGCGCTGGGACGAATCCGAAATGACTTGTCTAAAACGAAAAAAGGACGTGTGCTTTGATTCAGCATGGCTTTAGCAGTGAGATGGGGGGTTAAAAAACTGTGCTAAGTGAAACGCGCCAGTCGCAAAGGACAGCCCCCTCCTAAGGGGGAGTTAGAGGAGGGAAAGTTCAAGAGACAGAAGGCAGAGGGCCGGGGCCAGGACCTGGGCCAGGGCATGCCGGGTTAGTGGGGTTTTTTTGTTCTTGTTTGTTTGTTTGTTTGTTTGTTTGTTTTTAATATATTTGTATTGATGTCAGAGAGGAAGGGAGAGGGCTAGAGAGAGGAACCTCAATGATGAGAGAGAATCAGGGATCGGCTGCCTCCTGCACACCCCACCCTGGGGATCGAGCCCACAACCCAGGCATGTGCCCTGACCGGGAATCGAACTGTGACCTCCTGGTTCCTAGGTGGACGCTCAGCCACTGAGCCCCGCCAGCTGGGCTGGTTGAAGGGGACAGCTTCAGTTTGGGGGAATGAAAAAGTTCTGAAAATGGACGGTGGTGGATGCTGCACAACAAAGTGAATGTGTTGATGCCACTGAACCGTGCACTGAAAACGGTTAAAACGGGCAACTTTCTACTGCAG
Organism: Plecotus auritus; assembly: GCF_963455305.1. NCBI lineage: Eukaryota > Metazoa > Chordata > Mammalia > Chiroptera > Vespertilionidae > Plecotus > Plecotus auritus. The sequence continues at coordinate 3,263,868 of NC_137771.1, read as the reverse complement.
GGGTCCTCCGACTTTTTAAACAGGGGGCCAGGTCACTGTCCCTCAGACCGCTGGAGGGCCAGACTATAGTTTAAAAAAAAACTATGAACAAATTCCTATGCGCACTGCGGGCCCGGGACGAGTCAGCTGCTAAGCAGGACAGGCAGCAGCACCCGGCGGGCCGGATACATGTCCTCGGCGGGCCGCATGTGGCCCGCGGGCCGTAGTTTGAGGACGCCTGTTTTATTGCGTACATTTTACTACAGTTTTCAGAATTAATTGTTTAACAAGCTTAGGGCTTATTCTATCAAGAGGGCACCGTGCCGTGCTTTGCTGTGGGTGTTACCATGGCACTGAGTTCGGCACCCACCTCGGAGCCCAGGGCAGCGGCCGCTCGGTGGGCATCAGAGGGCAAACCTGGATCTCCTGGCGCCGCGGGGGGAGGAAGCTGCCCTGTTCCTGAGGAATGATGTGGCTTTCTGGCCAACATTAAGGAGGAAGGAACTAAAAATACTTACCGGCCCCTGTGCCAAAACTCCACGGCGCTCACCACGCACCGGGCCAACATGTTGAAGCCTTTCAGAGCGAGCGGATCGGACTCAACACCAAGGTCAAAGGCATCTCACGCCTGCCCCTCCCCTCGCCCTGGCGCCCAGGAGGCGGGACTAGGTGCCCAGCCCTGCCCCACACAGCTGGCCAGCCCCTGGGCAGGACAGAGGTGGCAGCAGGAGGCCCTGGCGGGGTCCCCAGGCCAGCCGGCCACGGAGACGCCGCCCCCTCCCAGCTGGAGGGCTCGGGGAGCGGTGCCAGGCGTGCCTTTCCCGCTGCCAACTCACAGAAGCTCAGACAGAAAGAGCAACATAGACATTTCCCTCCGGCTGCTCCCGGGCTGCTGGGGCCAAAGCCCTGACACCTGCGGAGGGGCTGGGACAGGAGATGGGGTGTGGCAAGAAGGCAGCCGGGTGGGAAAGGGTCCCCCACACTTTAATGTGCCCGGGAATCACAGGGGAGCTGGCTAAAACGCAGGTGCTGATTCAGCAGGTAGGGGAGGGGGGGACGCTCTGTTTCTAACAAGGGCCCAGGTTTGCAGGAGTAAAACACCCCCAACCAGGCGCAGACGGCAGACAGGGATGGGGGTGCAGGTGCAGCCAGTGGCAGCGGGCTGCTGGGATGTGGTGAGGCCTGCAGGACGGAGAACGTTGTCTGAATCCAGGCCTTGCCTGCAGGTCAGCCGTGGAGCTGCCCGACCGCCCGAGTTCATGTCTGCCACGTGGGAGCCTTTTACGCAGCCTGGGCAGTTCCAGGGCCCCCTGTGGGTTTATAGGGTGCTGGCACCTAGTAACTCCTAGGGGGAAGTGCCTCGTTGCAGAAGGATATAGACACATCGATGAGAGTGCCTCATTGCAGAAGGATATAGACACATCGATGAGAGAGAAACATCGATCAGCTGCCCTTGCACACCCCCCACTGGGGATGTGCCCGCAACCAAGGTACACTGACCCACATGGGTAAGCCAGGGACTCTGGCACACTGGGGTTCAAGGCCCAGATGTTCCACGTCAGCGTGTGACCCTGGGCGAGTCCTTCTCAGGCACGGGTTCCTCATTGGGAAAGTGGGACTGGTCATGGGGCCTTTCTGTGGTGGACACAGCCATGGCCCCGGAAGAGGTACATCCCCAGAACCTGAGACTGTGTGACCTCACGTGGCAAAAGGGTCCTTGCAGGTGTGACGACGTGAAAGACCTTGACTTGGGGAGATGGGCCTGGACTAGCCGGGTGAGCCAACGCCATCACAAGAGACTTAGACGAGGGAGACGGGGGGACCAGAGTCGGCCGAGAAGAGGCGACGATGAGAACAGAGGTCAGAGAGCGAGAGTTTCCAAGATGCTGTGCTCCTGGCTTGGAAGATGGGAGCAGGGCCCACCAGCCAAGGAACGCGGGGCCTCTGGAAGCTGGGAAGCAAGGAAATGGATTCTCCCTGGCGCCTCCGGAAGGAACGCACGCCTGCAGGCGCCTTGATTGTAGCCCGTGTGACCGACCGTTCCCCCAGAACCGTCAGGGATACGTTTGGGTTGTTAGGCCCCTGGTTTCCAGGCTTAGGGCTGCGAAGGCCAGTGAAACAGTGTATCCATGTGGCCGCCCGCACGGCGCCTGGCGCTCCGTAAGCTGCAGCTGTTAGCGGGCGCCCAGCAGGGACGGGCCGCTGTTTTGCTGTCATCAGCATCGGTGCAGCCCCGGGGGGTGGCGACTCACCCTCACCCTAAGCACTAAGTGATGGCCAGGGACTTCCTGCTTCCAAGCACTTCTCATGACTGAGGTCAGACGAGCTTGGGGGGCGGGGTCCCGGCGAATGAAGGGGGGGCTGGGTAATGAACCTAGCAAGGACAGGGGCTGCGTGGCAGGCTTGACAAGCTTAGGGACCAAGAGTAGCTGACCACACAGGATGGTCTGGGCGTAGTTCTGCAGGTATGGCAGGCGGTCACACCCCAGGCGGCCAGCTTCCTCAGCGAAGGTCAGTCTTTACCCGGAGCGAGCCCTGCCCACGTCTGCGCATCTAGGATAACATTCCTTTGAAATGTCAGAGTGATTTTTCTTTTCTGGACCCTCGCAGGCACCAGAGCACAAGACCTGCTGAACAGGAGACCAGAGCACCTTACTGTTACCTGGCTGCCTGCTTACCACCGCTAAGCACGCCATGGCTGAATGGTAACTACCCTGTGTCAGCCGTGTACGAGAAGAATGCGACCTGGCCGGTTTGGCTCAGTGGACAGGGCGTCCGCCTGCGGACTGAAAGGTCCCGGGTTCGATTCTGGTCAAGGTCACATGTGCCCAGGTTGCGGGCTCCATCCCCAGTAGAGGATGTGCAGGAGGCAGCCAATCGATGATTCTCTCTCATCATTGATATTTCTATCTCCCTTCCTCTCTGAAATCAATAAAAATATTTTTAAATTTATTTTATTGATTTTTACAGACAGGAAGGGAGAGGGATAGAAAGTCAGAAACATCGATGAGAGAGAAACATCGATCAGCTGCCCTTGCACACCCCCCACTGGGGATGTGCCCGCAACCAAGGTACATGCCCTTGACCGGGAATCGAACCCGGGACCCTTCAGTCCGCAGGCCGACGCTCTATCCACTGAGCCAAACCAGCCAGAGCCAATAAAAATATATTTTTTAGAATAAGTAATAATAATAATGCTTTTTACCCTAGAGGTTTCCCCACTTTGCTCCCTCCCGCCTCCCTAATCTACCACCAGTGGATGTCACGTCCCTCCTCAGGTCCCCCCTTGGACTCTGCTGTATAAAAAGACACTGCAAAACCGCCATTCTCCGGGGGATTTCCTCAGTCTGTTGAGATCTTGCTTCTGGGCATGTCCTCAGAATTTTGGCTCAAATGAACTCTAATAAGACTTTTCTGCGGGCTGGCACCCTTTGTGGACATCCCCAGAGCGAAGATGTCGACTCACCGATGAGGCCCCAAGGGGACCCAGTCCTGCAGGTTCAGCTGGTGCCGTGCATGTCCCTTTACCTAAGAAGTAAAGTCCGCTTTTAAACCCCTGCACCTCCCTCCACAGCAGCCTCACAGAGAAAGGCCACTGGAGGGGCCGGGGGAGGAGTGTCAGGGGAGTGGTCTGCCGCCCAGGTTTCAGGCTGATGCGAAATGGACCGGGCAGAACTGAGCCTCCACGGAGACGTGATGGAGCTGGGACTGCGGAGCCGGCTCCTGAGACCCACTGGGCCCCGGCTCCGGTGCCTGGACCTGCGCCCGGGCATAATGCGTCTTAACTGCAGGCTGAGTTATTCAAATGATGATCATTGCAGGGACCGTTTTTATGAGAAAATAAATTTTAAAATAATAGCATTTTAAACTTTTTATGGTTACATTTGTCATGTGACCTGGGACAAGGTATATTTTTGCACTAAATTGGGACACATTAATTATCTCCCAAGTAACATTCACTCAATAACAACATTAGCAGGACGAAATGACAGGCTGAGGCAGACAGCCATTCTTCCCACCTGAGACACATGAGTGCACACACATATGAGCGCACACACATATGAGCGCACAGACACATGTGCATACACACACACAAGCAGGAGAAAGGGAGGACAGTCTGGCCCGTGGATGGGAGCTAGGTCCCTGAAGGGCAGAGGAAGATTGCAAATAGGGCAGTAGATTTAATTCAGGACTGGCAAACGTGTGTGTGTGTGTGTGTGTGTGTGTGTGTCTGTGTGTGTGTCTGTGTCTGTGTCTGTGTCTGCCTGTGTCTGTATCTGTCTGTGTGGCTTTGCTGGTTTGCTTAGCAGTTAAACAATCCAACAGTTAAACTGTTGCTTTGGCCATATGCTCCCCCAAACTCCCGGGAATGAACAAGAGACTGTTATCAGCAGTGATTCCCCCTCTCTCGCCATATCCCCATGAGAACCCAGGGGGCGCATGCACGTTATTGGGGGTCAGGCAGCAGACAGTGGGGTTGAGCCTTCCTGGCGGGAAGACCTGTGGTGGGAGACGTAGGAGGTGCCGCCGGATCGCTGGCCCCTGTGGGAGGAGTAAGTGGCGCATACGTGCCAGCAAACGTGCATCGTGTGGTGCCTCGCAGTTCACAGTCCCTTCCGCGTAGCATGATAGCCCTGCCGGGCAGCTGCACAGTTTGTGAAGCCACTGCAAGCTAAAGCTGCAGGCTGTCGCGGGTTTTTAAACATCTTCATGGATTTCAGAGAGGAAGGGAGAGGGAGAGAGAGAGAAACATCAATGATGAGAGAGAACCATTGATCGGCTGCCTCCTGCTTGCCCCCTACTGGGGATCAAGGCCAGAACATGGGCCTGTGCCCGGGCTGGGACTCTCACCGTGACCTCCTGGTTCATAGGTCGACACTCAACCACGGAGCCACGCCAGCCAGGCCAGGCTGTCATTTTTAACTGTTTAGGAATTTCAAAACAGCAGCAGCGAGCATTAGGCCACGCACAGGGCCCGGTGTGAAGCTGGCCCTGCTCCCGCCGATATTCAGAATTTACCAGGTGGAACACGTATACTACCCCTCGCCCCCCATGCCCAAGGCTTTCCCACCTCCCTGCCCACCGCCCACCCCACTCAGTCAGTGCTTCTGGCGGCAAATTGCAAACACCCACGCAAACTGTCCTAGGCAATAGGAAATGTATTGCATCACGTGACTAGAGGTCAGGAGAAAGGGGGGGCTTCCAGACCCACCTACCCCACGGGCTCTGGCTCAGCCTCCCTGCCTGGCTCAGGATCTGCCCTCTGGGGCAGCGAGGCCATCCTCGGGGTGGATGCAGGAATGGCTCAGCAGCTCCGAGCCCAACACTGTGCACAGCAATGTCCACAGGAAAGAGACTGCCTCCCTCCACGGCTCTGCCCGCAGCGAGGACGTCCCCTGCCAACATGGCACTGATGTACAAACCCCCAGAACGCCCTGCACCTGTCCAAGCCTGGGCTCTTTTTTTAAAGGCTGAGATCACACAGTGGGATTTTTAAAGCTGGAGCTCAGTGGTGGCTGTTTTTTTTAATCCTATGTAATAAAAGGCTAATATGCAAATAGAACGGTGGAACAACGGACCAACCGGTTGCGTGATGTGCACTGACCACAAGGGGGCGTGTGTGGAACATGGCGGGCATCGGCTGCGTCGAGATGGTGGAGCAGGTGAGTGGGGGCGCCAGATCAAGGCAGGGCGCCGGTCTGGTCGCTGCCATTGGGGCGAGCCTCTGGTGGTTACTGAAAATCCTTTGCTCCCACATGCCGCGGTCCCGCCTGGTGCTCACACTGCTGCCCACGCCGGCCCTGCTTGCACCCGCTGCCAGTGCCATCCCCAATCACTCTGTGCTGTCAGTACGTGGGAGCGGCGGCAGCGGGAGGGGGGCTGCCAGCAGACAGGGGACCAGGGGCCATGGTGGGAGGGGCCTGATGGGGGTGCAGAGGATGGGTGGAGACCTGCCCCTGTGCCTACCATAGCCTCACGGCCCACAGTTCCTTTCAAGGTGCACGAATTTGTGCACTGGGCCCCTAGTGCGTGTGTGTGTGTGTGTGTGTGTGTGTGTGTGTGTGTGTATCTTTATTGATTGTAGAGAGGAAGAGAGAGAGAGAGAGAAACGTTAATGAGAGAGAATCATGGATCGGCTGCCTCCTGCACGCCCCCTAATGGGGATTGAGCCTGCAACCGGGGCAGTGCTCTGACTGGGAATCAAACCATGACCTCCTAGTTCATAGGTCGACCCTCAACCACTGAGCCAAACCGGCTGGGCCAACCTCGGGTTCTGTGACCAAGAGCTAGCAAGGATGGGGGAGGTGCAGTTGCTGTGACTGGCTTCCGCAGCCCCTTCGCCCTTGGCTGAGGTCCAGCCCCCCAACCACACTGCGCTGCACAAGGGAGGTGTTGCTGACACACCGCTAAACGACGCCCAATGCCCCGCCCACATCCCTGGTGAGCGCTGTCGGGGGAAGTCATGGTTTCCAGCATGTGACATAGACCACGAGAGGTCTCTGATTGGACCTCGGATACCCTGACTGGGGACCGCCGATCCATTGACTATGTGGAAAGATGAGCCGAACCAGACTGTGGCTCTAAGCATTGGAAGGAAGAAACTATAGGCCGGAGGGAACGGGGCAGTTCATGATCAACACTGACGTTTAAACGTGGAAAGAAGTCGGAGAGGCCACGGTGGGCCCTGTGCAACGAAGCTGTGCGGGAGAAGAACCCACGCGTAGGCTGGAGCTACAGAGAGGTGTTGACGCTAAAAGGTGAGAAACTTGGCCGGCGGGGCTCCGTGGTTGAGCGGCGACCTAGGAACCAGGAGGTCAGGGTTTGATTCCCAGTCAGGGCACAGGCCCGGATTGTGGGCTCGATCCGCAGCGGGGGGCGTGCAGGAGGCAGCCCATCCAGTGATTCTCTCTCATTACTGATGTTTCTATCTCTCTCTCCCTCTCCCTTCCTCTCTGAAGTCAATGAAAACATGTTTTTTAAAGGTGAGAACAGGAGAGCGGGGAAGAGAGCCCCGAGTAGCGGGCTGGCTCCTGTTAATGGCAGAACACAGGAGAAGCCACACCACACACTCCTGCTCCCGGGTCCCCAGCGCAGCCTTAGCTCCAGAACAGCCCTGGCTGCTGCCGTCCCAGTCTGCCTGCCCAGCTCTTCCTGGCTCCTCGCCTGACCCAGGCCTCTCCCCCCACCCCCACCCCCACCCCTGCAGTCTTTTATTTTTTTTCACAGCCAGAAGATCCCTGCCTCAAACAAGGGATCTTAGATGTACCGGTACCTGCACTCCTTGGCTGAGAACGAGGAGCGGAACACAAGAAAAGAACCACCCAGCCAGGCCGGCGGGGCTCAGGGGCTGAGCATCGACCTATGAACCAGGAGGTCATAGTTGGATTCCCAGTCAGGGCACCTGCCTGGGTTGTGGGCTCCGTCCCAGGAGGCAGCTGATCAATGATTCTCATCATTCATGTTTCTCTCTCTCTCTCTCTCCCTCTCCCTTCCTCTCTGAAATCAATAAAAATATTTTTTTAAAAAAGAACCACTCATTCATTCAACTTGTGGAGAACTCTGTGCCCTGAGCCACCGCGCCAGACCCTGGGGATGCGACGATGAACGTCCGCCCCTCTCAAGGACTTCACTGCGGGGTTAGGAAGGGAGGAGAAAGACAGACGGTTAGCAAGCAGCTGTGCTGCGCTGTGGCGAGCAGGAGAGGAGAAGGAAGAAAATGATCCAAAAGTCCCCCAAGCTCAGCCACCTCCAAGGGAAGTGTCTCCGAAGCTTAGACCTCATTCAAAATGTAGACCTCATTCAAAATGTACGCTTGGAGTGTGGGTGAGAGGAAAGTTTGCTAACAAGCATATGGCAAATTTGTTTCACTTCCCCTCCCCATCGTGTCCCCAGGATCCGCAGGCCTTCCACTCGCGGGGAAATGAATTAAAAACAAACAAAGGGGGTTTATCCTGAGCTTTGTGCAGATTAGATCTTACCGTGGGTGAAGCCCACAGAAGTACGGCTCGTAGGCACTGAGAGCCGTGGTCGCCAAAGCCATAGCCATGGTAACTGATCAGAAACATAGGAAATCTATGGCACGGGAATCTCTGATGAAACAGAGTCATCCGAGTGGATGATACTGACATGTGCATCTAGTGATGGAACTTTATGAGAAAAGGAATTATGCCTTCAGAGGGAAGGGAGGGGTTCACGTCTCAACATAACATCCATCTGCATCAGAATAAATAACCTCACCTTGGCTGGAGGGAATTGCCTTGCTCCCTAAAAATATCAGGAATCTGACTCCAGAGCTGTGTGTGTGTTGGCAGGGTGGGGGGGAGAGCAGGCCATGAGGAAAAACAGGTGCATTTCTGTGGGCAGGATTTCCCCACTCGCTTAGCCCCTGGGTGTCCAATGCATCCACAGATTCTCAGAGTGACATTTGCAATGGAAAGGCCTGTTGGAGAAAGCATTGCCCTGGCCGGTGTGGCTCAGTTGGTTGAGCGCCGACGGTTCAATTCCTGGTCAGGGCACATGCCGAATTGCAGGCTTGATCCCCAGTAGAGGGCGTGCAGGAGGCAGCCAATCAGTGATTCTCTCTCATCATTGATGTTTCTCTCCCTCTCTCTCTCTCTCTCTCTCTCTCTCTCTCACTCTAGCGTTAGGTCAGAGGAATTCCAGAAGCCGATGCATGCAACCGATGGTGACGCAGATAACAGACTAGCGCACCAGACAGATGGCGACACAAATGCTGGTCCCTTCCTGGAACCCATGAGGGACCAGTGCTCCAGGCAAATGGTGGCGCAGATATTGGCTCCATTCCTGGAACCCCTGCCCATGGCGGAAATTGCCCCCGCCCTCAGCTCATGGTCTTCCGCCCTCACTGAACACCTGTATAAAAAAAGTACCTCGCCAAAACCGGTTTGGCTCGGTGGATAGAGCGTCGGCCTACGGACTGAGGGGTCCCGGGTTCGATTCCGGTCAAGGGCATGTACCTTGGTTGCGGGCACATCCCTGGTGGGAGGTGTGCAGGAGGCAGCTGATCGATGTTTCTCTCTCATCGATGTTTCTAACTCTCTATCCCTCTTCCTTCCTCTCTATAAAAAATCAATAAAATATATTTTTTAAAAAAATAATAAAAATAAAAAAGTGCCTCGCCAAAACCGGTTTGGCTCGGTGGATAGAGCGTCGGCCTACGGACTGAAGGGTCCCAGGTTCGATTCCGGTCAAGGGCATGTACCTTGGTTGCGGGCACATCCCCAGTGGGAGGTGTGCAGGAGGCAGCTGATTGATGTTTCTCTCTCATCGATGTTTCTAACTCTCTATCCTTCTCCCTTCCTCTCTGTAAAATATCAATAAAAAATATTAAAAAAAAAAAAAAAAAGTGCCTCAGCTCCCGCCCAAGGCGACTTCTCCGGTCCTACCCTCAGGACCGGTGAACCTTGCCCGGGAGTGCAAGATTCAACTTCCTTTTGACTGGCCTGGACTCTCTGTCTTTGTTCCCTGCCCCGCAAACCTCACATCTAGCCTCAATAAAAACATATTTAAAAGGAAAGAAAGCATGAAGTCCCTTGGTGAGGAGACCTGTCCAGGCCTCGAAAGCAAAAAGGCCCAAGCTTTGGAGAGGGACCTTGGGTGACTTCTCAGAGGCCAGGATTACAGACGCTCTCCTCCTTGGTATGAGAGGTGCTGTGCACGTCTGGGGGGAGTGACGCTCCATCAGTCGCAAAGACTGGCGCTTAATTTCATGTCACAAGAGAGGAAAGCGAGCCTGAGACCCCGGCCCTGGGGTCACCTGGAGGGCACAGGAATTGCCTTCTCCACGAGGTCACTGTTGGGCAAACCCCTGGCAGGTGCCCGCACCGGTATCAGAGGCTGGGAGCGGCCGCCCTTCCCTCCGGGAGAACAGGTGAATCACGCGGCGGGCCGTGGCTGCATTCACGGCGGAGCGGCTGCCTGTCTGACAAATTGGAATGGGCAGGCGTACGTGGAACTGACATTTTCGGAGTCAATGAGTTCTGATCATTGAGTTTATCCCTCACAAGGAGGCAGTTCTAGGAACTCGAGATGAGAGCGCTACGGGCTTTGTTGGCTCCCGTGTCCTGAGCAGGGGCCATCAGCTCCCGGGACGTCTTGTTGTCGTCACATCCTGGGTGGGGGTTTCCGGGGTGCTCTCCAGCCCACGCTCCGCCCCGCTGAGCCCTTTTCAGAGTAATACGTGGCAAACCCGCACATCCCGCAGAAAAGCAGCCAGGCAGCTCGGCGTGGTGCCAGCGGGAGGGGCTGGGCCTTCCTCCTGGCCATCACCGTGGCCCGCAGTGGCTCCGAGGACGGGGCCGGGGAGCACAGTTGGAAAAGCCCTGCACGATCCCCTGTGAGCCTCCACGTCTCTGTCCCAGCTGGTGGGATAGCAGGACGCTGCAGGGAAAAGCTGGACTTCGATCGACCTTGGTTTGGGTCTGCATGGGTGGAGGGGAGGTGAGAGCTGTCCAGGAAGAGAATGCACCAGGGCAAAGGGGCCGGGGTGGGCGGGGCCTGGGGTGGGCGGGGCCTGGGTGGGGCCTGGCATGGGTGGGTGCCTGGGATGGGAGAGTACCAGGGACAGGAGGGGCCTGGGAGTGGACCAGAGTGGCGGACCAAAGGCTCCAATTTGGGAGCAAGAAGCTAGGTTGGGAATGTGGGATGAGACAAGGACATAGAGGGTCTTGAATGTCAAGCTACGACATTTGGCCTTTGTCTTTGTCCCCAGGCTCTCTGGCCAGTGATTTTATCCGTTTTCTAAGGCCACCAGAACAGGCCAACAACACACATTTCTTTCCCCGCAGTTCTGGAAGCTAGGAGTCCAAGGTCAGGGCGTTGGCAGGTTGATTTCTTCTGAGACCTCTCTTCTTGGCATGTAGATGGCCACCTTCTCACTGCGAACTCACACGGTCTTCCCCGTGTGTGTGTGTGTGTGTGTGTGTGTGTGTGTCCCAATCTCCTCTTCCTCTAAGCACACCAGTCGTCTAGGATCAGAGCCCACCCTAATGAGCTCATTTTACCTAAATCACCTCTTTACAGATCCTGTCTCCTTGCCAGAGGGAAGTGGGGGTGGGGAGGTAGAAGAGGGGAAAGGGGGGCTAGATGGTGATGGAAGGAGACGTGACTTGGGGTGATGAACACACGATGCAATGTACAGATGATGTGTTGTAGAATTGTACGCCTGAAACCTGTATAATTTTATTAACCACTGTCACCCCCAATAAATTCAACTTGAAAATAAATAAAGATCCTGTCTCCAAAGGCAGCCCCATTCTTAGGTACTGGGGTTAGTGCTTCAACACAAATTGGGGGTGGGGGGACACATTTCAGCCCATAACATTGAAGTTTATATTTATTGTGTATGTATTCATATATATATATATATATATATATATATATATATGCTTTTTATTTTTTTAATATATTTTTATTGATTTCAGAGAGGAAGCGAGAGAGAGAAACATCGATGATGAGAATCATGGATCGGCTGCTTCCTGCACGCCCCCCACTGGGGACGGAGCCCACAACCCAGACATGTGCCCTGACCAGGAATCAAACCGTGACCTCCTGGTTCATGGGTCAACGCTCCACCACCAAGTCATGCCGGCCTGGCTGTATATGCTTTTTTAAAAAAACAAACATCCGGCAATAGTGCAAAATAAACTGGTTGGCTGGGGGCAGTGTGCAGAAGTGGAGAGAGAGAATGGAGGGAGCCTGAAGTGGGGGAGCGGGGGGTGGGCAGGGCTGTAACAGAGCACGTGCAGCCGCAGAGAGGACAGAAGGTGTAGCAATTAAGTGCTGGCTGGGTCGGTGCGATGGATCTGTACCTGGGAGCTCAGGAGAGAGACCGGTGGAGAGGTGCACCTGGCAGGGAGGGGAGGTTTGGGATAGGAGCGTCGAGCAAGATCTGCACAGAGTGACGACAGGCGCGCAGCAGCGTGCAGGCCTCCGTGGTAAGGTCGGGACATGCTGCATCGCCATATGAAGGCTTTGCCCTGGAATCGTAGTGGACCCTGAAGAAACCCCGGGGTCACGCTGAGAGCCCCACCCTTGTTGCTGTTGTTGTTGCTGTTGTTAATCCTCACGAGAGGGTACTTTTTTCATTGATTTTTAGAGAGAGTAGAAGGGAAGGAGGGAGGGAAGGAAGCGGGGAGAGAGAGAGAGAGAGAGAGAGAGAGAGATTGGTTGTCTCCCCCACAAGCTGGACCAGGGCAGGGATTGAACCTGCAACCCAGGTACGTGCCCTTGACCAGGAATCAAACCTGAGACCCTTGGGTTCGCGGGCCGACTCTCAGCCAGCTGGCTTTTTGCATTTTTGTCCTGTTGGGATGGCGAGCCGACCTCTGTTCGCCTCAGTGCCCGCTGGCCACTCACCGCCAGCGGAGGATGAAGGAGGGGCGCAGCCTCTGAGCAAGGCACAGGAGACCTGCCATCCCCCAGCCTGTGTGTGTGTGTGTGTGTGTGTGTGTGTGTGTGTCTCAACCGCACTGATTTACAAAGAATTTTCAGACACACTCGAATGACAATCTGGAAAAGACACAATGCCAATGTGGAGACGCCAAACATAAAAATACCAGCACATGCGAAAACAAAACCCAATTCACTCGCACAGATTACGACTGGGAAACCCCAGCCCTGGGGACGGGCAGATTTGGGCAGAGAAAAGGAGATGATGTTTCCTGGGAAGACATACAATAACCGTTCTCTTCGCATCAAGCAAGTGACGGGAGATGGTCTCTGCTCCGTAGATACACGCCCTGCACGTTTGCGGGATAATGCTAACAGGAAATCGATGGCCTCTTTTCCGTGTGAAAAGACAGTATCTCGCTGGAACCCCTGCCCAGCTCACTGGGTGACAGATCTCAAAAACGTGCCACTCACCATTGATCATGGTCCTGGGACAGTCAGTAGCCTTTAAATCAGATCTTTGTTTACTTTTATTTTATCCTCATTATTTACCTACCTATCTATCTATCTATCTATCTATCTATCTATCTATCTAGGAATAATCACATTCAAAGTGTCACCCTTCTCTACAGCCTGAAGACCTTCAGCTAACACTCCGTGACTGGTGTCTCCACCTGAGCCACACGCGGTCCAGCGGCCCCTCCCACCCACATCCACGCTGGGAGGCCAGCCGGCTCCTTAGCCACCGGAAGCTTCCTGGGGCAGCTGACAGGCTCAGCGGGATGGATGGCAGCGCCTGGCTTTTGCCTCCATTGATCTGAAATAGGACCAAAGTTAATATTCGCAAGCACCCCTCTGCGCTGGCGTCATTTCCCCGTGAAAGGCTTCGGCGACCGGTGGCTTTGAACATCTATTATACTAGTGGCCTTGGCTGACTGCCGCTCACGTTTTTCATGATGCTGAATGACTAAATACGCTTGTCTGTCCTCCCATATGGGCATCTAACCACCGTCCTACTGAAGTCTCCCATTGTTTTCCGATAAACTAACTAAATGATCACAGGGCATAGACCCTGACGGTACCAAGTTTGGATTTAGCGCCACCTCCTGGGGCCGCCCTAGCAACGCGCCCAAAACGGGGTGGTTTCAGACAGCAGGAATGTGTTCTCTCACAGTCTGGAGGCCAGAGCTTCGAAGTCCAGGTGTCAGCAGGGCCAGGCGCCCTGAGGACTCGGCTCTACAGGGGGACCCTTCCTGCCTCTCCAGCTACGGTGGCTGCCAGCAACCCTTGGCTTGCGGCTGCATCTCTCCAGTCACAGGACTCACTTCTCCCTGTGCCTTCACATGGCTTTCCCCCGTGCAGGTCTGTGTCCAGATCTCCTCTTTTTATAAGGACGCCGTCACCTTGGACGAGGGCTAGGGCCCCCCTAATGACCTCATTTTGACGGGATTACCTCTGTAAAGACCCTAGTTTTGTTGTTGTTGTTAATCCTCACAAGGACATTTTTCCATGGATTTTTAGAGAGAGTGGAGGGGTGTGGGGGAGACAGAGAGAGAGAAACACCCATGTGAGAGAGACACATCTATTGGTTTCGTCCTGCACACACACTCACCGAGGAGCCTGCAACCAAGGTACATGCTCTTGACCGAAACCAACCCACAACCCTTCAGTCCACTGAGCCAAACTGGCTAGGCAACGACCCCATTTTCAAATAAGGTCACGTTTCGAGGGATTGGGGATTGGGACTTCAACATACCTTTTTTCGAAAGACAGATTTCAACCTAAGACAGCCCTCCAGGAACCTGGAGGACTAGGAAAACGCTTTGCTGCGGGGAGCTCTCCTGTGCATTGTAGGATGGATAACAAGATCTCTGGCCTCCACCCACCAGAGATGCCAGTGCGTGCCTCCTCCCTCTTGTCACATCCAAAAATGCCTCCAGGTATTGCCAGAGGCCGCCTGCGGGGCACTATTGCCCCCCCCCCCACCCCATTGAGCACCGCTGGCTTAAAGGAAAAGTAGGCCCGGCTTCCAAAGGCGCTTCGAGGACTGACCACATGCAAAGAGGCAGGGCGGTTAGACATCAATCGAAGGGTCCCCGAAAGGGGTGGGTCCCCAGCAGCTCCCTCAGTGCCGGGAGGCCCTCATTCATTTCACTAATAGTGACTGAGTGCCAACAATACGTGGGGTGCTGATCCGGGGATTGTGGGAAAAGCAGAAAACAAAAGAGGTTTTGAAGGCCCGGCCTTAAACATCACACACTTGGGCCCTGGCCAGGTAGCTCGGTCAGTAAGAGTGTCATCCCAATCCCCCGAGGTTGGGGGTTCGATCCCCGGTCAGGGCACATACAAGAATCAACCAAAGCATGTATAAATAAGTGGAACAACAATCGGTGTTTTCCTTTCTTTCTCTCTCTCTCCCTTCCTTTCTCTCTCTAAAATCAATCAATTTTTTAAAAAAACATCATGCATTAGGAGATAGCCAATCAATGATTCTCTCTCCTCATTGATGTTTCTATCTCTCTCCCTTCCTCTCTCTGAAATCAATAAAAATATATTTTAAAAAATAAATAAAAATAGCCCTGACTGGTTTGGCTCAGTGGATAGAGCGTCGGCCTGTGGACTCAAGAGTCCCAGGTTCGATTCCGGTCAAGGGCATGTACCTTGGTTGCGGGCACATCCCCAGTAGGGAGTGTGCAAGGAGGCAGCTGATCGATGTTTCTCTCTCATCAATGTTTCTAATTCTCTCTCCCTCTCCCTTCCTCTCTGTAAAAAATCAATAAAATATATTTTTAAAATAAATAAATAAATAAAAATAAAAACATCATGCATTCTGTGCAGAAGACTGAGAGTAAAATAGATTGTACACTAGATGGTAATACGTGTGAATGCAGAAAACCTAAACAAGCAAGGGTAGGAAGTGTTGAAGGTGCTGAGATTTTCCACGGAGTGGCCGGTGGAGGGCTCACTGAGCTATGGGTGCACACCTAAGAAGTGGGGGGAGCCGTGCAGATTGGGTGGGGGGAGAGCATTGCAGGCAGAGGGCACGGCAAGAACATGGCCCTGAGGTCGGAACATCGCTGGGGTGTCTGAGGAACAGAGGAGGCCTATGCGGTGGGAGCAGAGCAGCAGCAGGGAGCAGGTGGGACATGACGTCAGCGGGGGACCAGGTGAGGGTGGGGCAGGGCTTGCGGGCCATGGTACAGACAGGTGCCACTCTGAAGGATTCGAGAAGCCAGTGGAGGGGTGTGCTGAGGGCAGGTCGGAGGGCCACCTGCCGGGTGGTGTGTGATGTGGGAGATGCTCACTGCAGGTACTTGAAGGCAGAGCTGAGAAGATCTACTGATGTGCTGGGTGTGGACCAGGAGAGGAGAGGGGCTCTTTGGCTCCAGCAAGTGGAAAACTAGCGTGGGTATTCATCGAGATAGGAGTTGGCAGAAGGAGCACATTGGGAGGGAATGGCAGAAGGTGTTGTGTGTGTGTTATATTTTTTTCTTTAGAGAGAGAGAAAGGGAGAGGGAGAGAGAGAGAGAGAGAGAAACATCAATGATCCACTGCCCCCTGCATGCCCCTGGTGGTGGTGTTTTTATTGTGGTAAAACATATATAATGAAGCTGACCATTTTTTTAAAAATATATTTTATTGATTTTTTACAGAGAGGAAGGGAGAGGGATAGAGAGTTAGAAACATTGGTGGGAGAGAAACATCAATCAGCTGCCTCCTGCACACCTCCTACTGGGGATGTGCCCGCAGCCAAGGTACATGCCCTTGACCGGAATCGAACCTGGGACCCTTCAGTCCGCAGGCTGACGCTCTATCCACTGAGCCAAACCAGTCAGGGCCGAAGCTGACCATTTTAACCTGCACTGCCCTGTGGCATTTAATACGTTCACCCTGTAGTGCAACCATCGCCACCACCTATTCCCGGGACGTTTACAGCTTCCCCAGCGACACACTGTCCTGCTTATGTGTGGCACCACCCCCTGGCATCACCACTCACTTTGTGACCTCCGTCTCCAGGAACCCACAGAAGTGGAATCACACGGCATTTGTCCTTTGGTGACTGGCTTGTTTCACTGAGCACCATGGCCTCCAGTTCATCCCCGTTGCCCCAGGTCAAAAGCACCTCCCTTTTTCAGACCAAGCGCATTGCATTACACGAATATACCACGTTTGTGTATCGGTTCATCCACTGGTGGAAACGGGTTGCCCCCATCTTTGGGCTGTTATGAATCATGCTGCTATGAGCATGGCTGTACAGATATATCTGTTTGAGCGCCTGCTCTCAGTTTCTCGGACATACATCTGGGAGTGGAATTGCTAGGTCACATGATATTTCTGCTTATGTTTTTGAAGACCTGCCCTTCCATTTTCCACAGTGGCTGCACCATTAGACAGTCCCATCGGCAATGCACAAGGGGTCCGATTTCTCCACATCCTTGCCCACATTTACTTCCTGTTTATTTCATAACTAGTAGCCCGGTGCACAAATTCGTGCACTTTGAAAGGAAATTAATTAGAAGAACTATTTTAGTATCGGTATTGGCCCTTTCTCTATAATAGACGTGTCAACCAAATTCACGATCGACAATGACAGATAGAAACACACACGTGCGATTGGTGCCAGCGAGAGCTTTATATGTATCCTGCAAGCACAAATCAACTTAGCCCTTTATAGATATAGAATAAATTTGCTTAATTAGACCTGCTTTCTGATGTAGCTAAACTTTTTCCAGCCCAGTGAAGCACCCCAACTTCTCTTCCAGGTAATTGTCAGCAACACAGCAGTAAATATCAACACGAAGCACATTATTATTGTAGATCACGCAGGGAGAACAAAGGGTAACATGTTTAACTGCAGCAGTGTTTGACTATATTCCGCGCAGTGAGAAAACCTGAAGTCCTTTTCAAGGTCCACCATTTCTTACTTCTTTTCAGTCGGGTCAAGTTTCTAAACTTTCTAAATCTCCGTTTTCTGGCTAATGAAAAGAAAATAGGATTCCACCGAGTCTCCTATCTACCTACTCCAGGACTTCTGTGAGGATCAAATGAGATGAGGCACGGGAAAACGCTTCACAGACATTTGGTTAAAATGTAAAATGTTTCCACCTGGCTATAAAGCAAGTCGTGTTCCTGGGCTGAAGAAACTGTAAGGAGGCTAGTCGCTAGGGAGAGGAAGCCTGGCGTTGCTATGTGACGTCATTACCCGGACAGTCAGACACTTTGCATATTAGCCTTTTACTATCTAATAAAAGAGTAATACGCAAATTGACCATCACTCCAACACACAAGATGGCTGCCCCCATGTGGTCAAAGATGGGCCCCCCCATGTGGACACAAGATGGCTGCCACAAGATGGCCAGCAGGGGAGAGCAGTTGGGAGGGACCAGGCCTGCAAGGGAGGGCAGTTGGGGGCGATCAAGCCTGCAGGGGAGGGCAGTTAGGGTTGACCAGGCCTGCAGGGGAGGGCAGTTGGGGGAGACCAGACCTGCAGGGGAGGGCAGTTGTGGGGGACCAGGCCTGCAGGGGAGGGCAGTTAGGGGTGACCAGGCCTTCAGGGGAGGGCAGTTGGGGGCAATTGGGCCAGCCGGGAAGCAGTTAGGCGTCGATCAGGCTGGCAGGGGAGTGATTAGGGGGTGATCAGGCTGGCAGGCAGAAGCGGTTAGGGGCAATCAGGCCGAGGCAGGCGAGCAGTTGGGAGGCAGCAGTCCTGGATTGTGAGAGGGATGTCTGACCGCCTATTTAGGCCTGATCCCAGTGGGATTGGGCCTAAACGGGCAGTCAGACATCCCTCAAGGGGTCCCAGATTGGAGAGGGTGAGGGCTGGGCTGAGGGACACACACCCCTGTGCACGAATTTTGTGCACCAGGCCTCTAGTATATATATAGATAGGTAGATAGATAGATAGATAGATAGATATAGATATATAGATATATAGATATAGATAGATAGCCATTATAATGCATTTAAGGTGGAATCTTATTGTGATCAGAAGGTTAGTTTAAGTTTTTTTGTTTTTTTTAATATATCTTTATTGATTTCAGAGAGGAAGGGAGAGGTAGAGAGAGATAGAAACATCAATGCTGAGAGAGAATCAATGATCAGCTGCCTTCTGCACGCCCAGTACTGGGGATTGAGCCCGCAACCTGGGCATGTGCCCTTGACCATAACTGAACCTAGGACCCTTCAGTCTGCAGGCCGACACTTTATCCACTTAGCCAAACCGGCTAGGGCAGAGGTTAGCTTTGAATATGTTAAGTTTGAAGTGCCTGTGACACGTTTGATTAAGATATCAAGTGGACAATTGGATATATGGGCCCAATTTTAAGGGAGAGATGGGGGAGGTTATGCAAATGTGCAAGTCAGGGCCGGTTGACGATATTTCTTTTCTTTTTTTTTTAAATATATTTTATTGATTTTTTACAGAGAGGAAGGAAGAGTGATAGATAGATAGTCAGAAACATCGATGAGAGAGAAACATCGACCAGCTGCCTCCTGCACACCTCCCACTGGGGATGTGCCCGCAACCAAGTTACATGCCCTTGACCGGAATCGAACCCGGGACCCCTCAGTCCACAGGCTGACGCTCTATCCACTGAGCCAAACCGGTTTTGGCCGGTTGACGATATTTCAAGCCGCCAGACTGGCTGAAATCATCTAGGTCTGTGCTGTCCAGTGTGGCCACTAGTCACACGTGGCCTTGGAATTTACATTCATTCAAGTTAAATTTAAATGTTATCTCCTTGCTTGGCCCGTTTGACTCAGTGAGCATCGACCTAGGAACCAGGTTCAATTCCTGGTCAGGGAACATGCCCGAGTTACGGGCTTGATTCCCAGTAGGGGGTGTGCAGAAGGCAGTTGATCAATGATTCTCTCTCATCATTCATGTTTCTATTCTCTCACCCTCTCCTTTCCTTTCTGAAATCAATAAAATATAAAAAAGATAATAAAATAAATTTGACCTCCTTGGACACTAGCCACCTTTCAGGTGCTTGGTGGTCACACTTGACGGGTGGCTATTGCACTGGGCAGCAGAGATGTGGAGTATGTCCATCATCACAGTCTCTCATCGGACAGCCCTGGACGAGGGCGGGCGTGAGATGTAAAGAGGAGAGAGCCAAGCACTGGGCCCCAGGGCCCTTCAACTCTAAGATCTATGGTGGCGCTGGGTGCAGGTTGGCCTAAGGCTGGGTGCAGGTTGGCCTAAGGCCGGGGTTACCAGATGTCCCTCTTCCAGGGATACTACAGACTGTGCCTATGTTGTTGGTATGATGAATAGTGGTTCCTTTTACTCCAAAAAGGGCTCCAGTTTGGGTGACAATATGGTCGTCCCAGGTAAGAAGTACCAGTTGGCGTCTGCTGTGGAGCAAGAGCGTGGAGTTTCAGTGACCGGGGCCCCGGCGAGGTGCATTAGAGGACTGGGTACAGCCGCTTCTCCCTGTGACTGAAGCATCTCGGAGAAGACTGTGCACGCGGGAGGCCCTGCCTGTGGTGCGGGCAGGAAGCAGGAGTCCACTCCCAGCCCTGTCCCCAGGGTCTGGAGGACAAGCGTCCAGCCTCGGGTCCGAGTCATTCCCCGGTTCTGAGGCACTACAGGAAGGGGGGTTCCGAGTGATAAAGTCTTTGCTGTGATATCTCCTGCGAGAATTTCCAGCTCACCCACAGCCGATGCTGGAGGGACCATCTGCTTATTTACAACAAATCTCGCTTCACCTGTTGGCATTTTCACACACGTGCCAACACCAAGAATAGAGAGCCGGGGAGGAAGGGGCTGGAGATCCCAGGTCTCCCACGACTCTCCCTCCCCACCAGCTGGGGGGGCTGCAAGGTGGCAGGAGCCCAGGAAGTTATGGGAACACACTCCCGATCCCCGTGACACCTCCAGAAGGAACGAAGCTCCAGGCAAAACAATGGCCCTTGTCTGATTCCGAAGTTGACGTGCACATTGGCACCATTGTATGGCAACCTTTCATTGCCATGGAAACCATCCATGATGCCACAAAGGAGGATTCTGACCAGAGTGGGAAAGGAGGCGGAGCAAGGAAACTCGAGTTCCGGGTGGAGGGAGGGGCAGGGGGAACCCGGGAGCTGTACCCAGAGCTGCTGCTAGGAAGCGGGGTGCTCTCGGGAGACCGGCGGGAGCTGGGGGAGCTGGCGGAGCCCACGCGGAGCCCGGAGTAGGTCCCGAAGCTCTGCCTGGCTGGGGGGCCCATCCCAAAGTGCTCCACTGACCTGGTGTGTTCTCTTAAGAAAGAAGAGCGCTTGCCCGTCACCTGCTGCGCCTCAGGCTCAGACGGACGTGGGCTGGGCCGCAGGACTGCCCGCGGCCTCCGCCTCCCCTGGCAGCCATTGCACAAGCTGGGGCGGGGCACGCTTAAAAGACAGGAGTCGCCAAAACCGGTGTGGCTCAGTGGATAGAGCGTCGGCCTGCGGACTGAAGGGTTCCGGGTTCGATTCCGGTCAAGGGCATGTACCTTGGTTGCGGGCACATCCCCAGTGGGAGGTGTGCAGGAGGCAGCTGATCGATGTTTCTCTCTCATCGATGTTTCTAGCTCTCTATCCCTCTCCCTTCCTCTCTGTAAAATATCAATAAAATATATTTAAAAAAAAAAAAAAAAAGACAGGAGTCTGTGGCCCGAGCCAGTTCGGCTCAGTGGATAGAGCATCGACCCAAGAACAGAAGGGTCCCCGTTTGATTGCGGTCAAGGGCGCGTGCCTCAATCCCCGGCCCTGGTTGGGGAGCATGCGCAAAGCCCTCAGCTGGCATGTGTCTCTCACATTGAGGCTTCTTTCTCTGTGTCTCCTCATCCTTCCCTCTCTCTCCATCAATGGGAAGCCCTGGCCGGTGTGGCTCAGTGGATAGAGCGTCGGCCTGAGGACCAAAGGGTCCCGGGTTGGATTCCGGTCAAGGGCACACATCTCACTTACAGGCTCCTCCCCGGCCCAGGCCCTGGTCAGGGCGCATGCAGGAGGCAACCCATCGATGTGCTTCTCTCATGTAGATGTTTCTCTCTGTCTTTCCTGCTCTCTTCCATTCTCCCTAAAAATCAATGGGAAATGTCCTAACCGGTGTGGCTCTGTGGATAGAGCGTCGGCCTGCGGACTGAAGGGTCCCGGGTTCGATTCCGGTCAAGGGCATGTACCTTGGTTGCGGGCACATCCCCAGTGGGAGGTGTGCAGGAGGCAGCTGATGGATGTTTCTCTCTCATCGATGTTTCTAGCTCTCTATCCCTCTCCCTTCCTCTCTGTAAAAAATCAATAAAATATATTTTAAAAAATAATAATAAAAAATAAAAATCAATGGGAAGATATCCTTGGGTGAGGATTACCAACACAAAACAGGAATTTATCCCCCGCGGTCCTGGAGGCCAGAAGCCTGAAGTCCGGGTGTCGGGGAGCCACGCCCCCTCGGAAGACTCGGGGAGAGCCTTTCTTGCCTCTGCCACCTCCAGGGCACCTGCGCCCCTTGGCTTGCGGCTGCATCACTCGACCCAGGGGTGGGCAAACTTTTTGACTCGAGGGCCACCATGGGTTCTTAAACTGGACCGGAGGGCCGGAACAAAAGCATGGATGGAGTGTTTGTGTGAACTAATATAAATTCAAAGTAAAGGAGCGGAGGGGAGAGCAAGAGAACCGGATAGAACAGCCGGATCCGGCCCGCGGGCCGTAGTTTGCCCACGGCTCTAGCCTCTGCCTCCATCGCGCATGGCCTCCTTCCCTGGTGTCTGTCTCAAGTGTCCCTCGCCTCCTTTTCCCAAGGACCCTGTGGTGGGAGGTGGGCCCACCCTAAATGCAGGGTGATCTCATCGTGGGAGCCTTGACATCTGCAAAGACCTTTCCCCACATAAGGTCACGGTCACAGGCTCCAGGGATTTCGATGTGGACGTCTCTTTTGGGGGGACACCATTCCACTCCTTCGGCTCACGGGGCAGGCCTGTGGGCCTTAGGCTTCGGAGACGCCAGCCCAGCCTCTATCACCCTGAGCCCCGGGCACAGCAGAGCCCCTGACGTTACCATGGTGACTCTAAAGCTGAAACTTTTGTCCCTTTGTATTGTTTGCAAGGGACTCATGCCTCTGACATCACACGACTCCAAGGCGGGGGGAGGCTGTTTCTGGAGGAAACTCGTGGCTCAGAACCTTCCTGTCTTTCCTCAAACGATCGGAGTCTGTGACATTCTCGGGATTTTCCCCAAAGAGCCATTGTCCTCGGCTTAGCAACAGCCTTAAACTTGAACCGCAGTCTGACCCGTTCGGGAGGCACACCGAAGGGTGTGTAGGGGAAAGATGCTTCTCACACTCCCCACCTTCAGCGCCAGCTCCAAAGAGTCCTGGGAACCTGGAGCCCAGAGGTGCTGGCAGTCCCACGGCCAGACAGGGACAGGGTCAGGGATGGGGACGGGGCAGGACAGGGACTGGGATGGGGACAGGACAGGGACAGGACAGGGACAGGGACAGGGACAGGACAGTGACAGGGACAGGGACAGGGATGGGGACGGGGACAGGGATGGGGACGGGGATGGGGATGGGGACAGGACAAGGACAGGGATGGGGACAGGATGGGTCAGGACGGGGACAGGACAGGGACAGGGATAGAGACAGGACAGGGACAGGACAGGGACAGGGATGGGGACAGGACGGGGACAGGACAGGGATAGGGACAGAGACAGGACAGGACAGGGACAGGGACGGGGACAGGACAGAGTCAGGGACAGGACAGGGACAGGACAGAGACAGGGACAGGACAGGGACAGGGATAGGACAGGGACAGGGACAGGGACAGGACAGGGATGGGGACGGGGATGGGGGCAGGGACAGGGACAGGGACAGGGACAGGGACGGGACAGGGACGGGGATGGGGACAGGACAGGGACAGGACATGGACAGGGACAGGACAGGGACAGGACATGGACAGGGACAGGACAAGAACGGGGATGGGGACGGGGACGGGGGCAGGGACAGGGACAGCACAGGGACAGTCTCTGCAGGAAGAGCGGGTCAGGGTCTCGTGGCTGAGCCGGGCACCCAGGAGTTAGGTGCGGGGGAAGGGCCAGACGTGGGTGGGAACCTGCTCCTCCAGGGAACTTAACCCCCTCGGAGCAGATGTTTGCTCACCCTTCCCAGGATGTTCACGCACGCACACGTGGAAAAGTGAAGATTTGGGCCTGGCCAGCGTGGCTCAGTGGTTGAGCATTGACCTATGAACCAGGAGGTGATGGTTCGATTCCCGGTCATGCCCAGGTTGCAGCTCCATCCCCAGTGCGGGGGGCATATAGGAGGCAGCCGATCAATGATTCTCTCATCACTGATGTTTCTATCTCTCTCTCCTTCTCCCCTTCCTCTTTGAAATCGATAAAAATATATTTGAAAATGAATGAATGAATGAATGAATGAATAAAAGTGAAGCCTGGGTACCTTGGTCAGAGGTGCAGCCTCCTGGAGAGAATTTTGGCTGCGAGTTCTGTGGATAATTTCCTTCTCCGTGACGTACAGACGGTGTGACCGGCCTCATTTAATACATCCATCCCCTTCGGGCTCAGCGTCCTGCCGTTGGGGGCCTGGGGAGTCTGAACACGTGGCCCCACATTGCAGCCACGGCTCCAAGCGAGAGCCTACCAAGGAGGGGGGAGAGGGAGCCCCCTCTTAAAGGCAGCTCACCATTAAGGGGCTGCTGCTGCTGCTGCTGTTCTTTTAAAATCCTCACCCGAGGAGGGAGGATATTTTTTCCATGGATTTTTAGAGAGAGTAGAAGGGAGGGGGGAGAGCAAGAGAGAGGAGAGAGAAACATCGATGTGACACAGACACATGGATTGGTTGCCGTCCACACTCGCCCCGACCGGGGGTGGGGATCGGACCTGCAACCCAGGTAGGTGCCCTTGACCTGAATCAAACCCGCCGCCTCCCGGTGCACAGGCCGGCCCTCTAACCACTGAGCCACACCAGCCAGGGCACCGTGCCGTTTTTTTGTTCCCATCAGAGCTGCAAACCAAGATCAGCTGAATAGGGAAAAGTCAGAAATACGAAAGCAAAGCTCAGGGGGTCTTTTAACTTCGCTTCATAGTATCTTTATGGAAGGAGTTATGCATTTGAAAAGAAGAGGACAATTAAATACATCATCCACAAAGTTATAAAAGCCGGCCCCGCTCTGGACAAGCAGGTGGTACAGCTGCCATTAGCCGGGGGCGGGGGTGGGGGGGGCACCTACTGTCTCTGCTCCAAGAACAAGTCTCCGGGGGTGGGACCCAGGTCTGCCCTGTGCTGGTCCAGGGGCCCTGAGCATCATTACAACTACGGGGATAGACTTTCTGTCGTTGTCGGGGCTGGTGAGGGGGCAATAGAACAACGTCCGCCTAAGCCAGTGGTCGCCAAACTGCCGCTCTGTTGACTAATGAGTTTGCCGACCACTGGGATAGGGGCTTAATCACAAGGAACAACCACAGCCTGTAATTATTGGAATCGAGAGTCTAGGTCAGTGGTTGGCAAACTCATTAGTCAACAGAGCGGCAAACCGCGGCTCGCGAGCCACGATTTGCCGACCACTGGCCTAAGCGGTCACTGACAGCATCTTGGCACAGAGCGTCTACGAGAGAACTCTAAAATAAAGCGGGCGCGCCCGGCCAGCGTGGCCCAGTGGTTGAGCATCGACCTGTGAACCAGGAGGTCACGGTTCCATTCCTGGTCAAGGGCACTTGCCCGGGTTGTGGGCTCGATCCCCAGTAGGGGGCGTGAGGAGGAGCCGGTCAGTGATTCTCATCATTAATGTTTCTCTCTCTCCCTCCCCCTTCCTCTCTGAAGTCAATGAAAACATATTAAACCATGGGGTTTGCGAATAGTGTCATCACGTCTAGCCCGAGGGTCTCAAACAGAGCGATTTTGTCCCCCAAGAGTTTGGGGGCGATGTCTGGAGACGTTCTTGTTGTCACAGCTGGTGGGTGGCGGTCCCACACAGGACTCGCCCGGCACCGCATGTTCACCGCACTAAGGCTGAGCACCGGCTCTGGCCTCTCGCAGTGTCTTCAGCTTTACCTGTGCAGAACGGGAGCTGGGCTGGCCGCTGCCTCCCGCGGGCCGAGCCTCCCGCGAGGGCCACCACATGCGGGCGTGCAAGCTGCGGGCCCTCCCCAGGGTGTGCCAGGCGTGGCCCAAGCAGCGGGGACTCTGTGCTGAGTCCTGGACGCTCAGCCCCTGACCCCCGGGCGGCATCTGCTTGTCACTCGGCTTGCTGGGTGACCGTGAGGTCAGGAAACCGTCTCGGGATGCCGAAGCCACACGAAGTCAAGACAAGCAAGTCTTGACTCCAAACATAATTATTTTCTTATTGTTTAATTGTGATGAAATGCACATAACAGAAAAATTAGCATCATAACCATTTCCAAGTGTGTGGTTCAGTAGGGTGAGGTACACTGTTGTGCAACCGATCTTCAGAATCCTTTCCGCCTTCCGAAACTGAAAATACCAATTTTATTTTTTGTTTTGTTAATCTTCACCCAAGGATATTTTTCCATTGATTTTTCAGAAAGAGTGGAAGTGAGGTGGGAGGGAGGGCAGAGAGATAGAAAGAGAGAGAAAGAGAGAGAGAGAGGGAGAGAGAGAGAGGGAGGAAGAGAGAGGGGAAGACAGAGAGAAACATCAATGTGAGATAGACACACCTATCGTTTGCCTCTCACACACCCCAACCAGGGCTAGGGAACCTGCAACCAAGGGACGTGCCCTTGACCAAAATCAAACCCTGGACCCTTCAGTCCTCAGGCTGATGCTCTATCAACCTATGAACCAGGAGGTCACGGTTCAATTCCTGGGCAGGGCACATGCCCAGGTTGTGGGCTCAGAGCCCCAGTGTGGGGTGTGCAGGAGGCAGCTGATCAATGATTCTCTCTCATCATTGATGTTTCTGTCTCTCTCACCCTCTCCCTTCCTCTCTCTGGAATCAATAAAAATATATATGTATTACAAAATTATAAATATATTACATCCTATATAATAAAAGGCTAATATGCAAACCGACTGAACAGCAAAACAACTGGTGACCATGACGCACACTGACCACCAGGGGGCAGATGCTCGACGCAGGAGCTCCCACAGGGGAGCGCCGCTCCGTCAAAAGCTGGGCTCACAGCTGGCGAGTGCAGCGGCGGTAGCAGGAGCCTCTCCTGCCTCCGCTGCAGCGCTAAGAACCTCTCGGGGGGATGTCCAACTGCCGGCTTAGGCCCGCTCCCCACAGGCTGGGCTGAGGGACTCCCCCCCTCCAGTGCACGAATGTCGTGCACCGGGCCTCTGCTAGAAGTACATTAGGCTTTGCTTTACAGCTAAGCCATGCTTTCTGGCTTTACCCAACAAGAAGAAAACTAAAGTGCAAGGCTGTGAGTTAAGGGGGTGAGTTTTGTCAGCTGTTCTGGCAAGAGCAGTCCGTCGGTGTGTGTGTGAACTCACTACTGTGTACTGCTCCTGGTTTTCATGCTTCTTCCCCATCACAGGTGAAGATGTCGGAGGGAAGAAACCAAAAGGGCCAACCTCCGAAGTAACTGTACTCTCAGGCCCGTGTGGATCTAAGTTTGTTTTCCATTTGACTCGCCCACTCTCCAAGGAGCCACCGAACCGCATATCATGGGCCGCAGAGAGGGCAGAGGCAGAGCCTCCGGGAGCCGCTGTTCATTCCCGTTGGTATGAACCCTAGGGGCGGCGTTTGCCGAAGCAGAGGAAGGGTGGCAGAGAACTCCTCTCTCTCCCCAACCACGCGTATGGCCCGATTCATGTCTACAACCCTAAGGAAAAAAGGAACGTCTCAACACTGTCCTTTCTCTCGCCCAGCCGCCCTATAAGAACTTCTTAAAGACCAGCCGACCGTGGAGCCGAATCACTGCTCTTCAAAGGAGAAAAAAGCAAAGCCCATGAAAAAATTGCTGGAAAAGCGGCTGGAACTTGAGGACCTGTGAAAAGCTATTGTGGGGAAGCCTCACACAGCCAAAGAAATAGCTCTTCACTTACACCCGGCCCACAGGCCGCTGCACGGGGGCTCGGCGCTGCTGACTAACCCAGCTCAGGGCACCTCAGCGTCTCCTGCCAGAGACCCTGCCAGAGAGAGCCTCAGAGGTGGGGCAACCGGGAAGGGAGGGGAGGAGGCCCAGATGGCACGCATCTGGCCAAAAATTAGAAGAGCAAGAAATCAACTCCTCAAATCCACAGGCAGGTGTTCGGAGCCTCCCCGGAGGCCTGCTTAGGAAGGACAACAAGGATGGTCTGCACCTGTGGCTACTCAAGGCCCCACAACCGTCCCTGAGAAATCATGGACACTGGGACAGGTCACACAGGTGGCCGGAGCGCGGGAGCCCCGTGGTCCACCCTCTCTTGGATAACTGCATCCTTTCGAAGACATTTAAATTATTTAGATGGTTGTAACCGAGACATCTTTAATAATGCACCAAACAGCAGGCACCAGGTTGAAATCAATTAGACTCCACCGCTAAATTATAAGGTAGAAATTTACAGGAGAGCGGCTCGGGATGGGGCTGGAGGTGCAGACGCCTGCCAAAGACAATTAGATCAGGACCCAGATGGGGCCTGCCTCTTCATTTAAACAGCAGAAACCTGGCCCGACGCTTCCAAATATAGGGCGATAATAAGAAATGAAAATGGGAGGCCCACCCTCTGATCAAGGTTCTGGATGGTCCAGAGAAATGGTGGCAGAACAAATCCCATTTGGAGGTTTCCTGTGCAAAGACAAGACGGCCAGCGGGTGCGGCCCCGGCGGGGCTATTTGGGAAGCGGGTGCGCCCCGCACTGGGAGCCGGCCAGGCAGGCAGGGAGGTGCTGCAGGGGCCTGTCTCCGGGGCGCCCAGAGGGTGACCACCACCTCCTGTGACTGCAAAGTCTCCCTTTCCCGTCCTGGCGCGGCCCGGCTGGGCTCTAGGTGCGCGGGCAGCACGTGGAGGGGCCCCGGGCGCCGCTCCCGCCCTCGGCCGCGCGGGGGCGCAGGGTGCAGGCGCGCTGCTCTCCGGCGCGGGCGGCGGCGACGCGCCTCCGGGCCGCCAGGGGCCGCTGTGGTGCAGCCAGGCCGCCCGCCCTGTGCGCGCCGCCGGCCGCCGGTCCCTCTTGAGCACGGCCTGCCGGTTTGGCGGGGTGAAAGGTTGCGAAGATGGCGACGGCCTTGAGCGAGGAGGAGCTGGACAATGAAGACTATTACTCGTTGCTGAACGTGCGCAGGGAGGTGAGGCCTGCGGCGGGATGCCGTCAGGGCTGAGGCCGGGCCCGGCCGTTCGGGAGGGCCGGGCTGGCGGCGAGTGCCCCGTTCCCGTCGCGGGAGGCCGGGGCCGGCGAGGAGGCCGCGTGACCCCGTCTGACGTGCGCGACCGCCGGCCGATCGGGGGCCCCCACCACCCGGGCCCTCGCGCGGGGGTGTCCCGGCGGCCTGTGCCCTGCTCTCGGCGGCCAGGGCGCCGCGTGCGCTGTCCAGGCGCGGCCGGGGCCCCGCACCCGCGGGAGGGCACAGGGCTCCCGGGGAGGAGACGCAGGGGGAGTCCCAGTCCCCCAGGACCTGGGACCACGCGCGCCTCACATACCCACCCTGGTGGAGGGGCCGTGTCGTGCCATCGCCCCTGGCCGGCAGGATGGGAAACAGAGCCTTGGGTATCAAGGTCAAAGCCACCAGGCGGCCTCCGCAAGGGTCTGTCGGGCCCCTGGAGTGACCCAGGCTCCGGGGCACGCGCCTGGCGCGCTCCTCTCCCCAGAAGCTGGAGGAAGAGCCTCCCGGACCCACAGCCTCAGTTCGGAGGCTGCAGATTGGGAAGCAGCTCTGTGGCCAGGAAGGGAGTGGAGCCCCACGCGCGGCCTCGCGGGCGCGTCGATTCCCACACCAGTGCTTGTGCCCGGTCCCCTCCCAACAACATAGTGAGAGAGTGTCGGGCACGTGGGCAGGGCCCAGTAGGTGTCCTTGTTGCCTCGTGCCTTCGAGACGGGCGTGAAGGGCAGGAAGGCTTCCAAGGTCAGGGCAGAAGGTGGGGCATTTGTCTCTAAGCTGCGGGGTCCCGTCTTCCCAGCCCCGCCGGAGGACCCCTGCTGCCATCTCAGGGTTTCGAGTGATCGGAACTAGCAGGTTTGGCTGTTCAGGGCCGAGCTGGTCTGCGTGGTGCCCAACAGCTCACGTGTCGTCCCCCCCAGTGCCCACTTCGTGCAGGGCCACCCTGCTGAACGAACACATTACCTCCCGTGATTCTCGCGTGAGCCCTTGAGGTCGGTGTCGTGATATCCTTGGCTCATGGCGGGGAAAATTGAGGCAGAGCGAGAGGAAGTCACCGGCCCACAGGCACACCTCTGGGAAGTGCAGGAGCCCGAGTTCAGCCCTGGGTTGTCACCCTCGCTTCCCGGCCCTCAGACCACAGAGCTGCCGGCTCTGGGACTGTGTTCTGGGGAACCCCGCGTGAAAACCCCTCAAACGTTAGGTACTTTGAAAACCCAGTGAGATATTTTTGGGAATTAGAAGTCATGTTAGGCTGTCATAGAGCTTTGTGTAACTTAACAACAGCGAGCGAGGCTTTGGGTAAATCACTTTGGCCTTTGGTTTCTTCCCGCCCGCCCCCCTCCCCCCCCAATCCTCACCCAAGGACATGCTCATTGATTTGAAAGAGGGACATGGATGTGAGCATCTGCTGTCTCCCATATTGGCTCCAACCGGGGACTAAACCGTAACCTGGGTATGTGCCCTGACCAGGAATCGAACCCACGACCTTTCAGTGTTCAGGACGACCCTCCTGAACGGAGCCACAAGGACAGGGCTCTTGCCCTTTTAATGAAGCTGTCTGGCTAGTTATTCTTCAAGCTTTCTGCAGTTCTTAAAAGCAAAGCAGGTGATGAAACTAGCTTTTCTGAAGTCAGCCTTCCTTATCCCTTTATAGTTAGTCTGGGTTATCAGTAATTTAGCTGCCACTGACCTGTTTACCAGACTTACAGAATACTAGCTGCAAATCATCAGAAATGGCTATACTAATAGGCTTAGCCAGACTCCTAGGTAAACATTTGTCAAAAGTATATCTTGAAACTGTTGGAATCTGAGGACCTGTCATTGTTCCTGGACTGAAGGGCGGGAGCCAAACAGATACTTCTTTTAGAAAGTTTTACTGCTACCACCCTAACGGGTGTGGCTCAGTGGATAGAGCATGGGCCTGAGACTGAAGGGTCTCAGGTCCGATGCCTGTCAAGGGCATGTACCTCAGTTGCAGGTTGGATCCCTGGCCCTAGAGGCAACCCATCGATGTTTCTCTCTCTTGGTCTCACCCCCTCCCTTCTACTCTCTAAAAATCAATGGAAAAATATCCTCAAATGAGGATTAGCAAAAATCAAATAAAATCCCCAAATATTTTTTTTAGAAAGTTGACTACTACCAATGAGTGAAGGCTCTTCCCACATTTATGACTATAAGCGAAATCCCTGTGGAACATGTCCTTTCGCTGACGTCATTTTGTGTGGCCTTTGTCAACAAACTCCATGTTGAAGGTGTGCCGCCGACTTTATCTCCTGAGTCTGTAAGATAAGCTCTGAAGGGGGGTCTCTGGACTTGACATTTACTAGGACCTTTTTGTGAAATCAGAAGGCAACCTGAAGGTAAAACAACGTTTCGTTGGAGAGTGAGAGAAAAAATAGAAGTCATCTTATTTCTTACATGTGTGGCTGGAAGTGGACAGTAACACCCGTTTTTTGTTGTTTTTTTTTTTTTTATATATTTTATTGATTTTTTACAGAGAGAAAGGGAGAGGGATAGAGAGTTAGAAACATCTATGAGAGAGAAACATCGATCAGCTGCCTCCTGCACACCCCCCACTGAGGATGTATCCACAACCAAGGTACATGCCCTTGACCGAAATTGAACCTGGGACCCTTCAGTCCGCAGGCCGACGCTCTATCCACTGAGCCAACCGGTCAGGGCAGTGACACCCGTTTTGTTTGCTGCTAGCTTCTGATGCCACGTAGCGTAACTGGAGGAGGTGAGAGCATTCCCACCAGGACATCGCAGGGCCTTCACTCAGTGTTCCGGAAGTTCAGAGACTTCTCCCTGGGAGTCTCAAATGGAAGCAACCTGGAAATTCTGGTTAGAAATGTAAAAATTAGAAAAATAAATAGATAAATAAAGAGACAAATAAATCAACAAATAAAAATGTGAAAGTTAGAATCAGAATACATAGTTACAATTGGAGTAATTAGAAATGTCAAAAATCAGCTTAAGAATCTTCCTTCCGCCTGGCCAGGTAGCTCCGTTGCTTTGGAGCATCATCCCTGTATGTCAAGGTTGCAGGTTTGATCCCCCATCAGCACACATACAAGGGACACCCAATGAATGAATGCGTGGATAAGTGGAACAACAAGTCAGTGTTTCTCTCTCTCTCTCTCTCCCCCCTCCCTTCCTCCCTCCCTCTCTCTAAAATCAATGAATGAAAACAAATTTTTTAAAGGAAGAAGAGCCTGGCTGATGTGGCTCAGTGGTTGAGCATCAACCCAGGAAACCAAGAGAGATCACTGGTTCAGTTTCCAGTCAGGGCACATGTCCGAATTGCAGGCTTGATGTTTCTATCTCTGTCCCTCTCCCTTCTTCTCTAAAAACCAGTAAAAACACATTTTAAAGAAAAAGGTTCCCTTAAAAAAAAAAAAAAAAAAGAATCACCCCCGCTTTTAAACTTTAGAATATCCCCTCAGTTATGGTCCAGAGAGTGAAGCAGGCAGCTAGTCAGGTTCTGCCATAAAAAAGACACGTGTGATTGTGAATGACCCTTTCTCTGGTGTTCTGGATCTCTTGTTTACAGAGTGGCCATTGCCTGTCGCACGCTGAGGGAAAGGAATAATTTATCATTACCTGGGTACACCAAAACCAGGTCAGCGTCTCTGCCTCACTGTAGTCAGAGGCATCATGACGGCCTAAAATCTAACTGATCTGAGATTTCTGAGACGATTTTCCAAAATTTATTTGGAGAAAAGATTCCTGAATAATAAATCGGAGTAAAATTACTTTGATCTTTGTACTTTTTTTTAGACATTTTAATTGATACATTTTAAACCTAATTTATTTCTGAATAATGGATAATTTCTACTTATCAATGTTGAATTACCTTCGAAAGCGTTTCATTTTTACACATCACTCAGCAATGTTCATATCCAGTTTTAAGATCTTGGTCCCAGTCAATTTAGCTTTAAAGGAGCCAATCCCTTTTCAAGTTTTAAACAAACAAAAAAAACAACACAGTTAAATAAACTTTAAAAGGTTTTCTTTCTTGAGATCAGCATTCTGGGATCTTCATCCTTCCACAACAGTGATGACACGAGAATCATGACCTACCAATAAAACGTTTCCCCAAAGTTCCTGCATTCTCCTTCCCTGGTAGAGGGCACGCTGTTCTTCCCACGGTTGTTGGTTGTCTGGTTTCTCAAGTTCAGCCCACACCAGGGAGTGGGCTCAACATCTGAGTTTGAATTGTAGATGGGAGGAAAGCCATTTCTCACAAAGGCACCCACGCCCCCAGCCAGCACGGGCTGGCCAGCTGCAGAAATTGAGCACAAAGGGCTCAGCTAAGTCCTGTGCCCACACAGGTCCCGCTAAAGCAGTGAGGTGCTGTGTGTTCATTCGTTCATGGCTTACCTAACCTCACGCTGGGTCTGCGTGAGCCATTTAAAGATGGGTCTGGCCCTAGCCGGTTTGGCTCAGTGGATAGAGTGTCGGCCTGGGGACTGAAGGGTCCCGGGTTCGATTCCGGTCAAGGGCATGTACCTTGGTTGCGGGCACATCCCCAGTAGGGAGTGTGCAGGAGGCAGCTGATCGATGTTTCTCTCTCATCAATGTCTCTAACTCTCTATCCCTCTCCCTTCCTCTCTGTAAAAAATCAATAAAATATATTTAAAAAAAAAAAAAAAAAAAAAGATGGGTCTGAGAAGGTCATTCCTTGGGGAGTTTCCCATCCACAGTACGTTCAGAAGTTCCGCGGTTACAGCAGGGAGCCTGGTTACGCTGCGTTGGGCAGGTAGTGGTAAGCGAGCCCTGGTTGTCTGAACACCTAACACGCAGATGATCACATTCCTAAGGCATCGTATAGAAAAGGGGCTGAGGAGCCCTGGCCCGTTTGGCTCAGTGGATAGAGTGTTGGCCTGTGGACCGAAGGGTCCCGGGTTTGATTCCGGATGTGCGGGAGGCAGCCAATCGATGTGTTTCTCTCCGTCTTTCCCTCTTCCACTCTCTCTAAAAATCAATGGGTAAATATCCTTGGGTGAGGGTTAAAAAAAAAGAGGCCTAGGAGCAGGAGTTGTAGCCCACGATGCCACTCGGGTGACCTTGACCAAGTCCTCGCAAAGTCTCCACTTAATGACAGCTGTCCTTCTTAGAGCTATTGCGAGTATTCGGGGCTCTGCTGCGAGGCCTGCGCGAATCCCGCCTTCACCGTTCCGGGAGTTTCGTGCCCCTGCTCGGTTAACCTTCTTGCCTTTTCTTTGACATTGAAGTGTTAGTTAGCATCTAACCAAGTATTAATAAGCACTTACTGTGTGTTGGATGTTGGGAGCATTGCAGTGGAGTAAGGAAATGTACACAGTGCCTGACGGAAGCGGATATTCAGATGAGATTTCCTGTTAGTTTT
Organism: Plecotus auritus; assembly: GCF_963455305.1. NCBI lineage: Eukaryota > Metazoa > Chordata > Mammalia > Chiroptera > Vespertilionidae > Plecotus > Plecotus auritus. The sequence continues at coordinate 3,229,878 of NC_137771.1, read as the reverse complement.
TGAAGTTTGGTAAGCATGAGATTTTGCTGATGTTAAAAAGGCGTACATGTGCATAGAAAGCGGTGGTATGCTTTGTCCTGGCTAAATTTGCTGTCCGTCTGTTGTGCTAATAAAAAACCTAGTACCAGAACTTAGGGCTAGCAGTAGCTCTGACTTCCCAAAGCTTTCTTTGCTCTTTCTGTTCAAAGTACCAAGTGTTTTTTTTTTTTTTTTTTACTTCAAAAGACAGTTTTCTCTCTGAACTCTGCTTCCTGCAAGTCATGCGTTTGACTTGGAGGGCGTGGGGAGGGGCTCCCAGAAGCTGGGCTAAGCCTGGGAGTAGGGTGCAGGCACAGTGCAAACAGGCAGAGTGGGACCCGAAGATACAGCTGTGGGCGCTGTCAGCTCTGGTGGGGCGGGCAGGGAGGAGGACTCCACGGAGGCAGAGGCTCTGCCAGGCCCAGTCCAGAAGGGCGCCTGGTGGTCCTGCCTCGAGGTGGGGCGGGAACTGTTAGGAGACCCAGCTCGTTCCGCTGACATCTCATCATGTGGTCAGCAAACATCGTGGGGTTAAATTGAAAAATGTGTTTTCTTTAATGAACCATAAGCTAGTTATTACTTGGCTGCTTTGGGCGTTTCAAACAATTGCCTCTTGAAAGTTTAATGCTCTGGTTCTGCATTATCTACCCAAATACCTTTCTTTTTTTTCCCCTTTTGCTTTCTTAAAGAGAATTCAATTGAAAGCTTTTCTCTTTGCCATGCGTGCAGTGATAACACGTGGATCGGGAAATACGGGGCATACAAGCAGCACGTTTTGTGCGGCTATGGAATTTGAGTGTTTACCTTTTTTTTAAAAAAAATACATTTTATTGATTTTTTACAGAGAGGAAGGGAGAGGGATAGAGAGCCAGAAACATCGATGAGAGAGAAACATCGATCAGCTGCCTCCTGCACACCTCCCACTGGGGATGTGCCCGCTGCCAAGGCACATGCCCTTGACCGGAATCGAACCCGGGACCCTTCGGTCTGCAGGCCGACGCTCTATCCACTGAGCCAAACCAGTCAGGGCTGTGTTTACCTTTTTATTAAACTTTTCATTTTACGTTTGTATTTTATTTATGCCCTGCCTTGTTCACGGCAGGATTTAAAACAACTTACAGCCGAAACCGGTTTGGCTCAGTGGATAGAGCGTCGGCCTGCGGCCTCCCGGGTTCAGTTCCGGTCAAGGGCATGTACCTTGGTTGCGGGCACATCCCCAGTGGGAGGTGTGCAGGAGGCAGCTGATCGATGTTTCTCTCTCATCGATGTTTCTGGCTCTCTATCCCTCTCCCTTCCTCTCTGTAAAAAATCAATAAAATATATTTTAAAAAAAAATAAAAAAAATAAAACAACTTACAGATAAATAAATAAAATAGAATAAATGTCGGAAAGGGCCGCACACAAAAAATAAAAGAGCGCTGGGAACATCGCTGTTGTTACCGCTGTCGTGGCACCCGCGTCCTGCAGACCCCACGCCCCTGGAAAAGCTCGTAGTGGACGTGGTGCCTCCTTCGAGACGAGAGGATCCTGTTTGGACCCGGGCCCGCACGCACTCGGTGCACAGTGTTCCCTCGCTGGCTTGCAGGAGCCAGAGCATTCCTCAGCATTAAAATGCCAACAGACATCAACCACAAGGCGTCTGCCCGAGTGGGCAGGTATAGCAGATGGACACGGACGAGAGAAGGTATAAGGTCAGGCTCTTAGGGAGAAAGAAGCCACGCTCTGGATGTGGAGATAGGATCCAAACCATTAATTTTGACCCAGAAAGGAACTTGAGCTCATTTCTCTAAGACATTGGCCTTTTTTTTTTTTTTTTTTTTTTAACTGTTGTGTCTCAAGGGCACCAGATACACAGATGGGCGTGCCCGGGAAGAGAAATGAAAACAAAATTGTACCGTGGCAGGAAAGTATTTCCTAGGCCCTTGGAATGACCTCTGATCAGGAATCAGGATTTCTGCGGTTTGGGCCCAGCCGTGCTCACGCTGTGGTCAGCAGAGACGTGCACTGGAGGACAGGGGTCACCCTCTGCCCCATCACCCTTAAAGGTCACGCTTTCTTAGTGTTTATAGAGTTCTGTCATTACTAGTTGCCTAATACTTTTTTTGTTGTTGTTTTTAATTTTTGTATTGATTTTAGAGAGGAAGGGAGAGGGATAGAGAGAGATAGAAACATCAATGATGAGAGAGAATCATTGATCAGCTGCCTCCTGCACACCCCCTACTGGGGATCGAGCCCGCAACCCAGGCATGTGCCCTTGGCCGGAATCGAACCTGGGACCCATCAGTCCACAGGCCGATGCTCTATCCATTGAGCTAAACTGGCTAGGGCTTTTTGTTGTTGTTTTTGATCCTTACCCGAGGACATGTTCATTGATTTTTAGAGAGAGGGGAAGGGAGAGAGAGAGAAACATAAATCGGTTGCCTCCTGTACAAGCCCTAACCAGGCCAGAACCGAACCCGTGACCTTTCTGTGCATGGGACGACGCTCAACCAACTGGACCACACCGGCCAGGGCAGCCTAGTACCTTTTTGAACTTAACGTTACATTTTGAGGGTTAATGCATTCCGTAAATTTCGTAATTCTTTCCTTCTAAGTGGAACGTACTTCAGGTTCAAAGGTTATTCCTGGGTGTAGAAACCTGGAACGGTTTGGTCAACCTCCTGTTCGGCTTTTCTGGCTTGTTCGTGAGGTGATTGTTTATCTCGTAAGCCCACCTGTCCCAGATGAAGAGCCTGAAAATGGCTGCAGGGGGCCCGCTTCCAGAACACTGTGAGATGCAGCGTGTCCGCCCCGCCCTTACACTCAGCCCGGGCCTCGCATGCTGGGCGCCTGTGGGCGGGTGGGGGGTTGCCTGGAAAGGCTGAAGACCTGGCCACGGAGCCGGGAGAGGCCGAAGACCCGGCCACGGAGCCGGGAGAGGCGTCAAGGCTGAAACAGCAGAGCCCTTGAAGTCGGTGTGAGTCAGACTCCCTCGCAGCCTCGTCTGGGGCGAGTTCCTGCACTTCTCTGGGCCGTTTCTTTATCTGCCAAAGCCAGACCAGAAGTTCACTGCCGAGGGCTGCTGGGAAAACGAGGCGAGAGAGCTTACCTAGTAATGGGCGCATCGTATGGAAAGTAGATGCCGGCACCTTTTTATCGCTAGCATGAGCGTAAGAGTCCTAAGGAATGCTCTTATTGATTGGTTGGAGTTGTTTTATGTAATTTGGGTGTCTTCTGTCTGAGGGGTTTGTAACTGTCTGATCCCTCTGTAGGTTGCCTCTCACTCTCCAAAAGCGATCTGTTTTATGAAACACAGTTCCGTTTGAGCCAGGCTACACGTTAGGAAGTTCTAGCCAGCTTCTGGGTCGGGGTTCATCATCAGGTAAACTCTTGCATCGTAGACAAGTCATTTAATCTTTTTGGTCCCCACTATTTTATGTGTGAAATGGGGGTTCCAATACCAGCCTTAAGACTGTGATGGTCAGTCCTGAACAAGGAGCCGGCAGGGGAAGTATTCTATGGCTGTCAGTCTGTCCAGATGCACTTGTGACGTCATTGGCCACCTTCAGTCCCCGTCAGCTCCCGGGGGCTCCTTGCTCCTCTTTGTCACCTCGCCGGGCGGGGCTCATTCTCTGTCCTCAGAATTTCCCCAGGTTCAGTGCTGCACACACACACACACACACACACACACACACACACACACACCCCGCCCCCAGCAAGGCCCCCTTTCAGCTGTGCTTTGACACACACACACACACACACACACACACACACTCCCCGCCCCCAGCAAGGCCCCCTTTCAGCTGTGCTTTGGCACACACACAGGCGCACGCACACCCACACACTCACGCACACACACTCACACACACACACCAGTGAGGCCCCCTTTCAGCTGTGCTTTGGCACACACAGACACACACACAGACACACACACACTCTCTCTCGCACACACACTCACACACACACACCAGTGAGGCCCCCTTTCAGCTGTGCTTTGGCACACACAGACACACACACACACTCTCTCTCGCGCACACACACACACACACACACCCACACACCAGCGAGGCCCCCTTTCAGCTGTGCTTTGGCACACACATACACACGCACACACACACACACAGAGACACACACACTCTCACACACACACACACACACACCAGCGAGGCCCCCTTTCAGCTGTGCTTTGGCCCAGCCTCCATCTGCCCCTGGCATTGTGCTTACTTGGTCACTTCAGCGTCTCTAAGCCTGACTGCCGCCCGCTTCTCCCGGACCCGTGCGTCTCTTCTCCGTGTCCCATTGGGTCCCTTTAGGCTGGCCCACGGGTCACCCAGTCAGGAATCCTCGCTGCAGCCCCTCATCCCTTCTTTTCCTTGGTGATTTCTAGGCCTGCACACCATCCACCCTCATTTCTCTGTAGTTTTCTTCCGTCTCTGGTTTTGATTTCTGACCATTTTAGCTAAGCGATACCAAATGAGTACTAACGAAGCGTCTGATCGTATCGTTTTCCTGCCCAGAAACCTTGTGTGCCTGCCCCGGTTTACTGGGCCAGGGTCCACGCTCGGCTCCTTTTTAAAGGCCCTCCTTAGGGGTTGGGGACTCTGCCTGCTTCGCGATGTTCTGCCTTTTCCACGAAGCTCCACGGCATCCTACAGTCAAAAGGCTTACTGTTACCCCCAGCACAGCGTGGCACTTACTGATGTCTGCGGAATCAATGAGCAGGTGCATTCATTTCTTACCTGCTTTCTGTCTACTTATTTCCTCCCTCCCCCCTCCCTCCCTCCCTTCCTCCCTTCCTTCCTTTTTCACCCAAGGATATTTTCCCATTTTCTTAGGGAGAGTGGAAGAGAGAGGGAAAGACAGAGAGGAACAGCAATATGAGAGAAACACATCGATGGGTTGCCTCCTGCATGAGCCCTGACCAGGGCCTGGGCCGGGGAGGAGCCTGCAACCGAGGCATGTGCCCTTGACTGGAATGGAACCCAGGACCCCTTGGTCCGTAGGCCAACGCTCTATCCACTGAGCCACACCGGCCAGGGCTTATATTCCTTCCTTTAGGGCATTTGTCCCCCTGAAATACCCTGCCTGTGTTGGGTACCTCCGCAAGTCAAAACCCACCTTCTGCATTCCCATTAGATCCCACCGCCCCGCCTCTGTGAGGTTTTCTTGGCCTTCTCACTGCCCGGAACTTACTTCCCCACCATTAGCGTTTCTGTAGTTAAATCGTGTGTGGGGCTTTTTGTGGCATATACATATATATAAGTATATATACATATATATTTCAGAGAAGAAGGGAGAGAGAGAGAGAAACATCAATAATGAGACAGAATCATTGATCAGCTGCTTCCTGCAGGTCTCACATTGGGGATCAAACCCGTGACCTTCTGGTTCATAGGTCAGTGCTCAGCCACTGAGCCCTGTGAGGGTTTTTAGCGGACACACACGTCCACATCTAGTCTGTGATCCCCTCGCAGGTAAACAGCGCCACGCTCCCCTGGCCCAGGTGTGTTCTGCCTGTGGGACACGTTGTGTTCTCGAGGATCACATTGCAATTCTGGCAACAAGTCATTCTAGAGGAACTTCCTGGAAGGAGTTCACCAAGTGTCCGTGTGGAGCAATCTAAATGTTCACTTTTAAAAATTGTTTACAGCCGAAACCGGTTTGGCTCAATGGATAGAGCGTCGGCCTGTGGACTGAAAGGTCCCGGGTTCGATTCCGGTCAAGGGCATGTACCTTGGTTGCGGGCACATCCCCAGTGGGAGGTGTGTAGGAGGCAGCTGATCGATGTTTCTCTCTCATCAATGTTTCTAGCTCTCTATCTCTCTCCCTTCCTCTCTGTAAAATATCAATAAAATATATTTTTTTAAAAAAATTGTTTACAGTCAGTTACAAGAGGAAGAGAGCAAATTCAAACACATCCTTTATGCTGGAGCCCAGATGAGCCAGGCCCAGGAGCCTCCGTCCGAGTCCGCGTCCATGCTGGCCTTCCCTGCGGGGCCTGTCCCTTCCCCGTCGGCCAGACGTGGGCTGTCTGCCTTGTTTCCTTGTTGCGGTGGTGAAAGGTCGCTTGTTGGCCACCTTTAATGGAGCAGCAGCAATGGCGCTTGGAGTAAGTCAGTGTCAGGGGCATCGGGTTTCTTGTACAGTTTTGGCTGTTGGCGGTTAAGCAGCTGGATTTTTACCCGAGACCTGGGTTAGCCCCCGCTGAGTTTCTGTTCTACTTGGAAGCTCCTTACGGAGGTGGGTCAGGCAGGGTGAGCGGCCCCACCACACGCCGCCAGGGGGGTCTGTCGCAGCGCAGGCCGAAGCCGCGTGCGGGAGCTGCTCCGCACCTCAGTGGACAGCGCGAGAGCTGCGGTGACCAGGGCAGCTGCGTCCGCGTGCGGGGTTCCGCGAGAAGCTTCAGACTGGGCGGGAACCTTCACGAAATGCAGGAGGACCTGTGTCCAGGTGCAGCGCAGGGGTGCGTGTTAGTGCCTGGCGAGGGGTGGCCTCGTCTCCGTATTGACACTCGTGCCCGCTCAGTGACGCCAGATCATCCCCGCGCGCTTTCTCCTCGTGCAGCAGCTCCTTGGCTCCGGGGCCCAGGCTCGCTGCTAATTAGTGCCAGAGCCTGTTTTTTCCCTTTAAATTGTATGAGCACCAAGCATCATTAAAAAAATTACAGGTTTTTATTAGCTGCTGCAGCTTATGTCAGTCTGATTGTCATGGAACATATGGACAGTAATGAATCTTCAATTGTGGTAATTAGGCAAACGTCCCAAAATCTAATTGAATATAGTTTGTGGGGACTTTGTTGCTGAAATGCAGCAATGTAGATACTGCCTGGAAGTTTGAGCTTGAAATTAGAGGCGTCAGCAGCAAAAATCCCGGTGGCTTTGCTGTTCCTTGGGGGGGCGTGGGTCTGAGCTATTACGTTGTTACTCACTCGCTCTGATAGGTCTTCCGTGTTGGATGAGGTGGCATCCTGGTAGCTGTCAGTGCCCACCCAGCCTCACTGGTCTTCGCTGCCCAGCTCACAGTAGGGCTGTGCTTCCTGGTTCCCTGGTGGTCGCCGGAGGCCCTGTGATTAGTTCTAGCGGTGACGTGAGCGGAAGCCGTGTGTCAAGCTCAGGCTGGGGCATTCAGATGCCGGTGTGAGCCTCGGTGTGTCCTGCTCCTCCCTTGACCTCGGTGACAGCAGTGGTTCCAGAGGGTGGCTGTCCGTCAGCCTGGGGCCTGCGGACATGGCCAAGCAGATCGCTAGCTGGCCGGCGGTGGACGTGTGCGTGAGGAAGAAGTAAACCTTTGGGATGTTTGGGTTTTTGTTACCACAGTATCCTGAAACCCAGCAATGCTCAGACGTCTTGCTGTCAAGACCCTGTTACAGTCTTAAATTACTGTGGACCCCGAAGAGCTTTGTTTACATGGGTTATAGCTAACAGTATGTAATTAGAAACTAAACTGGAGGGTTGGTAAAATATTATAAAACAAGACAAAGTGTACTTCTAGATATCAGTATAATAAGCACAAGGAAGACTTAAGGATTTCAAAATATCTATGTATTGAAAAATAATATATACAGACTAGAGGCCTGGTGCACGAAATTCGTGCAAGGGGGGGTGGGTTGTCCCTCAGCCCAGCCTGCATCCTCTCCAATATGGGATCCCTCGAGGGATGTCTGACTGCCCAGGTAGGATCGGGCCTAAACGGGCAGTCGGACATCCCTCTCACAATCCAGGACTGCTGGCTCCCAACTGCTCACCTTCCTGCCTTCCTGATTGCCCCTAACCGCTTCTGCCTGCCAGCCTGATCACCCCCTAACCACTCTCCTGCCAGCCTGATTGATGCCAAACTGCTCCCCTGCCAACCTGTTTGCCCCTAACTGCCCTCCCCTGCAGGCCTGGTCACCCCTAACTGCCCTCCCCTGCAGGCCTGGTCACCCCTAACTGCCCTCCCCTGCAGGCCTGGTCCCTCCCCAACTGCTCTCTGCTGCAGGTCCGGTCACCCCCAACTGCCCTCCTCTGCAGGCTTGATCGCCCCCAACTGCCCTCCCTTGCAGGCCTGGTCCCTCCCAACTGCCCTCCCCTGCTGGCCATCTTGTGGTCGCCATCTTGTGACCACATGAGGGCAGGCATCTTGTGTGTTGGAGTGATGGTCAATCTGCATATTACTCTTTTATTAGATAGGATATCTGCAGCTACCAGCAGATATAACTAAGCAACTGAAGAGGGTGCTCCATTTTCTCTTAGAATTCTAGTGCAGGGACCTCTCTGAATCAATGTGACAACACGTATTCCAAGAATATGTCCCACTCTGCTCGGACTTCCATCTCCCTCCCAGAGCAAGCTGCAGCCGTGAGCGCCAGTAGCTAGTAAGTACACAGTAAAATAACTGAGAGCCAATTGAGTTAATCTCTGAAAACTCATATTTATACACTAAAACTACCACTAGAAATTTCTAGAAAATGTAAGAATACACACGTATACATTTCATTAGCCATCAGAACAATGATGTCATTGCACATCATGTGGCCTCATGAGGAAAGGGCGAAAACAGCCTAGCGTTACTGTGAACATAGTTTGATCTGTGGACCCCGACAAGGCTCTGAGGGACTCCCAGGGGCCGCGCCCACCTGGAGAAGCCTGCCCCGCCCGTCCCATCCCGTCCCATCCCGTCCCGTCCCGGGTCAGACCCTGGTGCTCACGGCTGCAGCTTGCCCTGGGAGGCAGAGATGGGAAGTCCGAGCAGAGTGGGGCATATTCTTGGAATACGTGTTGTCACATTGATTCCAGAGAGGTCCCTGCACTAGAATTCAAATAAGAGAAAACGGAGCAACCCCTTCAGTTGCTTAATTATTTAAGGGAAGCAAATGTGATGAGATTGGAGTCAGGAGACTTTTCCAAGCATGATGCCACAGCACAGACCAGAAAAGACACAATTGATAGCTTTGATTTTGTAAAAATGAGAAACTTCTGAGTTTGTTACCAGAAAAAAACTAAAACCTTAAAAAAATCATAACACAAAAGACGCAAAGGAATCTCCAATGTATTTATTTGGTAAAAGATTCACGTTTCTGATCTGTATAAAGAACTCCTGGAAATCGGAAAGAAAGGCGGATTCCCTGAGGAAAGCAGCGCGAAGGAAACGAACAGGTTATTTCTGGAGAAGAAATGGAAAATGCAAATAACGTGTGGGAAAGGCTCCCCCTCCCCGGTGAACAAGCAGGTGCCATTTCACACACGCGTTTCTCTTTCTCCCTCTGAAAATCAATAAGAAAGTAAGATACGTAAAACCGAGTACCCTTTTTGTCTGCAGGTGGACAGAGTTTCTCCTTTTCCGTGGTAGTTCTCAGTGCTGATGAGCTGAGAGGTGAGAGGCGTTCGCTGCCAGTGCAGGAGACGGGCTGTGTGCCCCGATTAATCCAACCCTCGTCGTTAGAGCCTACAGTAGAGGGCGAGAGGGGCACCCCAGCAAAGGCAGGCCGTCCCCCTTCCCACTTGCTCGCTGGCGCTCCCCGAAGGGACTAGCTCTCACTGAGGAAGACTCCCCCGTGAACCTCCGGGCCGCTCCGGGCACTTCCCGAGAAGCTCATCGGACCAGGGCAGTTCACACAGAGCTTCCGGTGGCTCTGGAGCACCCTCCCGTTCCGTGTAGAGCGCTTGCCAGAGAACATGAGACGGCGAGGGCAGGGTCCCGTGGGAGATTCTGAGCCCACACGGACAGCGAGGAGAAATGGCAAGGAAGCGGAGGACGGTGCTGGGGGTTCGAAACGAGATTGTCCTCAGAGAGAGGACATGCAAAACATAAAAGCATGCTGGTACTTTTGGAAGACATGTGTTAAAAAGGAGCACTTGAGCCAAAACCGGTTTGGCTCAGTGGATAGAGCGTCAGCCTGCGGACTGAAAGGTCCCAGGTTCGATTCCGGTCAAGGGCATGTACCTTGGTTGCGGGCACGACCCCAGTAGGGGGTATGCAGGAGGCAGCTGATCGATGTTTCTCTCTCATCGATGTTTCTAACTCTCTATCCCTCTCCCTTCCTCTCTGTAAAAAATCAATAAAATATATTTTTTTAAAAAAGGAGCACTTGGAGGTTAAAAATAAGATAAGCCCTGGCGGGTAGCTCAGTGGTTAGAGCAGTGGCCTGCGCACTGAGAAGTCAAGGGCACGTAAATAAATAAGATGTCAAACTAAAATGCAGGGGAAGACATTATTCAATGAATAGGAGAAAATTTCTCAGAATTAAGAGGTGGGAGACTGTGAAAAGGGCCAGTGAAGCAACTAGCACCAGTAGTTGGAGGGAAACCGTAGGTCAGGGGTCCTCAAACTACAGCCCGCGGGCCACATGCGGCCCGCTGAAAACATGTATCCGGCCCGCCGGGTGCCGCTGCCTGTCCTGCTTAGCAGCCGACGTGTCCCGGGCCCGCAGTGCGCATAGGAATTGTTCATAGTTTTTTTTTAAACTATAGTCCGGCCCTCCCACGGTCTGAGGGACAGGGACCTGGCCCCTGTTTAAAAAGTTTGAGGACCCCTGCGTAGGTGAAAGACAGCCCCCCCGGTTCCCAAACAGGCCACGGAGGGTCGGAAGGTGAATCTCACCAGCAGCTGAGAGCTGGGAGCCAGTGGAGCAGGACAGGGAAACCCTGAGGGCAAAATGCTTCCACGCCGGATCCCACACTCAGCCCGCTGTGGGAGTCCAGGCAGCAGGCGAGTAGCCAAGTGTACCAGCTGTTCCATCCCGCCGGCCGCCGTGCAGGGCACTGCTGGGGTTCGAGCGCCACTAAAATGAAGAGGAAAATGCAGGAAGAGAAAGGCATTTGATACAGAACAGGGGGGGGGGGCGCCCAGGAAAGATACCCTGGGAGATGGTGATGGGAAAGCCAAGGAAGAAGTTGGTCTAGGCCTGACCTCCACGCGAACCGGGCAGAGGGCTCTGGGAGGAAAGAAGAACACTTGGTGTTTGTGTATCGAGAGGCTGTTAGTCCCTAAGGACCGCACGGGGAGACGTGGAGGAGTTCTCACCTGCTGTCCTGTTCTCTGCTCTGATCTTTATTATTTCCTTCCAGCTTCGAGCGGTTTCCCGGTTCCTTTACTCGCGAAGCTGGGTGGTTGATTTGCGATCCTTCTTGGTTTTTACTGTATTTATTGATATATTTCCCCTTAGCACTGCTTTCCCTGCATCCCACGAGTTTTAGTCTATGGTGTGTATTTTCGTTTGTGTCTAAGTGTTTTCTCATTTTCCTGTGATTTCTTACTTAACCCATTGGTTGGTTGTTTTAAAATATGTGGGGTTTTTTAATTCACAAAGTTGTGACTTTTCCAGTTGCCTTTCTGTTGCTGGTTACTGACTTCATCCCATGGCCCTTTGTGTGATATCTGTATTCTTAAGCCTGTTGAGACTTACTTTGTGGCTTAGCAGATGGTCTGCCCTGGACAATGTTCCACGTGCGCGTGAAGAACGTGTTCTGTTGTTGGGTTAGATCTGGCTGATTTATTGTCTGGTTCAAGTCCTCTGTTTCCTTATCTTCTATCTGATTGTTGTCACCATCGTTGAAAGTGGGATATTAAAGTCTCCAACAACTATTATTGTGAAACTGTATTTCTGTATTTCTCCTTCAAGTCTGTCAATCTTTGCTTCATGTATTTAGATGGCCTGTCATTGGGTATGTAAATGTTGATAACGGTTACATCTTGTTGTATTGAACCTTGCATTGACATATGTCTCTTGTGTTTTGTAACCTTTTTTGATTGAATGTCTATTTTGTCTGACATTGATATAGCCACTCACGCTCTTCTTTTCCGTTACTGTTTGCAAGCAATGTCTTCTTCATCCTTTCCCTTTTAACTCTGTGGTTTTGTATCTAAAGGGATCTCTGTAAACAGTATATAGCTGGTCATGTTTTGTTTTTAAATACATTTTTATTGCTTTCAGAGTGGAAGGGAAAGGGAGAGAGAGAGAGAAGCGTCAATGATAGGAGAGGATCATTGATCAGCTGCCTCCTGCACGCCCCCTACTGGGGATCCAGCCTGCAACCCGGGCACATGCCCTTGACCGGGAATCAAACTGTGACCTCCTGGTTCATAAGTCGATGCTCAACCACTGAGCCCCGCCCACCGGGTTGGCCATGCTTTGTTAATCCATTCTGCCAGAGTCTGCCAATTGATTGAAGAATCGAATCTACTGACATTTAAAGTAATAATGAATAAGATGGCCTTATTTCTGCCACTTTGCTGTTTTGTCTCCTATGTACCTGATAGCTTTTTGTCCCTCATTTCCCACATTACTGTCCTCTGTTCAGCTGATTTCTCATATGAAATGTTTTAATTCCCTTCTCATTTCCTTTTTTATATATTCTACAGCTATTTTCTTTGTGGTTCTGTTTAACACACTCAGGGTCTAACACTCCGATTTGAATTTATATGAGCTCTGCTCTGTCGTGTCTCTCTTGTTGGCGCTGGGATTTCCGTTGGATTGCATTCGATCTGTACATCACTTGGGAAAACGTGACCTCTTGGTAATATTGAGTCGTCCGTTGCGTGGAGATGGTTCCTCTCTGCATTCTCTCCAGGCTTCTCGAATTTCTCAGTGGTGTGTTGTAGTTCGCAGTGTGCAGGGTCCCCACACACTTGATAAATTGATTGCTAAGTAGTTTGCTTTGTTGATGACACTCTAAATGGTATTGTCTTTCTAAATTTCAGTTTTCTGTATGTGGAAATAAATTGATGTTTGCTATTAACTCTATATCCCACGACCTTGCTAAAATCACTTAGTAGCTTTTTTGTGGACTATGGTTTTCTATATAGATGATGTCTGCAAATACAGTTCTACTTCCCTTTCCAATCTGGATGCCTTTTATTTCTTTCTTGTGCCTTATTGCGGGAATTTTGTTTTTATATTGGATAGTAAATAATCCAGCAATTTTAACAACCCCCTCCCCATCCCCCGAAAGCTTAATCATCAGATTACAGAGGGCCTTTTCACTGCGGATTTATGATCTGTGTAGGTTGAATTTATATTTACTTTTCATTGAAAATATATTTATGTTTGAGATGAAACTTTTCATACTTAAAACATGATGCATCTCATAATTTTATTACAGAATTTTAGAAGTAAGTATGTAATTTAGGTATCATTTTTACTGATAGCACATGTTTTGAAATGATATAGTTTGTGGGGTTTTTTTGGTGTTTTTATTTTAATGTATTTTATTGATTTTTTACAGAGAGGAAGGGAGAGGGATAGAGAGTTAGAAACATCGATGAGAGAGAAACATCCATCAGCTGCCTCCTGCACACCCCCTAGTGGGGATGTGCCCGCAACCAAGGTACATGCCCTTGACCTGAATCGAACCTGGGACTCTTCAGTCCACAGGCCGACGCTCTATCCACTGAGCCAAACCGGTCAGGGCTGATATAGTTATTTTTATAATAATGAAAGAGTTTTCATTATCATTTAGGAAATACTGAACCAGTGACCTTAGCTATTCAGTTATGATGAAAGGCCTAATCTAACCTTTTATTGAATGTGATATTTATTAAGCATGAAACTTCTCATTTCTAGGACTTAATCAATAGGACAGTAAGCCATTTATTACTGCAATTAAAGAAGGCCTTACAGACTAGATATTCTACTCTCTTGTCACCCAATTTAACTTTATTTTTTAATTGAATTTATTGGGGTGACATTAGTTAATAAAATGATAGTATAGGTTTCAGGTGTAAAATTCTGTAATATATCATCTCTATGTTGTGTTGTGTGTTCACCAAGTCAGGTCTCCTTCCATCACTTATCCCCCTGTATCTAGTTTAGTTTTAACAATCAGGAAATAGCCAGCTAAGCCCAGGCTTGTCAAATCTGTGTAATCCTGCACTTGTAACTTCAGTGAGGTTTGGAAGGAACCATTACAGCGTGCAGGAAAAGTCATTTGTAATGGCTCTTTAGGAGGGAACACGCCCCTTTTACGTCTCTCATTATATCCCACCTGAGAGGGTAGATATATAATTTTTTTAATATATTTTATTGATTTTCTACAGAGAGGAAGGGAGAGGGATAGAGAGCTAGAAACATCGATGGGAGAGAAACATCGATCAGCTGCCTCCTACACACCTCCTAGTGGGGATGTGCCCGCAACCCAGGTACATGCCCTTGACCGGAATCGAACCTGGGACCTTTCAGGTCCACAGGCTGACGCTCTATCCACTGAGCCAAACCGGTTAGGGCAAGAGGGTATATTTTATTGGCCATTTGTTAACTATAATTTACTTGCTTAGAACAATGGGGTTTAGTACATACAGGTGGTGGATTGTTAAGTGTGGCGGGAAGCAGTGGGGTTTGGTACATACAGGGGTAGATTGTTACGTGTAGCGGGAAACAGTGGGGTTTGGTACATGCAGGTGGTGGATTGTTACGTGTGGCGGGAAACAATGGGGTTCGGTACATACAGGTGGTAGATGGTTACGTGTGGCGGGGAACAGTGGGGTTCGGTACATACAGGTGGTAGATGGTTACGTGTGGCGGGGAACAGTGGGGTTCGGTACATACAGGTGGTGGATGGTTACGTGTGGCGGGAAACAGTGGGGTTCGGTACATACAGGTGGTGGATGGTTACGTGTGGCGGGGAACAGTGGGGTTCGGTACATACAGGTGGTGGATTGTTACGTGTGGCGGGAAACAGTGGGGTTTGGTACATACAGGTGGTGGATGGTTACGTGTGGCGGGGAACAGTGGGGTTCGGTACATACAGGTGGTGGATGGTT